>NC_062227.1:34366353-34673853 GCF_902686445.1 Sciurus carolinensis
GGAATTTTGAGTTTCATATTTTTGGATTAAGTATGCTCAACTAAAAACATCTATGAAAATAGCCCCCAAATCCAAAAAACTCTGAAATCTGAAACACATTGGGTTCCAGGCATTTCAGATAAAGCATATTCAACTTGTAAAAACACTCTTCTGGAAAATCTTTGTTAAAAGGTTAATTTACCATTGAAAAACAAATAAATAAAAACAATAAAAACCCTGATGGTTACTTGCAGTCCAATCTGGAAGACAGGAATTACATATCTCTGACCATACTTTCTGTTCCAAGAGTCTCCAGGTATAGATAGATACGTTTTTCATAGGATAGTGGTGGTCTTCACATTTCAGACACTGACAAGGTAGCATATAACTGCTTTAAAAAAGTGCTTTGTGTACGTTTAAATGTCTATCTCACATGAACATGATAGCATGAAACAGTTGACAGAGGAACAATGAAAAAGTCAGAGGCAAGAGAGATAAGGCAGTTTTTAGAATGAAAATTTGAGAAGATTATTATAAGCAAAAACAGATTTAATGGTTAAATCTCAAGGACAGAGGTACATATATAAGTGGCAAAACAAAGCCAGTGTGAAAAATAAATAATTCTTACCATATTGGCTGACCAACATTTTTGAATGATCGTAGAGAAAAGGTAAGATTCTGTGAGTTGTCAACCACTTTTTTGCTGTCACTTTTGTGAGGTTAATAGATAACATGACAATAGTAGGGAGAAATTAGGAGTAAGATATGGGAAATTGTAAAAATCATTAGAATTTGGATCTGCAGTGAAAGAGACGCCCAAAACAGAAAGCAAAATTAAGAATAGCAACAGTCAGCATTTGGAGAGGCAGAGAATGAAGTGCCCTTGTTCAGGAATGTTTTATTGTCTAGTCTGGCTGCTTCCCTGATGTCTCAGCTCACCATGGTAAAAAGGTTGAGGACTCGCTTACCATCAGCAGCATATCCAGCCAAGTGTAAGAACATCAATTACCCTTCCCCTCCCCATGAGCCTGGTTTTCCAGGTAGTTAGGTTGTTACTGTCTTTGTATTTGTGTTTTCTATACTGAGGGCTGAATTTCAGAGTAAATAGGAGTGTGCAGACTTGCTGTGTTTAAGAATGGTGATTCAAATCAGTGAATCTTTATGGTGGAAGGTAGCTTTTGAGTTGAATTTGTTAACTGAAAGAGTTATTCAATTCCATTTAGCAAGTAGACTAAACAAATGTGAATTCTGGTTCAGGTAGGTAATCTGTGAATCTCAGAATTAAAAATTAACTGACTAACAATATTAATAGAAGAGTTATACTTTTGATGTAAGTGTGGGGTAAGAGATACTTCTGCTTTTTCTCTTCAGATAACTAAAGATATCAAGGAAGTGGACATAGCATACAAAAACCTGAAAGCAAGCTCATAGTAGGATTGTAGAAACAGATTGCTCTTTGGGCAGTAGACTAGGGATGGGAAGGAAAGATGAAGGGATGACTAGGAAATAGTTCCATGTTTCTGGCTAATATTAGTTTGGTTCACTTATCTTTTTTTTGTCATCCCAAATAGTATCTTAGTGGACAAACACTACCCAATAACAAAGATCCTATCATAGAGACTGCATGAGTCTACCTTCAATCCAGGAAAGTATTACTCTGGGCTGAGTGAGACTCTGTGGGGATATACAGGCACCTTAAATTTCTCACATAGTAGCATATTTCCTCCTTTGAATGACATCCTCCTATCTTCTGGCTGCTTTCATTCCTCAACTACTCTTCCTGTGGGAGCTCTGAGAAAATTTGGTTTCGGTTGTTCAGTTCTCTACAATAAAAATGTAGGTGTGACAGGTGGCACCTTCTCTTTCATCCAAGTAGAACTTCCCTTGTGGATTCTAGTTTTAAATGTGGAGGCAGAACCTGTAATACCCCATATGCTCTATTGGTCCCAAGGATGGAGACCCTCCCAGACTTTAAGTGACTTGTAAGCTATGGACATGAACCATTCTTTGAAGACTGACTCTAAATCTAGTCTTTCAGCCTCTTCAGTATGAGGCAAGATCAGCCTAGAGACAGTGCGAGGTATTAGAACTCAGTGTTGTAGGTAAGAACAAAGGGCCATCCCTAGTGCACTGGTGTCCCCTCTCAGCTCCAAGATATTAGATAGGAGCATGTGTTTCAAAAGAGTGCTCAGTGTGGATGTCATATTCTCTAAAACTATTCCCAGACTGTTGCATTTACTGCCCAGCAGCTTTACTCCATGCTGCCCATGTGCATAGAAAGCATAGAGATAAGAACATCCTGTACATACAATTGTTTTAGCGAACATTTCATTCTGGAATTTTTCCTAGAAAAAGCACCATTTGGAGCCTCATCATAGGACCACAAATGTTTACTCATCTCCCCAGTGGCTTTAAAATTTCACAGTCAGGTGATAGAGAAGGGGAAGAAAAGAACCAAACATGGAGCAGACTGTTTCACTTCTGTCATTGCTCATTTCACCCTTAGAACTTAGTGTCTTTAGGATGGTCCCCAACTCTATTGGCCATCATTATGGCATTTTACCCACAAATACCATTGCATAGTGTTCATGCTGTGAAATTCTTGGATCTTCCTTTTGTTTTTGCTGCAGTTTGATCAAACAGATCTCACTAGATCAGTGTTACTGAAAGAGCCCCCATTTCTCAGTCTTCTAATCCAAATCATCAGTTGATGAGACTTAAAACTCAGGTAATTATTTTAAAGCAACAGAGTCATCCCCTTAAATTCCACCACTTAGGATATGCTAGGAAAAGAAGAAATAAAGGAATGGAATTATTGAGTAACTGGTTCTAAGCACTTAGAAATTTTGCCAAAGAGAAATATGAGGCTTGGGAGTTTCTAAAGAAAGATAGAGTTAGAATTTGAACTCAGATCTTCTTGGTAGCATGGCTCACGTTCTTTACACTATAGAGTATGTAACATTCTAGGATCCCTCTCAAAAAATCTGATTCTTGAACTCAAGGAGTAATGGGAGAAGAATTTGAACTCCTACCCTACAATATTTTTAACTATTTATTTTACTTTTTTCTCCCTTGTTGCCATCTTATGGGGAACCTGAAGCCCAGAAGGTACTAATTCTGATCTTCTCACCACTAGTTTAGAGGGCACTAGTTTTGCTCTGAGTGGCAACTGACAGCTCACCACACCACTTACCGCTTCTCATCCTCCTAAGCCTAACTTCATCCAGCTCCCAGTGTCGGCTTTCCACAGAGGTAGGAACAGAGGTTAACATCCATGAGTCCTTCGGTTCAATCTCCAGCATTACCCGCCCCCCAAAAAAAGAGAAAAAGAACTAGCCCACCTGGACCCTGAAGTTACTTTTAAGTTTTCTGATTCTTGACTTGGCCATATAATAGTAATTATGGTCAGGAACTGCTGCCCATCATTGGGCCCAGTTTTGATTCCTATGCAGCACTTTAGCAATTATAGGTATCATTAAGTATTCTATTAACTATTTATTCACATTAAGTGTTCATATTAACTTGAGTTTAATTCTTATGCCAGATTCTGTTGTGTGCCTTATTTTGTGTAGTTGGTTACACATACTGGTAACTATCCATTTATAATTAATAACCATTTTTAATTTATAATTAAAGAAGGAATGTATCTATTCTAGACACTAAAGTTTATGGGTTCTCATACTATTGTGCCACATGCTTAGGCCTTTTTTCAAGTACAGATATAATGATTTCCTAAACGGGGATGGGCATTGTGCCAAAATGACCCTTTTATTTTTTGAAGTTTTTTATTTGCCTGGGAAGGGTAATGATAATTTATACCAAGTAAGAATTTCATTAAGCTTAAAAAAAGTTTTATCACTTGGAATGAAAGGAAAGGGTGACTTAGGTCATTCATGCTTTTCCATTGTGGTAAGATTAATTAGTTGGAATTAGTTTAAAGAAAGCCATATAAATCATTGAACAATTGGTATAGTCAAGAATCAGTCTGGCCAGGCGCAGTGGTGCATGCCTATAATCCCAGCAATTTGGGAGGCTGAGGCAGGAGACTAGAGTTCAAACCCAGCCCTAGCAACTTAGTGAGGCCCTAAGCAACTCAGCAAGACCCTGTCTCTAATAAAATATAAAAAAGGGCTGGGGATTTGATTCAGTGGTTAAGCACCCCTGGGTTCAATTCCTGGTACAAAAAAAAAAAAAACGAATCAGAGTCTGAGTATTACTCTAGGGACCATAAACTTGGGATTAGGATTGAATCTGGGCTGGGAAGCAGTTATGACCAACCAGAAAAGCTGGAACAGAAAACCAGGTTGCCACGATGAGGTCAGGAATACTTAGAAGACAGTCAAAATATGAGAGAAAACAATCTTGGTTTTTAGCTTTATGAACTGGGTGTATATTTTCTGTCATCCAGAAACTTTGATAGTTTCCTATTGTCCATAAAATTATGCCTTTTGAAAAATATTAGTGTGCTTTGATTTCAGATAGCTCCTAGCTATTCTTTTGCATTGGTGATCTTTACCCATTGAAGAATTCATTTACCTTAGAGGAAAGGGAAATACAGCTTGGAATAAGGAAGTCATTACTCACTATTGAGTTTCCCAAGTTCATGGTGAGCAAGATAATACTTTGAAGTTCTGCAGGAACCTGATTTTATTGAGAGAAGATTTTCTCAAAATAACCACAGCTGAGTTTTAAGAGTCAAAAGCTACCAAAATCAAATTTTTACTTTAATATAAGCCTTAGAGGAGGAAAAGAGGCAGGCTATGTAAGGTTGATTCCTGCTGTAAATGAAATGGAAATGGAAAACCCTTCTTGGCAATGTAGTTGTACTGGGATGTGTGTAGAGCCTAAACACTGTTAGCCAAGATAGAAAGAAGGCACGAGGAGGTAGAAGAATCTCCAATCAGAAATCCCTTAAATTCCAGCAGAAGACTTTTTCTTTCCTGGGTGCTATCTGGAAGAAAGTGTGTCTCTTAGAGAAGCTACGTGGCACTGCATTTAGCCTGACATGCTGCATCCAGTCAACTACTCTACCATGTATCAGGCATTCCATAAATACTTAAAAATTGCATTGAAGCAATAGATTAGAAATAAGTAATTTCTTTGGGCCTGATATACTACTACTGGTGTCCTGGGGCCTGGGTATGGCTTTACCTGGATCCAGATATTTTTGCATTGCCCTAATGACTACCATGGAATCAGCATCTGAAAGGCAAAGTGAACAGAGAATAGTACATAAAATCTAAGCTCAGAAGAAAGTATCTGTCAGCTGGACCTTAGATGTTACAGTGGATCAAATTAAGAAGGGGAATCTATCAGTCCTTTGGAAATAAGCAAACATGGCACACTTTCCAGAAAGTTGGAAACATCTGAGCAGTGACTGTAAGGCCAGAGACCTACACCCAGAGACAGAGGTACATACATCTCTATCAGAGGTGACTGCAGCAGAAAGGGCATGTGGCTCAGAGCCAGAGCATACCCAGCACTCAGATTTCCTCTTTAGAAGGGAAGAGAACCTTTGCCAAAGTAATGATAACCCCTAAGAGACCCAATAATTAATCAAAAGACTTAAATTAAGGACAAATGAACTGAAATCGATTTCCATGCATGTATAAGTTTGTGGGGATGAACCTAACTACTATGTATAACCATAAAACTCTAAAAAAAATTAGGTAAATTCTGATTCACTGGGAAATGGGCATTTCAATGCAAAATAAGATTAGTTAAAGAAAAGTAATGCTTTCTGGGCACATCTAAGTCATAGAGTATACACTTTGATGACTCTACTAGAGAATGGCATGCAAACTTTTCTGTGATCTGACTCTTGTCCTACCTTTCAGTCATCTCTCTCATAGCATATCTTCATAGACCTTATGATACTATTTGTCATCTCCTGAAAATGCAAAGTAATTTCAAATTCCTTGATTTCGGCTTCTCTGTTCTTCTCCTTCCCTTTTCTTCTTTCATATTCTATGTATTCTTAAAAGTCCACAGATATTTAAATTTCTGACAATTGCCACATGCTATGCTAGGTGCAATTCAATGGGGGAGAGATTTTAGTATCAGCTATGATGGAGTAGGTGACATTGGACTTTTCCTCCTATGATAAGCAACCATAAAGGCTGGATAAATCATACACAACTAAGTCCAGTGCTTGGATTCTTGGGAAAAGAAAATCATTGAAATTAAGGTCCCATATTCACTCTGGGTTTTTCCCTGAGGGAATTTTTCAAATTCTTGTGCAGGAACATAGAGTCCAAGCAGCATGTAGAAGGTCTGGGAAGAAAAATGGAAGAGTTTGGAGTTGCCAGTGTGCAACCCCAAATTTGAATGACAGGGTACCAGAGAAATCTCTCCCAAGAAAATTCCCTCATATTTTTGTTCAATTCCTAAGCTGTTCATGTGTGAATTAAAGCTTGAGGAGTTTTGGTAGAGAAAGGTTATTGAAGACTGAAAACTGTGTAGAGATTTCAGAACTGGTACGTCAGGACAGGCTTTGAGCTTGAACTTAGCCAAAATGAAGAGACTTCTGTGAAACCCTGGTAGTTCAGTTGAGACCCTAGAAAGATCACACCTTATGAATAATAACAATGTGCTAGGAGGTAGAACAAAGCTGAAATATCCACACTTTAACAAAATCTAAAGCCAAGTCTCCAGAATATGAAATTAACCTGTCATAAGAAAATAACATAATCAGAGCCTCTTTAGTGTGTCATTTATCATTTCTAGCATACATTAAAAATTACTAGACATTCAAAGAAGTAGAAGGAGGGACTAATAAGGGAGATAAATGAAACACTCACTAGAAGAGAAAATAGAAGATCCAAATAACTACATGAGGACAGACAAGATGATTAATGTTTTCAGAAGATAGAAAAATGAATGAAAAGATGGAGAACTTCAACAGAGTTAGAATCTACAAAGTAAGAAAAAAATGGTTATTCCATAACTAAAAACTGAAAACTTACTGGATTTATTTGCTAACAGAAGACAGAGTTGGGAAACTGAAAAACAGGCCAATAGACAACCAAATTAAAACAAAAAGAAAAACAATGGGACAGAGCATAGAAGACACATGAGACACTGTCAAAAGATCTAAAATGTGTAATTAGAGTTGTAGGAAAAGAAAAGAGTAAATGGAAAAGAAGGATTATTTGAAAAAATAATGTCTGAGAAGTCTGATTGAAAGACATCAGCTTACAGATTAAGTAGTTTGGTGAACCCACAGCAGGATAAATACAAAGAAAACAACAACTACATTACAATCAAACTGGTGAAAATGACAAAATCATGGGAGCACTCAAGGTAAAATAAGGTACAATAAGATAAAGACCTCATGTCTTAATGGAGACTATAGAGGCCAAAAGATAATAGAATGATAACTTTAAAGTACTGGGAAAAAAAAATAGCCACAAAACAAAAACTGCCAGAATATAATGACTATATTCCCAGTGAAGAAATCCTTTAGAAAATGAAAGCAAAGGCCTGGGGATATAGCTCAGTTGGTAGAGTGCTTGCCTTGCCAAGCACAAGGCCCTGGGTTCAACCCCCTGCACCACAAAAAAAAAAAAAAAAAAAGAAAGAAAATGAAAGCAGAGAATTCTCAAAGCAGACAAACTGAGAAGGCCATCAGACCTGCTCAATGAACTTTTAAAGAAGTTTATGATCAAACAAGGAATACAGGAAAGTTCCTAAATCTAGTCATGTGTATGCACAAAAGATTTACAGGTACCATTGTATTCAGCAGTGAATATTGAAGGCTTTCCCCTCAAGATTTGGGCCAATACAAAGATTTCTTTCATTTCACCATTTTTTTTTTTTTACCTTGGTACTGTAGGTTCTAGTCAATGCAATAAGGCAAACAATAACAAAAAAGATACACAGAGAAGTAAAATTAGTCACAGATGACATGATTATGATGTAGAAAATCCAAAATAAAATAATTCCTCTCTTCTTGATAAACATCCTATTTTCTACAGAGAAGAGGGTATATGGGACACAGCCCAGATTTTCATTGATAGTTAATTAAAACAGAAATAGATGCATTATCTTGTTGTCCTAAATATTAAGAATATCAACAAGCACCAAGAAAAATGATATTACAAAAGTCATAGAATTAAAACCAGACATGAGAGCTGGGGTAGCTCAGTGGTAGAGCACTTGCCTTGCATGCATGAGGCACTGGGTTCAATCCTCAGCACCACATAAACAAATAAAGGCATTGTGTCCATCTGCAACTAAAACCAAAAAATTTTAAAAAACCAGACATGATATCTTAAAAGTAGCATACAACCCAATCCTCCTGCCATGTTTCTTCACTGCTTCTAATTTATGCCCCTTATAAGGAAAAATTTTAGTTGCATGTACCTGACAACTAATTAACAGTGACTTTATGTAAACAAGATATCTAGAAGGTGGTGTTCATTTCTGCTGCTAACATGATAAAGTGTCATTCTAGCATATTTTACTTGTTCCCTCATGCCCACTGCTCTAGGTGTTAAGCCCACGTTGGCATGAGAAAGGAGAAAGTAGTGGTACCAGTGATATTTCTTCCTTTCGTTAAGTAAAGAAGATCTTTGCAAGCCCTCTAGCAGAATTCGACTTCTGTCCCAAGGGCCATGGGAGGTTGATAAAGGTTCTAGTGAGGGAGAACAAATTTGACAGGTCTGGTTTGGACCTCCGTATAGAAGCTACATTGGCATCTTGGACAGGGCGGTTGTGTGGGAATGTCCCATGTGTTGCGAGACATCTGGCATCCTCTGGTCTTGGCTTTTTAAATACCAGTAGTGCCTCCCAGGCATTAAGACAACTAAAAATGCTCCCTCTACCTTCATAAATACTTTTTGAGGAAGGGGGATACCAATACAGCTTGAGGACCACTGTGTCGTTAGTTGGCTTACCACCTGGGGCCGAGTATATTGCTGCTTCAAACATAGTTAGGATGCTCTTAGGATAGGATAATAATGGGCCTAAAAATGAAATTGGGAGAGAGGTTTGGGTAAAATGTGTGAGTGTGGCGAGAAGATAGATGTATGGAAGAATGGGCAGGGGAAGAGAAGGAAGGGGATAACTTGAAATAGACCTAGAGGAGGAGAGAGAAGGAATAAACCAGAGATGACAAATTGCTTTTGGTGTTGCTCCACATGGCCCAGATATGTTTGATGGTACAGTTAAAGAACCAACAGGAAAGAAAAGGCAAAGAAGAGTGGCTTGGGAAGTTGCTTAGGATATGCCTAATGGCTATTTTCCCCAAAACTGGCCTTCCCATTTCCTTCAGACCAAAGTACTAGTGCTTTTATACCTGCACCTTATTTCCAAAGCTTAACAAAAATAACCTAAAAGCCTCAGGCATATTTTAGCCACTACCCTGAGTACATTGTCATATCATCTGCTTATGTGCCTCTATCCTTAATCAGACTGTGCTCTTTAGAATCTCTGATTCCTCAGTATCTTTCACGTAGTTGAAAAGTAGTTAAAAATTGTTGAATGAAGAATGATAGAAGGAAGGGGAAAGGAAGAGGAGAATTCATCCACTTTTTAAATTCACATCTCTGTTTTTCTCAATTGAAATCAGCTCAGCACACTATTATTGAACACTTATTAAATTCTTATCATCTTTGGTCCTGGTACCATACATACCTGAAATTCTTGACTTTAATTAAGCCTCTACTGCAACCTCCAGTCTTTATGCACCCTCTCCTGTCTCCTGCTGTTGCTTCTCTTCAGATCTTTTGACTCCTTTTGATTTCCCTTTCAGTGCCAGAATATACTTTTTCTTCATGTTTCCCTGGCAATTATGTATGTCCCAAGTGCCCATATGAGTTCTACATATTCCAATAAATACTATATGCTTGAATTTGACCTCTTTATCTTATTAGTTCCATGGAAAATCAGGATTCAGAAGAATTTTAATCAATTTGATTAACTTTATTAAGTGAACTTTTTTACAAAGAAAAAATGCCCTTCATTCTGTTCCTAATTCTTTCTCTGCAGTGTTGTGGTTTTTTTTTCTTTTTTCCTTTTTTTTTGGAAGAATCAGATCGCTGAAGTCAGTTATCTTCACAAGATTGATAAAATCAACTACAGAAAACCTAGTACACAACTTTAAGAAATAGTTTTCTATGATTTCAAAGTTACTAGTCAGCAGTTGTTAGGCTTATTAAACAAACTTTAAAACATTGGAGAAAAGCTCTTTACCCTTCTTAAACAGGAACTCAATATAGATTTACATGTTATACATGATTAACTAGTGTGTTTATGTTGGTTAACGTTTTCTCATGTAATCTAAGCAAAACTAAATGGTCAATAGAGTGCTTTGCATTTTCAAGAACACTATAAAAGGTTAAGCCAGCTGGTCTCAATTTTTAAAAAAATAAGGGTCTATTCAAAAGCCTCTATGATCTATATATATTTGTGTAGTGAAGTGTATACATATGTATATACCTATGAAGAAGAAGAAAAAAACACTGCATCCTGCCACCCAGCTTAGGAAACTGTCAATCTAATTTTAATCAAAGGTGTATTAAAGATACTTGATTACTTTTTAATTTGATATCATCTTTTCAAAACTTTTCTGAATCTTTCTCCAGTAAGGGCATTGACTTATTTTCTGCCCCTTTTAAATATGATTTACAGGCTATAGAGCACTGTCAGGTGTATTATTTCATTTAGTCTCCACAAAAACACAGTGAGGTCAGAATTATCCTCATTTTACAGATGAGGAGGCTGAAGTTCTGATTTGATCATGCACCTATTAAATCACAGACCCGGCATAGAAACCTGTATCTTCTCATGCAGTTTTTTATTGTGAAAAAGTTGTGTGTGTGTTGGGAGGGAACAATCAAATTCTCTGATAAACTGTTAATGATTCATAATCACATATGCTTTATTTTTCCAGGATGGTTGCTATTTAATAGGGGCCTTCTATAGAAAGAATAGTCATTCTAATATTTTAAAATTATTCTTATTAATCTCCCAGATACAGATATCTAGGGATACTTAAAAGGGCAAGTGGGCCTTTGCAGAGTTGCCTATACTGTCCTGCAAACAATACAGCATATAGGTCCTGTGCAAATGATAGGGATTGCTATAATTGAATTCATAGGCTGATTTGGTTCCTAACCCTCCTGGTTAAAAAAAACAAAAACCAGTGATTGGGGAATTTAAGACCTTATGGGGAAAAATAAGGTCACTCAAGTCAGGAATCAGGTTGGGTTTTGCTTCACCTTCACTGTAATGCAGGCCTCCAACTCGTCCAGAAGAGGGCTGCAGTGACCTTGGGCAGAGGCACCAGTTTCTCAGTCTCTGTGCCTCTCCTGGGCTTTCAGCCTAACCTGCTAGCTGCAGCACAGGTGTCTCTCCATGCTCTAGGCTGATGGCAGCCTACTCGCCTTACTCAGTGCAGGTGTGCTAAGTGGGGCAGGAGGCTCCTGTTGTTCTCCACCCCTGCTGGCCTTGGGGGGGGGCTTTCTCAGTGTTCCTGCTCAGTGATCCGTGAGGCAGCCATACTCTGCCTTGCGTCATTGGTGCATCTTAGGTCAACATTTCTGCTCTCTGCCTCAAGAGTAGGCGACCTTTCTCTGGCCTTCTACTCTGCCTACATATTTTATGGGAGGCCTGCAGAAAAGTGTACGTGAGCAAGTGTGAAGGCCCATTGAGTATAGAGTCTTAAGTTATTTCAGAATGACATCCTAGGCCTCATCAGTATATTTATCCTAGGCTTTTAACAGTATGTTCAGATTTTAGCTGATAGTTACCAGCAAGTATGATGGCAACCTCATCTTTCTGGACCCTGCCATCCCTTCCCTCCTTGGAGGGGCTGGTTGCTCTTTGGAAATCAGGTTAATTGGTTACCTTACGACTTTAGCTGTCTGATGGCCTCAAAAAACTTTTTTTAAAATTAATCCGGTTTGTTCAACCCCTAACTCCCTGCCCCTGCACTGTTTCCCTGATACTGGTGATTGAACTCTAGGGCGCTTTATCACTGAACTACACTTCAGCCCATTTTATTTTTTGAGACAGGATCTTGTTAAGTTGCTGAGGCTGGCCTCGAATTTGTGATCCTTCTGCCTTAGCCTAAGTCACCATGATTGTAGGCATGAGTCACTGTGCCCACTTTATCTGTTTTTTTCTTGTTGTTTTGATGGGAGTGGTATTTTTTTTTAATATACTTTTTAGTTGTAGATGGACATCTTTATTTACTTATTTTTATGTGGTGCTGAGGCTCAAACCCAGTGTTTTAGCATGTGCAAGGCAAGCACTCTTACCACTGAGCTACAGCCCCAGCCCAGGGAGTGGTATTTTTTAAAGCTTTCTTATACTAAGCATAAGAGTAAGTCTCCCAAGGTCAGGTTTCTTAAAATAAGATTTTCTCTGACTCCCAAGATCATTTTTGTAGGGTAGGGTGTGGGGATGGTGGACCTGGGGATTGAACTCGGGGGCATTCGGTCACTGAGCCACATCCGCAGTCCTATTTTGTATTTTATTTAGAGACAGGGTCTCACTGAGTTACTTAGTACCTTGCTTTTGCTGAGACTGGATTTGAACTCGGCAATACTCCTACCTCAGCCTCCCAAGTCACTGGGATTACAGGCGGGTGCCACTGTGCCCAGCCCAAGATCTTTATAATAGTACCAATTGTTAGATACTTGTAGTTCTCTACCTATAATATTTGTGTATCTGTTATCTTCTTTAGTAAATGTAAGTTGTGTGGTACCTCGTCTTGATCTTCATCCTCAGCAGTGCCACACAGTCCTCTTACACATCATACCAGTATTCAGCCATGCATCAGGAGGTAAAGGGTGTGTTAAGAGGGTAGGCAAGATCTGAGGAAATGAATGGTTAGGAAAAAGAGGTTATTGTTCTAAGCAGAGTAGGTTAAGAGTAGATGGCTTTTTTAAGAAAAATAGGTTTAAAATTTGGCATGTGACCATTTGGTGTGGTGTCCATGTCCAGAATTTATAAGAAAGTAGCAGCAATATGAAGGGAGATACTGCAGGGCACTGTTCTTTGGGAAGCAGCCAAACCTATGAAAATACCTCTACCAAGAGTTTCACCTTGATCCAACATACTCTTGTGAAGCAAATTACATTTTTCCTGTACATTTCATTAGAGAAATACTGCTGTAAGAGAAAATCCTCAGCAAGCAGATGTGAAAACTTCCAATAAATACCAACTGAGGTGCTTAGACAGGTGTGTGGGTGATAAACATAATCTTATAGCAATTTTTCACATCCAGGTGAAAATGACTTCCTGTGTCATCAGTTATCTTGGCCTTCTAGGTCTTTTCCTCAGGCCTAAGGATTCATTTAGTTCACTGGAAACAGGGTTCTCTTTTCCTCTTGTCTAGGTCAGTATGGTTTTAGCTGCATGACAGCATATCTGTCTCATCAGCACATGTTACCATTTTTAGGTTAGAATATATGCATTTCCTTATGTAAAAAATCCTCTAGTTCCCCAGTTTACTAATTCACCAATAATCCACTAAGTCCCAAGTTTTCAATTTTGTGAATATTTCAATGAAATTGACCCAGGTGTGTTAAAATAGGTTTAAAATTATAACTTAGAACTTGTATATCCTTTATATATTTCATATGTATGAAATATTTTCTAATGCTCTAATCATTTGCCTATATTCTAAAAAGAATAGAACTCTAAAAACAGTTATTTCAAACATAAGTGGTACATTTGTTGCTCATTTAAGTTTTTATAGGTATTCGGTATCTGGGATGATGGGACAAAATGGGTTAAATTAAATTTTGAATCCAAATCATCTTACACTGAGGAATGCCTCTATTAATATGACAGCATCTGTGTCATTACTAAGTTATGACATCTGGAGATTTAGGTAATTTATTTCCCAAACTGGTCTTTCACTTTTTCCTTTCCCCATCTTGTGTGGAACTTTGGCTCAGGAGTTTTTTTCCATGGAGGTTTTTCAGCATCCTTATTTCTAGGAAAGAATTAGCATTTTTTTCCCCTCAAGATGCTGACCAGCTTAGGGTGGTATGACTATAGCTTCACCACTGTGCTATTTAGGGATTTAAGGTCACTTATTTCTAAGGATATGATCCAAGGGTCTCAAGGGGATAAGGGAAGTTTCATCAACCACATTAAATCACATATGTTAGAAAATAAAGCATAAACCTTGTGTATATGGACATTTGAATGCACAACCTATCATTGCTTTTCTTTATAATACTTCCTTTGGAATATATGCTGATTAACCCACCTGACTGTTATTATTTAGTAGAGAAGTGGTCAGAAGGAGCGACACAGGAGAAGAAACCAGAATTTGTAAAAGAACCAGAAGGAACGCCTGTAGTTTGCCAAGAACCTACACGGATGGAAAAATCCACGTACACAGAGGAGGACAATATAAGTGGACCACAGTTTAGCAACAAGACCACCCAGTTTCCATTATTTAATACTGAGTTCCCACAGACTGAGGGGACAACTGAAGCAGTTAATGGTCCTTCTTCCAAACCAGTCACCCCCAAGACTACCACCCCACCCTCATCACCATCTCCAGCAGCTGTCTCAGCAGAGTTTGCCTATGTCCCAGCTGACCCAGCTCAGTTTGCCACTCAGATGTTAGGTAATGTTTCATCTATTCATTCTGATCAATCTGACATTTTAATGGTGGACGTGGCAACAAGTATGCCTGTTATTAACAAGGTACTGAGCTCAGAGATTGATGAAGAACTCGTGGTGACCACTCCTCTGTGTCCTGGAGAGGCAGTATCTGTACAGGTTGTGAGCCAGACATCTGTGCAGGTAGATGTGGGTCCTGTACCTAAGGACTATGAGGCTGAACTATCAACGGCTTTCTCAATCCCCTTGCAGGCTGAACAAGATCCTCCTGCTTATGATCAAGCTCCTAAGGTCCCTTTGCAGGCTGATTCTCAGGTTACAACAGCCCTTCGTATATCATCTATATATAACAATCAGCCTGTCGCTGAAGGAATTGTCTATGTTGAGCAAATACCAGAACATATAGTTATCCCTTTTACTGATCAAGTTGCTTGTCTGAAAGGAAATGGGCAGTTACCACCAGTTAGTTCCAAACCTGTACAGTTGGAGGAGGATGCAGATTTTGAGTCCTCAATAAATATGGAGGCAGAAGCTACCGTTCTGCTCTCCGACACCCGTTTGGAAGGTCAGCCCAAGGGAGCTGCAGAATCCTTGGATGCAGAGGGCTTTATCAAAATAGGCTCTGAACAATCTCTGCATGTTGAAGTGGAGATCATTTCCACAGACCCTGGGCAGAAGGAGACACAGGAGAACTCTGCACCCCAGGACACAGAGGGCAAACCTGTGCCCTCAGGGGACACTGCAGCAGTGTACTCAGTTGCACCCATAAAGTCATCTAGTGGCCCCTTCCCTCGTATTCCAGAAGGCCTTACTGAGCCAGAAATCGAACCCGAGGGGGAAGCAGTACCTGAACAGGTTTGATGAGGCCAGGTAAGAAAATCAGATGCTTACATATTTACACATTGCATTTCAGGTGACATCTGTATCGCAGGAAACCATCTAGGTAGGCTCCTTGCAGACTGGTCACAGGCTTTGTTTTCTATAGGCTTTTAAATGCCAAACGTACCTAAAAGCTTTGCTGTGTTTGAGATTTTACTTTTATGAGATGAGTGATTCTAAAGTGACATCCTGCAAGTTTGGTCATCCAGCACTTTTGTGTCCTTTTGGAAATACATTGTGAACATTAGAACCTGTTGTCAGGTACAAAAATGTCATATTTATGCCACCTGAATAATACTATTGCAAGACTGCAATTAGGAGTGTTGGTTTGAAATTTCTCACTTGTGAATGTAAAATCAAACTGCAGCACTGCACTTACGTGGGCTGTGGCATTTAAAACATGGAAGAAATGGTGGTGTGTTTGATTCTGCTTTCGCACCGAGAGCTCTGCAACAGGTCTGGGGTGCTGGGTCTGGAGCTTCCTGCAGCTGAGGGAGCAGCTTCATAGCTGGATGGAGAGAGAGGAAGGGTTAGGTGGAGCTTCTGTCACACATGGGAGCAGGAAGGATGGCCAGGCACTGGAGCAACAGTAGAAGCAGTTCCCATGATTGGCTTCCTTCAACCAGTTCCCCTGGACCAGTGTCAAATTGAAGCTGCTTTCTTGGCTGCTGAACTGCCACCCATGTTTTCCTGTGACAGATGTGATGTGACCTCCATCTCAATGGAATTTGCTCTGCCACCCTTCTGCACCATCTGGACACTTGCAGAGGCTCTTCCCTCTGGAGCAGTGGAAGGATGCGCATGAGACAGTGCCCCCAACCCTTTTGCAGAAACTCTCAGCTCTTGACTGACTTGAGTCAGAATAATAAAGCAGGTGTTTAGCAAAGATCAATTCTGTCTGGCGTTGTGACAGGGATTCAGAACAGCTGAAAAGGTAGAGGGCAGTACTGTGTAGCCTGTGGCACTGGCATTATCCTCGTGACTTAAGCAGAACTTCACACCAAGTCACCGTTTTCAGGTGTTTAGCTGTTTCAAAGTAAAAGAGTTGCCCTCGGCGCTAAGAAAATGCAGATTGAGTTCTCCAGCTCTCTCCCACTGAAAAAACTGAAGACTTGGCTTGTGTGTATATATTTTAATAAGCTTGAAGAAAGATCAGTTTAAAGGATCCGATGCTGTCAAAAAAACCATCAGCTTAATCATGTGCATAGTGGTCTTTTCTGGGGGAAGTAAAGAAGGCTGCACCAGGAACAGATGGCCCAGTGTTCAAAAGGTAAACTAGCACATCTGGCAAAGTGAAACTCCTCCATCAGGAACTCTCTTCCCTGAGATCCCACCTTCTGTGATTCAGCTCTCCAAAACAGTGCTCTTGTCTTTATTAGGCAAGTCACACTTGGCATTGCAGACTGTTTGTTATAAGTCAATAAATGGCATTCCTAGACCTGTTCTTAAAGAACCCTGTGGGACCAACCAGTCTTTCACTGCCACCTAGGGTCTCTGGTTTTAAGCCTTGCTAAAAGGAGCTCTCTGGGGTTCTGAGTCCTAGATTATGTGATGATTAATGTGTGGCAGGAGATAATAGATTAAGTGATCAAAATGATACATTGTGACTTCTTCAGGAAAGAAAACAAAAATCACTATGCATATGCATTAACACCTCCCACCACAGGCTTAGCACACACAGTTGAGTCAGTTTTATTGACTGTCCCTTTCCTCTGAGGACCCTATTAGAAGCTATGTCTAAAGTTTCAGAATCTGGAAACAGTAACTTAGAATGAAATTGCTGCTTTAGCCACAACTCTAGTGTCCCTGCCACTTGGTATCACAACACTGTCTTCCTTTTCCAACTGTACTGAATGGCTCTCTTTCTTTCACATTACCAGACACTGTAGCCCTCTCTATAGCATGCTTTATGGCACATATTATTACAGCTATTTGTTTGTTTTTTAAAAAAAGATTTACAAAGACTTTACTGTGCATAGCGCCTGATACAGAGACCAAAACTTTAACGCCTGCAAATTTTTTTTTTTTTTTATAGCACTAGCAACAAGCGAAGCAGGACAACCACCACCATATTCTAACATGTGGACCCTTTACTGTCTAACTGATATGAATCAACAAAGTCGCCCATCACCGCCACCAGCACCTGGGCCTTTCCCCCAAGCAACCCTCTATTTATCTAATCCTAAGGATCCACAGTTTCTGCAGAATCCACCGCAAGTTACTTCTCCAGCTTATGTGATGATGGATGACAGCAAGAAGACCAGTGCCCCACCTTTTATTTTAGTAGGCTCAAATGTTCAGGAAGCACAGGATTGGAAACCCCTTCCTGGACATGCCGTTGTCTCACAGTCAGATGGCATGAAGAGATATGCTGCAGTACAAGTACCCATTGCTATTCCTGCAGATCAGAAATTTCAGAAACATACCCTAAATCCCCCAAATGCTAGTCCTCCTACAAGTGGAAAAGATGTCCCCAGACCACAAAGCCCAGTTTTTCTTTCTGTTGCTTTCCCAGTAGAAGATGTAGCTAAAAAAGGTTCAGGATCTGGTGACAAACGTTCTCCCTTTGGAAGTTATGGTATTGCTGGAGAGATTACTGTGACTACTGCCCATGTTCGCAGAACAGAATCTAAAAACTGGTAGGTAAATTTTCCTACCATAATATGTGGGCCTTAACACTTGAGTTTCCAGCATTGTTGACTTAGAGATTGAGATTCCCAAACTGAATTGATATGAGTTGGGCTGGGCATGATGATGCAAACCTTGTAATTCTGACTACTCAGGAAGCTGAGGTAGGAGGACCACAAGTTTGAGGCCAGCCTTGGGAATTTAGCATGACCTTGTCTCAAAAAGGGGCTGGGACTATAGTTCAGTGGTAGAGTACTTGCCTAAGATGTGCAAGGCCCTGGGTTCAATCCCTAGTACAGGCAAAAAAAAAAAAAAAAAAAAAATTGATGTGGTTGTCTCCAGCTGCCTCAACCACTGCTTATTAATAAATGCCCAATACATGAATCATGCAACCCAGTCACCTTTGAATATGTGGTAGATTCCAAAAGGGGGTGGATTTTTTTTAAATGACAAGCTAAACCTAGTTGGTGTGTTGATGGAATGGGGAGGTAGAGACAAGATAAGTTGGGAACCGCTGGAGAGCAAAGTTGAGAGAAGTACTGGTAAGAGGTTGGAAACCCTTAACAGCAAAGAGACAACTGGAATTAAGTAGATAAGAATGTTATCACAAATCCTGTTTCATTCAGCTTGTGCTTAGGGTCAGGACCTATGCAAGCCCCTCCTCCCTGATGTGTGGACAGTAGGGTGAGCAAAACCTGGAACCTACTCTTAGGGAGACAAATGTCAGGGATTAAAACGATGGACTGATGCAGCGTGCCTTTCACAGTTATGATTAGGTAGGGTGTTCAGGCTTGGAAACCAGAAGGAGGTGGGTCCCCTGTGTCAGTGTGACTTTCAGCATGAAATGGTGAGACTGCAGTGGAAAAGCACAGGTAGTTGATTAATAACACAGCAGGATGGTAGATCTTACATTTCTGATCTTCCACTCACTTCCGTGATTAAATTCGACGTTTACATTATTCCTAACAGATGCCGAAAATGACGCTGTTTTGAGTCAACATTCAAGGTGGAGTCTGCCACTAAGCGTAATATATCAATAAACTTCCTGCAAGCATTAAGCCTTGTATTCTTATTTTTATAACTTGGGAGATCACAAAACACCTTAAATCATTTCAGACTTGTGAAGAGCATTTCTTACGCATACCTTTTAAGCCACTTTTAACAGGTCTAGTCACAGGTTCACCAGGCATTCCGTGTTCACAGTGAATGCAAACACCTCTCTGTGATACTCTATGACCCAGAAATTGAGTCCCGGCTGCCTTCATACCACTGTGCATGCTAAGGTGACTGGGTAACTCTGGCACTGGTAAAAGGACACCATTAAGGGGCAGCATTAGCATAACTGTTTTAAAAGGAATCACACTTTCGGAACATTCTAAAGTCTTTATTTAGCATCAGATTATTTCATTATAACACTTGTTAAGATGCAATTAAAATAATTTACCGGCAGCTACCTAAGGCCCCTTGGATCAGTATCTCAGTCTGGGGTTTGGATAAATACTATAAGATTAATGTACCCCAATTAAAGGGGCAAAGCTACTGTACAGTAAGTAGGTCTCCATACATATTTTAAGTACACAGGTACCTTGCAAATTTGAAATGCACAAGACCTCCTTTTATATAGTTTGATACTTATAATACATGAGTGCAGCTTTAATTCTCTGATGGCATTAGCCACTGGAAGTTGAAGCACTTAAAAAGGTTTGTCATTATGTAATGGTGATTAAAATCTATATCTAGGGCATTTTTGTGGCTTGCTAAATACATATTTTCAGTTCAAACGTACAATTTAAACATTAATGACAATGATTACAGAAAAAAATTCAGTACTAAAAGTAAATGAAATACCTTTTCCAGTTTAGAATTTTCAGATCAGGAATACCTAGTCTGAATATTCAGGCATTATTTTTTCTTTTTGGAGATGGGAAGGGATAAAATTGAGAAGATTAATATGAATAAAAGCCATCTTACCAATTTAGTCTTTACAAAATGACAACCTCTACTTTTGAGCACATAAACATATATAGGAGAATTCTAAACATTTCAAAGTTATGTCTAAAACATTCAAGCATGACAGCATAAAAATATTCAAAATAACTTGATTTGGGATTATGATATATTCCATAAAGCTAAGGTTACATTTACATATAAACCTTCAGTAATTATGGCAATAGCAACCAGAAAAAGCATCTCCAGCAGTTTCTCTTACCTCTTTATAAAATAGTATTCCAAATAAGTATGTTTGGATCACAAAATTACTATGCATTTTTCCTAAGACTCATCACCAATATCATTGTATGCCCTATTTCTTGGGTGAAATGTTATGAGGTTTTTTTGTTTTGTTTTTTTTAAAGATGAGTAGAAACCAAGGAAAAAATTTAAAAACATAGGTTTAAGACTTGTTTGTAGATTAGCCAAACACCCTGACTTGTCTGCATTTTAATAAATGTCAGGCAAATTGAAGTAGTTTCTGTCCCAGTAGCTGCCAGAGTAAATCCAGTCCTGTGCTCCATTGTAGGGATTAGGACCTTGATGGAACCACCTGTTTAAAGAGAAAGGACAAAATTTACAGGGGAAACAGGCTGAAATCACAGGGTATCTGCCGCGTCAGTAGCTTGTAGTATTACTTCCCTATTGTAGAATTCCCTGCACTGTGAGAGTTAGGGATTTACACAGAGATGCTGAAGAAGTGATGCTGTTTTGCTCCTTGGGGAACATATATGTAGAATATTTTAAAAGGGGTAATGAAAGCACGCAAACGGGATACGATCTACAGCAGTCAGCAATGCAGTACTACTTCACAGAAGTAGGTTTTTCTAATGCAGTGGTTAGAAACACTTTTTTTTTTTTTGTATTGGGGATTGAACCCCGGGGAGCTTTACCACCAAGCTATACCCATCCTTTTTAGTTTTTCTTTTGAGACAGGTCTTGCTAAGTTGCTAAGACTGGCCTCAAACTTGTATCATCTTGCCTCACCCTCACAAGCAGCTGGAATTATAGGTGTGTGCCACTGCCTTTAGCTAGAAAGTCTAATTGGTTCATCCTCTGGTCCTGCTCCTTCCATTAGAAGGCATTCTTATAAACAATCCTTATAAGAATAAGGATAGGATAATCCTTATCCTAATAAGGAAGTGAACTTTTCTAACATACCTACAGCATTATGTGAGGTGCCTGGCTCAGAGTCCATTCCCTCCAAATGCAAAGTTCCACTTTAAGCTGAATGTCAGAGTAGTTATAAAAATGCTAGCTGCCCAAGTCAGTAACTAATAGCAAACTTGGGTTTGAGTTTAAAGATAATGATTTCTCTAATATAATATGCTAAGCACAATTCACTAAAATTAGTCTAAATCTTCCTGAGCAAATTACCTCAATGCAAATGCATATTCTTAGGATAGATCTAGCTTTTAACATCTTAATCAGACCTAATTCTAGAAAGAGTTACCCTAAACATGTTCTTACCCTTCTTCTTACTCATTTTCCACAATACCAGCTTTCTACAGGATATGGAAACGCAAAACTACTTGCTCAAAAGGTTCAATTTGTGTAACATTTTGTAAATACAATTTAGTTTTCAGTGTAACATCTATGAACAGTTTTCTATGTGTTGTCACTCTTTGCAAAAAGCATTGCTTCTACGACTACTTAATAAGGGTGAAGTCAGACTTGTTTGGTGACTCTGATATTACTATTATCATTTTATCAACAATAAAAATCCTTAGAGAAAAAATGCTTTATATTAGTCTAATTCCTTTAAGGATCATACAGTAAATGTCCATGACACCAAATTTTCCAAATTATTACATAAATTATTTAGCTTTTGGGACTTTTGCTAATTAGAAGTATATTTTAAATGATTAAAATATGGGTTATTTAGAGTTTGGATATACTAAAAAAATATCAGGAACCATTATTTCATATAATCATGGAACTTTTTTATCTAATATGAAATACAAAGTTTATCTTCCTTTGGGTTTCAAAAGTCCAAGCAATAAAATAAAATTGCTCTCGTAGTCAGGCTTAGAAAAGTCAAGCACATCAGAGAAGTAGACAAATCAAAATCAAGGTAAGCCAAAGTACCTTAAAAAGTTAAACTCTGGCCTCATGCCATTAGAGTTGTTACAACATGACATTTTACAGGATGGTCATGTTCACAATCTTCAAGGAAAAGTTCTCCAAAGACTATTTTGCAAGCCTACCTTTAGGGTTTGCCTGTTGTTAGGAATAGTTCAGCCAGAACACTGCACTAAAGATGTGTCCCTCCAGAGTAGCAGCCTGAGGCTTCTTTCAACCTCCAATTCTAATTTGGAGTGCTTGTGTCTGGAAGGCCCTCTGCTGCTACAACACCCCTTTCCCCCTACAGAAAAATCTAAATCTTAAACCTTAGAACTAAGCGTGGGCAAGAGGAAAGACGTCATTCAGTCTACAGTGTCCAGGGGTATATATCAGTAAAAGGATATTTATAAAAAAATATTTCTGTACCATGCTCCCACTGTGGAAAGACTATCACCAATTAGTTTTCTTGCATCACCCTGCCCCTCTCTGCCAATCCTATCTTTCCTACCAGTTCTCCGACCTCTTCCCCATGCCTTCCCTATTGACGTTTGGGGGCTTCTTTAAGGAAATAAGCCAGGATCACAAGCAGCCACCCTCCTCAGCAGGGCTCACATGCAACCGGAAACACTGCAGCCTGAACTCTCTTCAAGTGAGTAAAAGGAACATGAGCAGGGACACCAGATTTTAGTATAGAGAAATGTGGCCACATTAAAGTGAGTTTCTGGGTTGACTTCTAGAAGACTAGCTAGCTCTATTCAGAAGGAAATGGTCTTTGACAAAACTGCACCACTTCTACCCTTGTTCAAACTGAGCTAAACTGTTTTAAAGCACACGGTCAGTTCCGAGAACGAAGTCTGTGAGCTTGCAATCTCATCACCACCACTGGAAAGGAGCTCAAAGCAAGGACTCTTGTGTGGACAAAGCATGGGCAGGAACATTTTAAAGACCAGTATGCTCATGTAAGAACTACTGAGGCTAAGAGACCTGTGGAAGCAACCAAGTGCAAGCCTCCAAATGACAGCTCACAAACGCAGCTCTAGTTTTTATTTTCAACAAGTTCTCTACAGATCTTTGTTTTTGGAATGCTCAGACTTTCATCTGATTAGTAAAAATTCTTGGTGGACTTTTTTGCTTATATTATATACCAGAAAACGGAACCAGTTAAAGCAGTACAAAAATGGGGCTTTCGGGGGGGGGGGGGAACTAGAAAGATTGATAAAGTATATCAAATATTTTCAAAAGGGATCACAGCAAAATGGCTTCAACTGAAGGACTAGAGAAAGTGAAGGCTCTGATCATGGATCTGCTGCTTACCAGCTGTGTACCTTTGAGCACGGCTCCTAAATGAAATGAAATATACCATTGTTTGCTTTCCTTCAATACAAAAAAAGGAATTCCAAACCAGCAATTTTCACACCGTATTCCAGAGCTCTAGGGACCTGGGCTATGTGCAGATGGGAGAAAGTGAGGAGTGGCCCTGGCCCAGGCCCAGGCTCTGCCCATGAACCTCGGTTTGCATGTGTTCAAATCTGTAAAGTCTTTGAGTTCATTTGCAAAGAAGATTCTCATGTTATCAAAAAAGGTCAAAACCTACTGGATTAGATACAAGGTAATTTCTAAAACTAAGATCTTTCTGTGTGCTGCAAAAAGTTGACCAAATAATATCCTTTGGAATGCCTGAAAAATTATGCCCATATTAGCTCTAACATTTACTTAATAACTTTGAATTATATAGAAAATGTTTTTATGGTATTTCTATTTATAAGTGATTTTACTCCTCAACACAAGTGACTAAGTAACTTCTGATAAGAAAAACCTTTCTACTCCAAAATGGAATACAAGATGTTATTTAAACAAATTCCCACTGCTTTACATATCAAATCTCTTGTGTTTGAAAAGTAAAAGTACTGCCTAAATATCAATGATACATGATATATGCATGAGCAAATGGCTCTTATTTTCATGCTAAAATCTTTAATTCTGCATTTTACTTTTCCTCTATAATAAGGGACAGGGTTTGCTGGATAAGGAAAGAAACTAAGTTTAATGGGCCTTTCCTATGATAACTGTATGGGAATATTTTAACTTTAATTTCCCAGCAGTCATTTTTTTTTTTGTCACACGCAATTCTTTTGGCTTTAATACTTAAATTCAAATGACTTTGAATAATATTTTGATAATAATTTGAACAATAATTTTTCATAAAATTAGACTAATATTTGAATATTTTTTCGTAGTAATTATGTTAAAATGTTTCAATGAATTGGGTGGAAAAACTGAATAAATGTGATATTATTCTAAATAATTAGACCTCATAGAGCTCCTTCAAGATTCCATTCATAAGAACTTAGCAGGGTCTGTAGTGCACAGCATCTGATAACCCTGCTTCCCACACACAGCAGCCTGAAGGCTCAGTCACACACTGAAGATGGTACGCACCTTGTCTTCCAGTCTTCTTCCGACTTGGACCTGTTTTTACGGGCTGCTCTTTGTTTTTCCTCAAGCCGTTTTTTTTCTTCACTAGCTTGATCTAAAACAAAAACATTAGTGAAAAACATTTATTCTCTACACAAAGAATTCCAGACACACTGCTAAGCACAGTAACTTTATGGAGAACCACTCTCCATATATATTAGTTTCTCTGCACTAAAACATAGCCACTGTCAAACAGGAAGTTAAAATCTTACATACCCAGGCTAGGAAGAGGCAGGGCTGGCATTCAAAATGCCCTCAAGTCTTTTGATAGCTTATGCCCTTAATAACCTCCACATTTACCAAAAACCCCTTGCTTATTCATAAAGCCAAAAAAATTAAAATGTTTCAATAAAAAAACTGGATAGAAAAACTATTTTAAATTGTTCTAAATTCTTAGCGAGACCTCACAGAACTCATTCAAATTCTGTTCATAGAAAATTAAAACAATTTTCCAGAATGCTGTTGTTCTGTCTCACTGGAGACAATCAGACAAGTTAGGAGACAATCAGACCCTGGGTGCTACTGACACATTGATGGGATGGTTCTTTACTGCCAGAGGTGGTCCTGTACATGACAGGATGTTTAGCAGCAGCCCGGCCTCTACATACTACTTTCCTCAGATGTGACAAAGTCTCCAGATATTGCCATATGTTTCTTGGAGATGGGGGTTTGTTCCCTTTTGAAGGAACATGTTAAAAGAAATTTAACACTTTAAAAATGATTTAAATAATTACCCAAGGGAAAGTAATGCTTCCCACTGCCCACCCCCCACCAAATACTGGGAATTGAACCAAGATGTGCTCTACTTTGACCTACATCCCCACCCTTTGGGGGGAGACGGGGAGCAGGGGGAGTACTGAGGATTGAACTCAGGGGAACTCAGCCACTGAGCCACATCCCCAGCCCTATTTTGTATTTTATTTAGAGACAGCGTCTCACTGAGTTGCTTAGTGCCTCACTTCTGCTAAGGCTGGCTTTGAACTTGCGATCCTCCTGCCTCAGCCTCCCAAGTCACTGGGATTACAGGCATGTGCCCACCATGCCAGGCTCATCCCTACACCTTTTAATTTTATTTTGAAACAAGTTCTCACTAAGTTGCACAGGCTGGCCTGGCACCTGCAATCCTCCTGCCTCAGGCAAACACCAAGCAAAAAAGAAACCAAGTTGCTGGGATTATAGGCACATGCCACCCATGCTCAGCAGAAGCCATACTCTTGAGGCTCATGAGATGATAAGTGAATAATGAAATGTAAAGTAATTAGAATACAGTTCAAAGTTGACAAAGATGCTAACTTTCTCTCTGATTTTAAGACAATGCCTCCGGCCACATATACTATACAAAATGATCAGGGGAGTGTGAAGTAATGAATTTCAGTTAACAGGGTGTACTTCCAATTTCCAAATTTAAAACAACTTGAATTTAAATTTTAAAATTTTCAAGAAAATGCCAATATTCCAATAATGCTAACAATCACCAGGAATGAAACAAACCACTAGCCCCAAAGAACTGTACCAGCAATAGTAGTGGACACTTCTTACCTATTTCTCCATTCTCCATGGCTCTGATGTCAGGCCGTAACCTGCAGTCAGTCTTAGGAATCACACTCTCCATTTCCTTGTCTACTTCATTCAAAACCATTGCAAAGCTGGTAAAATTATACATCTAACAAGAAGCAAAATGATCAAATTAACATATACCAAAGCATGGCACAAAATGGAAAGCCCTGAGAGAGGCTGATTTGAAAGTGACCCCTCACTTTGATGGTCAGGCAACCCTTCTCCGGTCATGTCTACTGTGTTCATTGACTCTGTACCATTCATGGGTACTGGTCTCAAAGCAGGTCACAATACTCTTCCTCTATCAACTTTTAGAACTATCAGCAAAATCAACAGTTAATCTTCCTTCATTAAAATCATTCCTTGCTGGGTATGGAAGGCTTATTGACAAGGTTTCATCAGTGTGTATTTGACAAGGGCCAGTCTTATGCCTGAGTAACAAAGGAAGGCCCAGGGAGGGCCTACATGTCTTTCAGCCAGCACCAGAGAGGATGGACAATGACATGATGCTGGGCCTCTGGTTAAGGACGACAAGCAGCACATAGGGAACAACTGACGGGCATTCAAGTGGTGACATGACCATGTCTCACTGTTGTCTGGGAACGGGAACCCCCAAAGCTGGTCATCAACAATGCAGCCACATCCAGTAAGGCTGGGCTCACCTGGGCAGAATTTGGAGGCCGCGGGGCTATTCGCCACAGGAGAACACTTCCAGGGATAACGAAGACACTTTCAGAATCTGGCATTGGCATTTCATCAGACTCCTCAGAAGTGCTCATCTAGAAAACCAGCAGACGAACAACATTTAAGTAAAAAGTTTTAAAATATGCATATATACTTATGAATAATAAAATAAACACCATTTACTGCACACCACTAGAAATGAAACTGCAAGAGGATAGAGACACCATGACCTTTTTTCTTTTTATGCTGCAAAAAGTTTTATTTTCATCTGGTCTGAGGCTGAGGAGAGGGCGCCAGGGATGCAGAGAGCGCTCATGGGTGCTGGCTGGTTGTGCTCCACAGTATGCCTTTGGAAGAGCTGCTCTCCCAGCTGGCCTGTGGGGGTAAAGACAGCGGCCACCATCCTCCTCATGAGCTCCACTGCCTCACCAGGAAGCGGTTCTCAAGAAGTCAAAAAGACAGGTTTGCATGGACAGAGCCCTGGGAACGAAGATGCAAAGAGACCTGGTTTAGACCCTAGCAGCAGAGTTTTACCCATTCCTCTTCAGGAGATGCTCAGCGTAGGAGGCCTACAGATGTAAACAGATCAGAGGGCTAAAGGGCCTCGACCTTGGTGGAATGATTCGGATGAATGTGGAAGGTCATGTTTGTCAGCAATGAGGAACTAACCACAAAACACAGGGTTGGTGGGTTCTAGGAGGAGAAGATGGGTGATTAGATGGTCCTGGAGGTTGTGAGTGGAAAGGAGAATGCAAGGTATTTGGAGACTGGAAAGGAGGGAGTTCCCAGGGGCTATTCTGTCCAAACACGGTTGAAGCAAGAGACGGATGTGCAGGACTGCCAGGCATCTGCAACACAATGACTTTCTAATTCTAATATCCTCACCTTCTCACATGGAAAAGACTGAGCAAGTGCTGTGTGTACGGAGCTGCATGTGCTATCTAGTGTCATCTGCATTCAAGGCACCGTCACCAGCCCTCTCTACCACCGTACATTATGTTTTTAAAGCTTCTGATTTTTTAAAAGACAAAATAATTCACTTGACAATCACTGAGAACCTTCTCAATGCTCAGCACTAGGATGCAGAAGCACTGAAACTGCCTGACTTTTGAGGAACTTCATACACTAGAGGCACAGCCAACAAGGCAACATTCCGAGAAAGACAAAACATTACATCCTGGGGTGCTTGACTAAACTCATCAGTGACACAAACCCAGTAGGGATCCTGAATGCGTCTGATAAAAAAAGAATTTAAAAAGATGTTAGGCTAAGAAGGAAACCAACATTTCCTTTGGTGACCCACCCTGTGGGCCAGAGCTAGGCAAAGTGCTCTGCACATTCAGTCTTCATGCAACAGGCCCAGGAGGAGCTGCTGAACCACAGTGGTGTACATGAAGAACTCCAGGCTTTGGAAGGTTATAAGATTCCCAACATCAGTTAACAAATCTGAAGTTAAGCTGTGAGACACTTTCAGTGAAACTATGATTTAAACAGCAAGCAGGTGACATCATTGATGATAAAAGCCTCTCGCAGCATGTGATATGTTCAGGAACCTCAGAAATCCAAGGGAGGGAGATGTACAGGAAGGAGAGAGAGCAGACAAGAAATGAATGTGCGAGGGAAAGCCACTGTTCTGCAAAGACTGAGGAAGAATTCATGGGACATGGGGATATTCTTTGGAATTTTGCCAATGTCGTGTGCTGTCCACGCTCTGGGAAAGAGGGCTGAAGTGTGCCGGTGAGGCTGTCTTCACTATGCTGCCTTCTAACTGGCAGGAGCTACAGCCAAGGAGTCTGTGTCAAGGGTCCCAGGATCCTGGGACATTTTCTTCTCCAGTCCCTTGGATTTCCTGGCAGTTGCAGAGAACAGTTAGTACACCTCACAGGATGAGGCAAGGGTAGGCAGGAACATTGGCTGTGAGAGAAAAGTAGAACTGTGGACACAGGGAAAAAGAAAAAAGTCCAAGCCACAGGAAAGCAGCAGACCCTGGCCATTCCACAAAACTCTTCATCTCAGAAAAGAGTTCTATTTACAAAGAAAGTCACTAATAAATGAAATGTCTGCTTTTGAAAAAATGAAGGCTTTTTAAGCTTCTGCACACATAAGAAACATGCAAAGAGCACCAGAAATAGCGATTTGCAGGTCTAATGGAGGCCCAGAATCCTGCATTTGTAACACTCTCTCTGAGATGATGCCTGAGTTACCAGTTCCAGGACATACTTCCAGCAGAGAGACTGTCCTGAGCCTTTTAATTCACTAACTCATCCAACTAGAAGGTGCTGTCATGATCTATGTTTCACAAACGAAGGTAGCAAGGCAGAGGGATGAGAAACTGGCCTAAGCTTGCCCTGCTCGCGAGTGGTGGAGACTGGATTCCAACCCAGAGTCTCTGCCCAGACAATCAGGCTAGCTACCAGAAAGGAGTTGTCCTCAAACAAGTATTTCCTGGACAAACAGGTGCACGCTTTCTTTAGCTCTCAGTGGTTCTGACTGGAGTGAAGGGAAGGAGCCTGCCTGGGCCAGGCAGCAAGAAGCTAAATGCCTTTGCCCATGGGAAGTTCTGTCGGAACACTGACTGACCCACGAAGAGGGAAGTGCACTGTGAAGAGCAGAGGAGTCCAACGATGGCACCTTCAACCACCAGGCCTTCACCTCGGTGACCGAAGATAAGGAAGAAACCAGCAAGGTGGATAAACATGAAAACGTCAGAGATCATTTTGGAGGAAATGTTACCTATTCTAATAATTTCAACTTCTAACCCACATAAACAGTAAGAAAATTTGCCTACGGTGAGCTCCAACTTTCAAAAATGCTGTGAATTAAACCAAAGCCCCACAGAGAACTGCTACACAGTTGCAAAAGTGTTACATAGCCTCATCTTATATAAGATCACATCAAACATTTGCTACTAAGGCAGATACTCCCTCATTTAAAAGAAGCAAGGAGAAGAATGACATGCATTAGCAACACCAAAAAAGAAAGGTCAAACTGTGACCCAATAACAGGCACTTCCAAAAGGATTAGTACCAATGTGAGAGTCCAGTTACTCCTTGATACCACCTTACAGGATGTTCACCTGTTTGCTGTTCTTCTTCTCTTCAGTGTTTTTCTTATCATTCTTTTTGTAAGCATCAAAAGTAGCAGGGTCAACACTATACAGACACTCAGTCCACTTCCCATAGAGAGCGCAGAGCTTCTTTTTACTGTGAAGAAAAACTGATGTTTAGCCAACAAACCAGTTTTGTTGTCACCAAATATTAATATGAAGCTTTTTGTGACTCAAATTCTTTCAAGAAACAGTTATTTCCTTGTTTTCTATTTGTTAGAATGCTAGCTTTTTAGATTATGACAGATTTTAATACTGACATCTAGTGAATAACATCTATGCTACTAAACATTTAAAATGAAAATGAGGCCTTTTCTGAGTGCAGATTGCTCACTGTCAGGTGCCTATCATCCACCATTTGCCTGCCTCTCGCCTGTCCATCGCCCGGCCTTACACCTACCCATCACCCAACGCACAAGGTTCACCTCCCGATCGTCCAAAACAGTCAGCAAACTGATCGCCGACTGCCAGTGGAGCACCAGCTGCCTGCTGTTGCCTGGAAGTTCTCTGTCACAGTACCTGCAGGTTTGATTACACGTGGATGCCGCCATTTTGAGACAAAAGCCAGGCCCAATAGGACCCCTGGCCAGACTGACTGAGCCCTGCCTCCAGGATCCCTCAGCCCGACCGATCACTCACTGCCTCTGGGGCCCTCACTCGACTCACTACTCCCTGCCACCAGGACCCCCAGACCGACTGCACCCGGCCTAAAGGATCCCACAACCACACCAAATACACCCGACCTCCAGGACCCCTGAGTGACCAACCGCATCCTGCCTCCAGGACCTCCAGCTGACCACGTCCACCCCTAAGCTTCAGCTCCCCATTTGCCCACACATTTCGAAGCCAGAGCGGCCATCTTGGATAATCCTGGAAGCCTTACCTCCGATCTTTAGGTGGGGCAAATCCCATCCTGAGACGCCTGCTGGAGGCTTGAAGCTCATTGTCAGGTACCTCTCATGCATCAGGCTACTGAACACTGGGAGGTTTCATTACTATATGACTGTTATACTATAGATTTTCTTTTTTCTCCTTATTAAAAAAATTTAAGTTTTTAATTCTTTACTTTTCTTGCTCTCTTTTCCTTTTGCTTATCTGTTCCCTCAGAGTCTCTTTCTCCCTTTTTTGCATGCTAATATCCAATTTCTTTTGATTACACTCTCACCCTTTCTATTTTCTAGAACTTCTGTGTATTCTTTTCTTATCCCATTAACAGCCACATTCTACATCCCTCTACATCCTCTTTGTCCTCCATTAGGAACTGCAGACCTTATTGCAAACCTGTTTGTTTTACCGAAGATAATATTTGAACTCATTCTGTTTATTATGACAATATTGTTATTGTCCACATAGGGGCTATTTGGTCTAGGATTGCATAGTGTCTGAATTGGGCACTGCTAACATTGATCTCCCCTTAAAGAAAGGATTTAGGAAACCTATAGGGCCACTATAAGCCTATAGGGGGAAATCTGCAATACCCCAGTTCTGCACTGCTAGAGGGGAAGATACATGAACAACATGAAAAAACAAGGGAAGAAAATGATCCAAACAAATCTAGATTCTATATTAATAGAATCCAATGACAGTATGGTAGAAGAAATGTCAGAAAAAGGACTTCAGATTATATATGATTAAGATGATTCACGAAGCAAAGGATGAGATAAGAGAGCAAATGCAGGCAATGAATGATAATACCAATAAGCTGAAAGAGCAAGTGCAGGAAGCAAAAGATCATTTCAACAAAGAGATAGTGATTCTCAAAAAAAAAAAAAAAAAAAATGTAAATCCTTGAAATGAAGGAAACAATAAACCAAATAAAAAACTCAATGGAAAGCATCACCAAAAGACTAGACCACTTGGAAGACAGAACCTCAGACAATGAAGACAAAACATTTAATCTTGAAAATAAAGTTGTCCAAACAGAGAAGATGGTAAGAAATCATGAACAGAATCTCCAAGAACTATGGGACATCATGAAAAGACCAAATTTAAGAATTATTGGGATTGAAGAAGGCACAGAGATACAAACCAAAGGAATGAACAACCTATTCAATGAAATAATATCAAAAAATTTCCCAGACCTGAAGAATGAAATGGAAAATCAAATACAAGAGGCTTACAGAACACCAAATGCACAAAGTCACAACAGATCCACACCAAGGCACATTATAATGAAAATGCCTAACATTCAAAATAAAGATAGGATTTTGAAGGCCGTGAGAGAAAAGCATCAGATTACATATAGGGGGAGACAAATACGGATAGCAGCCGACTTCTCAACCCAGACTCTAAAAGCAAGAAGGGTCGAACAACATATTTCAAGCTCTGAAAGAACATGGTTGCCAACCAATAATCCTATACCCAGCAAAACTAACCTTCAGATTTGAAGATGAAATAAAATCCTTCCATGATAAACAAAAGTTAAAAGAATTTACAAATACAAAGCCTGCACTACAGAATGTTCTCAACAAAATATTCCATGAGGAGGAAATGAAAAACAACAATGGAGGTCAGCAAAGGGAGGAACTACCTTAGAGAAAAACCACTCAAAGGAGAAACCAAGCCAAGTTAAAAACAAAAATAAGCCAAATGACTGGGAATACAAATCATATGTCAATAATAACCCTGAACGTTAATGGCCTAAACTCATCAATCAAAAGACATAGACTGGCAGAATGGATTAAAAAGAAAGACCCAATAATATGCTGCCTGCAAGAGACTCATCTCATAGAAAAAGACACCCACAGACTAAAGGTGAAAGGATGAGAAAAAACCTACCATGCACATGGACTCGTAAAAAAGCGGGGGTTTCCATCCTTATATCAGATAAAGTGGACTTTAAGCCAAAGTTAGTCAGAAGGGAGAAAGAAGGACATTTCATACTGCTTAAGGGAACCATAAATCAGGAAGACATAACGATAGTAAATATTTATGCCCCAAACAATGGTGCATCCCTGTACATCAAACAAATCCTTCTCAATTTCAGGAATCACATAGACCACAACACAATAATTCTGGGTGACTTTAACGCACCCCTGTCACCACTAGATAGATCTTCCAAACAAAATCCAACCAAAGAAACCATAGAACTCAATAACACAATCAATAACCTAGACTTAATAGACATATATAGAATATTCCATCCATCAACAAGTGGATTCACTTTCTTCCAGCAGCACATGGAACCTTCTCGAAAATAGACCATATGTTATGCCACAAAGCAGCCCTTAGGAAATGCAAAAAAATAGAGATACTGCCTTGTGTTCTGTCAGATCATAATGGACTGAGAATAGAAATCAATGACAAAATAAAAAACAGAAATTACTCCAACACCTGGAGACTAAATAATATGCTATTGAATGAAACATGGATAACAAAAAACATCAGGGAGGAGGTAAAAAAATTCTTAGAGGTCAATGAGAACAACGATACAACATATCAAAATCTCTGGGACACTATGAAAGCGGTACTAAGAGGAAAATTCATCACATGGAGCGCATTCCAGAAAAGAATGAAAAGTCAACAACTAAATGACCTAACATTATACCTCAAAGTCCTAGAAAAAGAAGAACAGAAAAACAGCAAAAGTAGTAGAAGACAGGAAATAATTAAAATCAGAGCTGAAATCAATGAAATTGAAACAAAAGAAACTATTCAAAAAATTGACAAAACAAAAAGTTGGTTCTTTGAGAAAGTAAACAAAATAGACAAACCCTTAGCCACACTAACAAAGAGAAGGAGAGAGAACACTCAAATTACTAAAATTGGTGATGAAAAAAGAAATATCATGACAGACACCACTGAGATACAGAACATAATGAGAAGCTACTTTGAAAATCTGTATTCCAACAAAATAGAAACTACTGAAGACATTTACAAATTTCTAGAGATATATGCTCCTCCCAAACTGAACCAGGAGGACATAAACAATTTAAACAGATCAATATCAAGCAATGAAATAGAAGAAGCCATTAAAAACCTACCATCCAAGAAAAGCCCAGGACCAGACAAATTCTCAGTCGAGTTCCACAAGACCTTCAAAGAAGAACTCATTCCAATACTTCTCAAAGTATTCCAGGAAATAGAAAAGGAGGGTACCCTACCAAACTCATTCTATGAAGCTAATATTACCCTCATACCCAAACCAGGCAAAGACACATTGAGGAAAGAAAATTTTAGACCAATATCCTTGATGAATATAGATGCAAAGATCCTTAACAAAATATTGGCAAACCGTATCCAAAAACATATTAAGAAAATCGTGCACCATGATCAAGTGGGGTTAATCCCTGGAATGCAAGGATGGTTTAATATCCGTAAATCAATAAATGTAATCCATCATGTCAATAGACTTAAGGATAAGAATCATATGGTTATTTCAATTGACGCAGAAAAAGTGTTCGACAAAAATACAACATCCCTTCATGCTCAAAACACTAGAAAAAATAGGGATAGTAGGAACACACCTGAACATTGTAAAGGCTATTTATGCTAAGCCCATGGCCAACATCATTCTTAATGGAGAAAAACTGAAATCATTCCCTTTAAAAACGGGAACAAGACAGGGATGTCCTCTTTCACCACTTCTATTCAACACTGTCCTCGAAACTCTAGCCAGAGCAATTAGGCACACCAAAGAAATTACAGGGATACGAATAGGAAAAGAGGAACTTAAAGTGTCACTATTTGCGGATGACATGATTCTATATTTCGAGGATCGAAAAACCTCCTCCAGAAAACTTCTAGACCTCATCAATGAATTCAGCAAAATAGCAGGCAATAAAATCAACACGCATAAATCTAAAGCATTTTTATACACAAGCGACGAAATGGCTGAAAGGGAAGTGAGGAAAACAACCCCATTTGCAATAGCCTCAAAAAAAATAAAATACTTGGGAATCAATCTAACCAAAGAGGTAAAAGATCTCTACAATGAAAACCTCAAAACATTGAAGAAAGAAATTGAGGAAGACCTTAGAAGATGGAAAGATCTTCCATGTTCTTGGATAGGCAGAATTAATATTGTCAAAATGGCCATACTACCTAAAGTGCTATACAGATTCAATGCAATTCCAATTAAAATTCCAATGACGTACCTTACAGAAATAGAGCAAGCAATCACAAAATTCATCTGGAAGAATAAGAAACCCAGAATAGCTAAAGCAATCCTTAGCAGGAAGAATGAAACAGGGGGTATCACAATACCAGAACTTCAACTATACTACAAAGCAATAGTAACAAAAACGGTATGGTATTGGCACCAAAATAGACTGGTAGATCAATGGTACAGAATAGACGACATGGACACAAACCCAAATAAATACAATTTTCTCATACTAGACAAAGGTGCCAAAAATATGCAATGGAGAAAAGATAGCCTCTTCAACAAATGGTGCTGGGAAAACTGGAAATCCATATGCAACAGAATGAAACTAAACCCCTATCTCTCACCCTGCACAAAAATCAACTCACAATGGATCAAGGACCTTGAAATCAGACCAGAGACCCTGCATCTTATAGAAGAAAAAGTAGGTCCAAACCTTCAACTTGTTGGCTTAGGATCAGACTTCCTTAACAGGACTCCCATAGCACAAGAAATAAAAGCAAGAATCAATAACTGGGATAGATTCAAACTGAATAGCTTTCTCTCAGCAAAGGAAACTATCAGCAATGCAAAGAGAGAGCCTACAGAGTGGGAGAAAATCTTTGCCACTCATACTTCAGATAGAGCACTAATTTCCAGAATATATAAAGAACTCAAAAAACTCTACACCAAGAATACAAATAACCCAATCAACAAATGGGCTTAAGATATGAACAGATGCTTCACAGAAGAAGATCTACAAGCAATCAACAAACATATGAAAAAATGTTCACCATCTTTAGTAATAAGAGAAATGCAAATCGAAACTACACTAAGATTCCATTCTCACTCCATTAGAATGGCAATTATCAAGAATACAAGCAACAATAGGTGTTGGAGAGGATGTGGGGAAAAAGGTACACTCATACATTGCTGGTGGGGCTGCAAATTAGTGCAGCCACTCTGGAAAGCAGTGTGGAGATTCCTTAGAAAACTTGGAATGGACCCACCATTTGACCCAGCTATCCCACTCCTCGGCCTATACCCAAAGGACTTAAAATCAGCATACTACAGAGATACAGCCACATCAATGTTCATAGCTACTCAATTCACAATAGCCAGACTGTGGAACCAACCTAGATGTCCTTCAACTGATGAATGGATAAAGAAACTGTGGTATATATATATATACAATGGAATATTACTCAGCTATAAAGAATAATGAAATTATGACATTTGCAGGCAAATGGATGAAACTGGAGAATATCATGCTAAGTGAGATAAGCCAATCTCAAAAATCCAAAAGATGAATGATCTCACTGATAAGCAGATGATGACACACAATGGGGGGTCGGAGGGGGGCAAGAATGGAGGAAGGAAGGACTGTATAGAGGGAAAAGAGGGGTGGGAGGGGTGGGGGGAAGGAAAAAATAATGGAATGAATCAAACATCATAACCCTATGTAAATGTATGATTATGCAAATAGTATGCTGTTATTCCATGTACAAATAGAAACAACATGTATCCCATTTGTTTACAATAAAAATAAAAAATAAAAGAAAATGATACTTTACCTTTTGTCTTGAATGTAGCCTTCAACCTTGTGTAATTCCTTTCCAAAAAGGCCACATGGCTTAAAATTCAACACACATTTGTCCCCAGTCCTAGGAAGGAAATATCAAGTTCAGATTACCATTTAACACTACAGAATAGTAAATCTGTAATCTTTCTGGCAGTTAATTGGTGCTTACTGATTTTCTGTATAGGCCAGGCTCCATATAGATATTGAGTAATTCTCCATCAGTACTATACCCATAAAGGAAAGGTTTGTGAGGTTCATCAAGAATAAGCAAACTGCTGGGTGTGGTTGTGCATGCCTGTAATCCCAATGGCTCGGGAGGCTGAGGCAGTAGGATTGTGAGTTCAAAGCCAGCCTCAGCAAAAATGAGGCACTAAGCAACTCGGTGACATTCTGTCTCTAAACATAATACAAAAAGGGCTGAGCATGTGGCTTAGTGGTTCAATGCCCAAGTTCACTAGGTAGGACTCAAACTTTTAAAGTAATTCTTATACTGCTCCCACCTCACCCTATGCCCCCCCATAAAAATAACACAAAATAAACAACGTAAGAATGAACTGAGATTGGAATTAAGGTTCACAGGGGTTGAGGAAGCTCAGAGTTCATTCAGCTTTTCTTAAATCATAAAGATTTTTTTTTTGTACCAGCAAAAAGTACCCAGGGGTGCTTAACCACTAAGTCACATCCCCAGCCCTTTTTATTTTTTAATTTGAGCCAGAGTGTCACTAAATTGCTTAGGGCCTTGCTAAGTTGCTGAGGCTGGCTTTGAACTTGGGACCCTCCTACCTCAGCCTCCCCAGCCACTGGGATTACAGGCATGAGCCACTGCAGCTGGCTTTTAATCAGACACTTTAATGAACACTATTCATTAAATGGATTGGTTCTATGCACTCAAGGGTTACATTGGCCGATTTTGCTTTCGTTTTGAAACAGGTCTCACTATATTGTGTATGTTGCCCAGGATGGCCTCAAACTCACCATTCTCCAGGCTCAGCCTCCCAAGTAGCTGGAACTACTGACCAATATTGCTGCCCTACTGCCTGATTCTTTATTTCAATAGCACTGCTACAGTCTTTTGTCTCCTCCATCCCGCCCTTTTTTTTTTTTTTTTTTTTTTTAAATGAAGTCCACTGGAACTGTTTGGTGGAAGTTGACAACACAGGTGAGTACCCTGATGTGCCTTACTTGTGGTTTGTGATTTCCACATTGCCGTACTGCTCAATCCAGAGTTTACCCACAATGATATTATGCACACAGCAGGTAGGATTTGTCCACGTATATGCTTCATTGTGCCTAAAAAACAAACCGAAACCCACAGAAATAAATGAAAAGTGTCATTTTGCTTAACAGTGTATTTGTTTCAAATGCTTTTACTCAGGATAACAAATTAGGCTCCTTTTTTTTTTTTTTTTGCAGTGCTGGGGATCAAACCCAGGACCTTATGCTTGCAAGGCAAGCACTCTACTGACTGAGCTATCTCCTCAGCCCCTAAATTAGTCTTCTTAAAGGAACTAAGTTTTAAGACTTTAAAAACTATTGATATAACACAGTAACACAGGTATCAACTGTATATGACTATTGTTTTAAAAGAAAACAAAAACATAAGAAAAAATTCTTCCACCAAACTCTAAATAAACTATTTATGGGGTGAGTATTTCTAATCCAAAAATCTGAAATGTAAAATTTTTGAGTGCCAACGTAATGCCCAAAACAAAATGGATTTTGAAGCATTTCAGATTTTGGAATTTCATATTGGGGATATTCTCCTGATCAAATCTACACAAACATTCTGAAATCCAAAAGACTCCAAAAATCCAGAATACTTTGGATCTCAAGCATTTCAGGAAAGGGATACTCAACCTGTATATAATCATTTTATGCACTCAAAAAGCTATTGAAACATATGAAAAGTAAAATTAAATTGGAGGTGGAAAAAAAATGAGTCTATTTGGCAAATTGCAGAAGAGCAGCTGCCAGCACACCAAAAGAAAAAACTCATGGAACTGAATAAACTCCAATTTTATATATCTCTTGTTTTTTAAAAAAAAATTTGTTTTGCATCTTTGTACATGTATCCTTAGGTACTGTGTTTTTAGAATTTATTTTTATGTATGGAAAAATTAATTTTTGTTGGTGTCCTGTTCTGAGTTTAATGCATACAAAGATCTATGTAATCACTACCAACACAATCAGAATGGAGCAACTCCATCACTTCCCCAAAATTTGCTCATGCTTCCCTTATGCAGTCAGACCTTCCTCTATTCCTAATCCCCAAACCTCTAATTCATCCTGAATCCCCAAACATCTTATCTGTTCTGCAAAACAATAGTTTTCTCTTTTTCAGAATGTCTCATAGTAAAATGATATAGTATATAATCTTTTAAGATTAGCTTCTTCAATTTGTAGCATACATTCAGTTATGTTCTTCTATGTATCAGTAATTCATTCTTTTTATTGCTGAGTAGTATTCCTCTGTATGAATGTGCCATCATTTCTTTTACCATCCAACCAATGAATGGCTTTTAAGTGGTTTTCAGGTTTTGGTGATTGTGAATAATGCCACTATACAAGACTGTACAGAGGTTTTGGTGTGGACATACTTTTTCTTTTCTCTAAGGTAGGAGTACTGAATCATGTGGTGACCATATGGTTAACTTTATAAGATATAGCCAAACTGGTCTCGAGAGTGACTCTACCATTTTACATTTCCCACCAACAACATATGAGATTTCTAGTTTGCCCTACATCCTTGTCAGCACTTTGTACTGTCAGTTTATTATTTTGTCTTTAGCCACTCTGATAGTTGTATACTGGTATCTCATTATGGTTTTAATTTGTATTTCTCTAATTAATGTTATTGAGCATCTTTTCCTATGCTAATTTGCTAGCCACATCTAATGGTGAAGCATCTGTTCACATCTTTTGCCCAATTTCATTCTGTGTGATTTCTTATTGTTGAGTTTTCAGAGTTCTTTATACATTTTGGACACAAACCCTTTCTTTCAAATATGATTTGTAAATAATTGTGACTGGTCTATACCTTGTTTTTTCATACTATGAATTGTCTCCTTTACAGAGCAAAAGATTTTAATTGATAAACTTAGTTATTACTTTTATCTTTTACGATCGTGCTTTTGATATTGTATCTATATGATGTCTTTGCCTAATCCAAAGTCCTAAGAGTTTCTATTTTCTTCCCAAAGCACTGTAGTTTTATGTTTTACTTTAGTGCATGATCTACTTTGAGTTTAAAGTGTGAGATATGCTGAGTTTCATTTTTTAACATACAGATGTGCACTTGTCCCCATTCCAACTGTGGAAATGACTACCCTTCTTACTGCATCGGACTTGCACCTTTGTCAAAAATCAACTGACCATATTTCTGTGGGGTCAATTTCTGGACTCTTCTCTGTTCCACTAATGTATGTGGTCAGACTTGTCGCCAATACCAAGAAGTCTGGATTATGAGAGCTTTAAAGTCTTCAAACTGGGTACTGGGAGTCCATCAATCTTGTTTTCCCTTTTCAAAATTGTTTTGGCTGTGCTCTTTGCCTTTCCATATAAAATTAGAATCATCAAGGAATTTTGATCTGGTTGTGCTAATACAGACAGCTTATAGACCAACCAGGGAGAACTGCTACTATAATGAGGTTGCTAAATATACTGAGACACAATACATCTCTCCATCACTCAGGTGTTCTTTAAAGACTTTCTTTAGTATCTTGTAGTTTCCAGTAAGTCTGCATATTTCATTGCCAATGTGCTACTGACTTGTCCTGGTTACTCTATTTCCAATACTATATTTTTCAGTACTAAATTGTCCAGAAATACTTTCATTCTTTGCAAGAATGTCTTTCAATTTCTTCAATTGAGAATGTTCACCTTTACCTCAGGGAGCACAATTATAACAGCTGCTTTAAAAGTTTTTGATGCAAGTTTCAATATCTGGGTCATTCTGGGGTGCCTTTTTTACTGTGAGTTGTTAAGGTTTTTCTGTTTCTTGGTATGCCAAATACTTCTGGATTGTATTCTGGACACTTGGATTTATGAGACTCAGTGTCCTCTTAAACTTCTGGAGAAGACTATTCTGATTTGTTTTAGTAGGCAATTAACATAGTTTCAGGTGACAAGTTCTGTCCCTTTTTCTGTGGTCTTTGATTACAGTGTTAGTTTAATTTTCAAAGTCTTTTGGTGTTATTCAGATTCATTCCTAAGTAGCCACCAGAGCCTGAGGCCACACCAGTGTTCAGAACTTGAGGCCTTTGGTGAGCCATTTCAGGTCATTTCAATGCCTGAGTGTAAGGATGGGCTTAGAAAACCATACGCAGGCTTTCAAGGTTCTTCCTGTCTCAAGCTCCCTCCTCTCTGTGCTTTAACCTCCACTCTTGGATATCAGGGTCCTTTCCTCGGGCTGGCAAGCTAGGGTTTGAGCCTCTATTCTACCTCTACTTCCCACGATGAAGCCTTCTTGGACAAGGAGGCAAGAGAAAAGAAGTAACAAGGATTCTCTTCACTCTTTGGGCCACAGGGACCCCTTCATCCAGTTCCTGTGGCCAAGAAGAACTTCTGCTGAGTTTTCAGAACTGGTGTGGCTGTGGTTGCCACACCCTCTATGGGAAAGCAGATGCATGCCCTACAGCTTATTATGGAACAAGGTTGGGAAATAAAACAGAATTTTTCTGTCTCTATCTACAAGGGATCTTTCTAGGTCCTCTGATTAGAAAGCGTTTCTCTTGAAACTCTGCCTCCGCTGCCCAGTATTGCAGCTCAATGCACTGACAGTAAGCCAGGAGGAAGGGGAGGAATCTCATTGCCATGTTGGTCTCCAGGATTTGATTTCTCTTCCTCATCTGCCTTCTTTATTCTCATTCAGAGTCCTTGATTGTTGCTTGTCTTCAGTTCAGGGTTGCAAGTGGTAATCAGTGGGAGGGAGAGGGCAGAGCGCACTTATTCTGCCTTTACTGGATATTTCTTTGAATTTGAAGCTCATCTTGCAAAAGAATAGAACTCCTAACTTAACTAATAGCTAATAAATGTCACACAATTGTTATTTCATTATTTCTCAAGGCTAATTCAGTTTGAAATGTCTTTAAACGAAACACCGGCAGCATGATACACAGACAGCTTGTGTCATAAGAACCACCATAGAATGATTAACCCCACTGATCTTAGAAAAGACCCAAACACCATAGTCAAACATGGAGGAGTTAAACATTTTACACACACCCAGATTGACTAACGATGGCTAAGGTCATGCTTCATAAATTCCTTTACACAAAGGCAGACAGTTTGCAATTACAAAGATTGTTTCATTTTCTCCAGCCTTTGAACATTGAGGTCAGGTCTGCGTACGTGTGTATGCGTATAAGTAGGTATGTATGAAAAGGGCTGAATGACTTGATCAGAACTTACTCAAGGAGCTCCAACGTGATGGTTCCTTTGGGTTCTGCTTCTACACTCTTCCCCCAGAACTTCAGTTTGGGATAGATTGAGCCATGAAAGATAAAATCATTGTTTAACCCTTCTGCATGAAATGCACTGATTGGTGGGTGATGACTGACCTGTTCGGAAATGAGTCTAAATCCAAGGTCATCTCTTAAAAAAAAGAAAAGAAAAAAGAAAGGCAACAATGTAATTACTCTATCATTAAATGCCTACATTACTGTCATTTCAGTCAAAATGCAATTAAAATATTGAAGAAACATGTTTGACAAAGTAATTATCATCATCCTGATGAAAGAACTTAATATGAGAAATGGTATAACTGTACACATACACCGAAACTACTAAATTTGTTACAATTTTAATGCTATTTACTTGAACATATTAAAATAAAGAACACTCACGTGAATTTGGGTGATTGGTATGAAATGAAAGTATTATGCATTTAAACTTAAAATTTATCAATTTTTTCAAATTAAGGTAGAGAAAAACAGTGTCTCTACTTTCCAACACCTAAGGAATAAATGTAAAAAAACTTGTGCAAAGAAAAAGATTATACAAGAAAACTAAAGTCACATGAATTCCTGTGTTTAAACAAGACACAGACTAGCACAGGCAAATAGAACTGCATTTGAAGACACATTAACTGCCTTTAAGGCAACAATACTATATGAATTGATGCTAATATATTTTATATGATTATATATTTTTAAAAACTTGATCATGCCTTATAACTACATTAGAAAAAAAAAAAGAGAATAATTCCAAGCCATCAGGAACACTAAAATCCTCACAATTACTTTTTATGAAGGTACATTTTATGTCTGTTTCAATATCTTTGAGATACTAAAATAAGTTTCAACATCAGAATTGTTAACTTATTCCAGTCATTCAGAATTATATGGTAGTGCTCAAAATATGTCTCTTTCCTCTTTATTAAAAAGCTGTGTAAATCATGCAAATTCAACATCTGTCTGGAACAGAGTGAAAGACCTCACCGAACTAATTCATAAGTCTCTCCCAGAAGCGGGTTGAAGGGCTTTCCAGTACGTTCCCACTGAGAAGCAACAGCAGACACAGCAAATGCAGCCACACACTGTGGGACAGAGCACCACACAAGTTAAAAATAGTCCAACTTTCTTTCATGCTCTCAGGAACTGAAATTGTGCTGAACACAGTAACTAACAAAATTATTTTGAGGAGTTTAATTACTCTGGATTTTTAACATGGTTCTAGAAATGTAATATGGAAACTTGGATATTCAGAAAATTACTGAGTCTCTTCTTACAGTGTCATTCTCAAATGTGGCTTTTACAACACCCTGAGTGCCACAAATTCTCTTAAGACTTTTCACAATCTTTCAAACCCAGTTGATTTTAATACAGATAATCATTTTTTAAAAGTACAACTTTTCCTCAATATCTGAGGGGTACTGGTTCCAGGAACCTGCTTGGATACCAAAATCTGCGGATGCTCATGTCTTTAAATGGTACGGTATTTACATATCACCTATACACATCCTCCCATGTACATTAAATCACCGCTAGATGACATAATACCCCAAACAATGTAGATAGCTGTTGTACTGTATTGTTTATGAAATAATGACAATGAAATAATGTACATAATAATGACATTATTATGAAATAATGACATTGAAATAATGTACATATTCAGGTTTTTTCTTCAAATACTTTGGATCTGAGGTTGACTGAATCTGTGGAGGCAGAACCCATGAATTTGGATGACTGACTGTACAACACTTTTAGAAATGAGGAAAAAGAGATGTAAAATAAACATTGCCAAAGGTAATGAGGTTAGGAAATACTGATTTATATAAAGGAAAGAACAGAAAGATTCAGTTCAGAATGCCATGGCTTTGCTTGAAGAAGATGTCTACTGTATTTTGCCTATATCACTTATCCACCCACATGTATCACATAAAAATCTTCTATTTGAAAGAAAACTTGAATGTTCAAGTCTTGGGATAGCAATATAGCTCAGTGATGGAGCACTTGCCTAGCATGCAAGAGGCCTTGAGCTCCATCCCCAGCGCAAGAGGGGAAAAAAAGGTTCGATTCCTTGCTGTCCTTTGTATATACACACAGGCATAAACACATAAATATATGGCCCATGTGTGTGTTCACTCCCTCTTAGAAACTCCTTAAGAAAGCATGAAAGAAAAATAATGTTGGGTTTTTGTCCCCCTAACACAATGCTACTTTCTAGTTGGGTGTGGTAATGAATGCTTGTAATCCCCAGTGGCTCAGGAGGCTGAGGTAGGAGGATTGCAAGTTCAAAGCTAGCCTCAACAACTTAGCAAGGCCCTAAGCAGCTTAGAGAGACCCTGTCTCTAAATTAAAAAAATATAAAAAAGGGCTGGGGATGTGGTTCAGTGGTTAAGCATCCATAGGTTCAATCCCTGGTACCGTCCTGCCACCTCCCACTCCCAAAACAAAACAAAACAAAACAAAACAAAAATGCTACTTTCCAAAATGAAGACCCAGAAACAGCTTCCAATATCCAGGTATGGTTGTGACCATCTTCTGCTTCTCTTGAAATTCCCACTGGTCTTTCACTATGGTAGAACTCACCAGAGGACAGGAAGTGGGGAAAGGACACAAAGGACTCTCCAAATATAGTGGGTAAGCTTTGAGAACATTTCCCAAGTGGGGAGATGTGTGTGTGTGTGTGTGGTGTATGTGGTAGAGGATTAGGGAAAAGAGGGGGGAGAAGATTTAAGTCTTTTCTAGTGCTTGACACACACCTGCATCCTTTCCACAGGATCAGAAAATGAACTGGCCTTGTGGATGAGGTAAGTATGCTCCATATACTCAGTAAGTCGTTGTAGGAAACTCAAAGGTTCATTAAATATAACTGGCATCGTGATCTTGGATAGTTCCTGTTTAATGAGAAAAGTAAAACCATTATGTACAATAGGTACAGCGAACTTACCTGCTGAAGTCTTTACATAACATTTTCCTGTAAAGGAAAAGAAAAGCCCAACCCACAAAATTTAACTAATGTCAGTTCAATTTCACACATCCTTCCAGGATACCTTACGACACAAAGTATACTGAACAGCGTAAGGAAATACAAACACGACCCAAACACTCTCCTTGGACTGGGCACAGTGTGCACAACTATAGTCCCAGCAATTTACTCGGCCAAGGCAGGAGGATTCAAGTTTGAGGCTAGCTTCAGCAACTGAGAGACCCTGCCTCAAGATTAAAAAATACAAAAGGCTGGGGATGTAGTTCAGTGGTGGAGCACCCGTTTCAACCTCCAGTTTCAACCTCCAAATAAGAATAACCAATCCTCCTTGTTTCATGGAGCACACTACCTAGTGATGAACATGAGCCGATGACTATGAGGAGCCTGCCTTAGACCAGAACTGCGTGATGTGACAAGGACACAAAAAGCAAAATTCTTCACAAAGATGGTAATTAATCAGGGGGCTACGACGCTGAGGTCATTCCAGTGCCTTGGCTTCCTACACAGGCAAACTGAAACCCAACTCGATGTAAACCTAGGATTTAACGAATCTGAAACTGCCACACTCACCTCCAGTTAGCAATGCTGCATTTTAGCCAATCTAATCTATTTTCTTTGTCTCGTTCCCTCAGAGAACACCTTGTAAAACTTCTCCTTCCCACTCCCTTGGTGGAGTGCTGAACCACTTGAAACCCAGGGTACCTGAGTCGTGCAATACTGTCTGCTCAAATAAACTCATTAAAATTTCAATGTGCCTAAGTTTATCTTTTCACTGTGGGCTGTGAAAAGATAGGCCACATAGGCCATTTTTGTGGGTAGTTTTCTGAAGGAAACTTGAGACATTTTGGCAAATAATATTGGGCTTTTCTGAGCACAGCACTCTAGTATAATTGTGGAATAGGGTCCTACAAGGTTATCTACATTTTAAGAATAGTTTTCAATTCTGTCTGCCCTTTTAATGATTGGGCAGCAGCTAAACTGCTCTATCTTCCAACTCTATCGTTCAAGGCCACATCATGAAGGCCTTTAAAAAATTCATTAAGTAAGAAACTTCTCTTGGTAGTCTCCGGAATATTTTGATAATCTTCCTAAACTTCTCCCTACCATTATTTACCCTTCCCTTGGGAATCAGTTCTCTCAGGAAGCCTGTTGGCCAAGTTCACTTGGTCAAGAAAACAGTCCCGAGGTGCAATCCAGGCTGAACGCCACCTGACTCAGCTGTGACTCCCCCATTCACATGTCCACATTCTTAACAACCTACACAAAATAATGTGATCACCATCAAACTGTAACCAACTACAAAGAAAATAAGCTCATTTGTTACCATAAGATATTGTAGAAAACAGACAACCTAATTAAAAGTAATGGTAGATTTACTGCTGCCTCACTAGTGAGGGAGAACAGGAATCTATAAGGAGAAAGAGAAGAAGGTTCAACTATATGTACCCTAAGATCTCATTAAACCCAGATTTGCTGTCGGGGACAAGTCAAGAAAGCTGGGATCACCGGGGCTTGTCTTGAGATGACATAGATTCTTTCTCTTCTACTTAAAAAATACCTATATTGGTCTCCCTCCCTCCCATTTTAAAAAAATGAACATAGAGGAATATATAACTTGTAACATAAAACTTGATAATATGCTGGGGTTGTGGCTCAGTGGTAGAGTGCTTGCCTGGCAAGTATGAGGCACTGGGTTTGATCCTCAGCACCACATAAGTAAATAAAAAAGGTATTGTGTCCATCTGCAACTAAAACAAAATAATAATATGAAAGTAAAAACATAAAAATGCCTCTTCATTTCCCTTTCCCATTCCTCTATCCAGAGGTACAGCACCAGCAACAGTTTTAGATGGCTATGTATTTATATACATTTGCATATGCATTTATGAGGGGGCAGAAGAGGAGGGAAGAGAGAGAGCTTTGTTTATTAAAGCATGGCATCAGCTCTATGTAGTGACCCATCACACTGCTTGGAGGGGTGTCTTATGCACATGGAAGGAATGCACATTGTGCCTATCAAGTTCTTGGTTAACTGATGGATGGTGCAATGTTAAGACCATCAAACCAAATTAGTTCCACTGCTACCTTCATTTATGGACTGTGTGATTTTGACCAGGTTCAACTCTGTGTCATTTTTTTCATCAATAAAATGGTACCATTATGATAGCATCTTCCAGAAAGCATCACTGTAAGACTAATGTTTACAAAGCACTTAGACCACTTCTGGGCACATTAGTAAATGCTGTGTTTGTTAGATTTAAGACAAAGTCTGTATATGGATATACCATGAATTATTTATACATTTCTCAAAACATAGGTAGATATGGCTTTAAAGCAGATTTCTCTAAGTGGAATTTCTAGGTCAAAGCATGCTCACTTAGATTTTTTAAATAGTACCAAGCTGGATGTGTTCCATATAAGCTTTGCCACTCCCATGTGTGTGTGTGTGTGTGTGTGTGTGTGTGTGTGTGTATGTGTATCTGTGTGTGTAAAATACAAGGGATTGAACTCAAGGTCTCACAAAATGCCAGGCAAGTACTCTAAAATGGTGCTACATTATTAGCCCAAAGTCAGAATTTCCTTTAATATAAAAGACGGATATTAAAAGAGGTATACAACTTTCAATCTGTTCAGTCATGTTCATTCTCATTAAACAAATATTTAATTAAACACCTACTACTTGCCAGGCACTGGTTATAAGCCCCATCACAGCCACTCCTGACCTGGAATGCCTTTCTCTCTTCCCTTAATTCCTCTATAGCCCAGACAGATTTCCAGGCCCAGTTCAAGTCTTTCTTCCTCAAGTACTCATTGACTTCCTACTCCTTCCACCTTCTTGAGTAACAGAATCTATTGCTCACAACTAGACTTTAATCATATATTACACTATATTACTTAGTGTTACATCATGGGTACTATCCAGTTTATCTAGTTAACCATAGAGCGATACAATTCCAGCCAAAAGGGGTAGTATCTTATGCCCTGCCTACAGCTTCATCACCTTAAAGAGACAGGGTATGCTGTTAGTGCGCCTGGTCCAGATACAGATTTATATTCCCATTGCCCACAATATCTATTTCTTTCAGGCAGTTACCACATAGCTTGGTGCCTCCCCTGTTGCCTTTGTTGGACTACAAGCTCCTTGAAGACAAAAGAGTCTGTTTATTGATGCACAATTTTTAACATGGTGAAATTCTAATTTAAGAAGTAGGTTACTTCTAGGATGCTATTCAGCACTAACCAGAAATGAGCTATCAAGCCATAAAAGATCTTGAAAAAACTTAAATGCATGTTATGAAGTAAAGGAAGCCCAACCTGAAAAGGCTACACACCCCATGGTTCCAGCTATATGACATTGTGGAAAAGGCAAAACTGAAGACAGTGAAAAGATCAGTGGTTACCAGGGATGGAGGAATGAGCAGGTGGAGCCCAGAGGACTTTTCAGGCAGCAAAAATGCTATATTATATTACAATATTGGACGCAAGTCATTACATGAACATACACCACCAAGAGTGAATCTTAAAACTATGATTTTAGCCAGGCACAGCTGCGCATGCCGATAATCCTAGCAACTCAGAGGTTGACACAGGAGGACTGCAAGTTCAAGATCAGCCTCAGAAACTTAGCAAGACCCTGTTCTCAAAATAAAAAATAGAAAGACAATAAACGTGGGTTCAGTGGGTTCAATCCCCAGTACAAAAAAAATTTTTTTGAGCAATACTACTTGAGGAAATTATCTAATTCTGCTATAGTATATATCATCATACAGTCACTGTCATATAATAAGAGTATACGATCCCAAAAAAGTACAAAATAAAAGCATTTTAGACTGTTTTTGTCAATTACTTACACTTTAAAATTTGTTGTGATTTTAGTTTTCATTCTAAACAAACTTCCAAACCTGGAAGATATAGGCTACAATGAATATGTTCAAAAGTAACACGTTCTAGTTTTGATAAATACATGTTTACAGACACAGAAACACACACCAGAAGACTGTAGCACTAAAACATTAACAATGGGTTTCTCCAGGGTTTGGCAGTATAGGGAATCTTTATCTCCTTTATGCTATTCTGTATTTTCTAAATCCTCTAAAATTAATAGGGTAAAGCAAGAGATGTTACTTTAAAACCTAACCATTTCAGAACAAAAAAGGAACAGGATCAAGAAGACAACAATTTCAATCCCTAGAAGCTGGTCCACCCTGCAACATATGCATGTATGTTTGTGCTGATCACAGCCACAGACAAGGGAAGAGCCACAGGGGAGCGGTGCGGTGGGAAAAAGGGAGCAGCAAAATACACTCAGGTTAGTCTGATCCTAAGTTGCAAAGATAGAAAAGCAATGTGGTTGACAGAGGGGCTCTGAACAGAAAGCAGAATGGTGGCCGTCAGGGGCTGGGAAGGGGACAGGGCATTGGTGTTAATGGTTACGGTTTTAGTTTTAGTTTTGTTGATTTTATTTCCGTGGGTGAGTGACAGTTATGGTAACACAGTAATGTAACTGCACTTAATGCCACTTAAGATGGTAGATTTTATGTTACATCTATTTTATTATAATTGAAAAACAGTGGGAAAAAATGGGTTCTGAGATCAAACTCCCCACATTCAAATCCTAGTTCTATTACCTACTTGCTTGTGTGGCCAAGTCCAAGACCCTAGTCTCTCCCCAAAGTGGGGATAAATTCATTACATACCTCCTAGGGCTCATAAAGATTAGATAAACTCATATAAAATACTAGAGAGTGGCAGGCATATGTGAAGTAAGCAATAAATGCTAGCTGTTTTCATTAGCTAGCATACACGATCCCCGTGACCTCAGGGTTGCATGGAGCAGGGAGGTGTCAAAGGCTGAGATGCTTTGCCTCATCCCTGGGCCAAAAGAGCTATTGGGAAGCTACTCAAGACAGCAGCATGCTTATGAGTTCTGAGCCTACAAGGGGAGAAGGTGAGGTAAAGTGTGAATGCTCCTCACGTCAGCCAGGAGGGATCTACACCCCAGGACAGCAGGTGTGGGTGACTAGATTCTGGTGGCAGCTGTCCCTTGACCAGAATATGATAGCAACTACATCATTTCCAGCTCAGCTCTTCCTGTGTTCTGCATTTCACTTTGTTGAGAACAACAGATATATCTTAAAAGAATTTAAAGAATTTATTTATTGAAGGAATAAAGAGTAACTTTACCTCTAAGTTTATTTCTGGACTTTTTTTTTTTTTTTCCTGAGAAACACTAAGAACTAGAAAATACTCACTGAGGAAATAAGAGATGCACTGGGGGTGCTTTAAGTACTTAAGCCCTTCCTGGCTATGGTGGAGTTGCTTCCATCAGAAGGGTTTGCTTGGTTTTCTCAGGAATCCTGACCTAGGGACTTATCTTGCAACTCAGAAGCAATGCTGCATTTGTTGCCATTTCTTCACCTATATCTTCATGGGAAAACAAAAACCACAGAATGGAACAGGAAAGGTCTAGTAGCCACTGGCTGCTCAACACTGGCTGTCCGGGCCTTACATGAGTTACAAGTAAATGCTTGCTGGTGGGAGGAGATCAGTGCAGAGCACCTGTCCTAGCATGTGCAAGATTCTGGGTTGATCATCGCACAGTGGGCTCTCCAGTGTGAACTCTGAAGACCAAGGCATGAAGAAGAGTTTATCATCAATTCAGTGTTCAATGGGTAGATTTGTTTTTTAGTTATCTAAAAGCTCCTAAAAGTCAGACACAGTGGCACATGTCTATAATCCCAGCAATTTAGGAGCTGTGAGAGGAGGATCACAAGTTCAAGGCTAGACTCAGCAAATTCAGGAGACACTGTCTCAAAAAATAAAAAGGACTGGGATGTAGCTCAGGGGCAAAGCATGCCTGGGTTCAATCCCAAGTACCAATAAAATAAAATAATCAAACAAATAAAAGAATCTAAAATTCTAAAAGGTTCTTCGAATAAAATTTTTTAAGACACAATGATTTAAATACCTTTTTGATTTACTTTAGTGGGTCAGAATATAAGCATTTAAAGAAACAAATGCACAAACTGGGCCAAATAACAGAGGGAAAGGAGGCTGGAGAGAATGAACATACATAACTCCAGCTACCATAAAAAGAACCACAACCTCTTAAAATAGTCGGTTGCTATTTTAAAGCAACTATCTTGCAACATTATTGATTTTGTCATCTGTAAGTATTTGTAAACAATCTTACAATTATTTTAATTGGCTAAATTTAAAGATCTCTAAATAGATAAAGAAAAATTTTGTGATAAAAAGTACATTTGATTTCTAGAGGTGGTGGCACACACCTGTAATCCCAGCATCTCAGGAGGCTGAGGCAAGAGAATCCCAAGTTTGAGGCCAGCCTCAGCAACTTAGACACTCTCTCAAAATAAAAAGGGTTGGGGATGTAGCTCAGTTGTAAAGCAACCCCTGGATTCAATTTTTAGTAGTGCCCCCCCAAAAAGTACATTTTATTTTCCTCCCTCTTAGACATTTGAAATTCACAGACACACCACTGCTATGTTGACTCCAATGAAATTTGGTGTCGAATTCCCTAGATATTGTATACAACTAATTAGCATGTGTGTATATTCCAGTAATAGGAAAAGAAAGAAGGTGCTTATTTTGAAGGTCAAGCTTCAGGAAGAAACGTTACCTAGAATACTTTTATCACCCAGAGCTTCGGTCAGCTGGAAAAATTAAATATTTATGCCAAGCAATTCTACCTTGTGACCCAGCTAAAAGCAAAGTTTAAATTTATCCATGCAAATTAATAGCAACCAATGATGAAACTGAAAAAACTCTGAATTGCAACTTCTCATCAGCTGACAAACTGAAGAAAAACAGAGAAGCCTGCTTGAGCACTATATAAATAACCAGAAAACAAGGCTAAGTTTGAGCTCAACTGAAATGGAAGGTATTCCCTACCTGCAAAGTCTGCCATTTTAACCTCCAAATGTGCAAATACTTAAGACCAATGTTTTGAAGAGAAAGTGTTAGGCTTTCTCTTCAACACTCAGGTGTTAGGCTGCTATCTGCTCTGTGGCCCAGGCAGCCACTGGTGGGCAAGTGTGCTCATCCAGGACTGTGACCTGAGCAATCAGTGGACTAATGGACTCCTCACTCATGCACAGTCAGGTACTGGCAGCAGTCTTGGCTGTTCCTTGGAAGGCATCTTCAAGATGAAGATGACATAGGATCCTTCCTCCACAACACCTCTGCCTCCCATAGCTACAGAGGCAGTAAAAATTCACCTTCCCTATATTTAAGTGCCTTGGAGGGTCAACTATCTCTTTACCATGCAGAATGGGGAGGGAGGGGTATTGAGTAGCATAAGATGTCTAGCATTCAGTAGTTTCTGACTGGGTGAGAGTATTGCCATCTGAATACTGATTACATCCCAAACAGTCACACTAAGACACTGCAAGGCACTCCAGGGACAACTCAGAATGAAGAGTTTAAATAAAGCCTTCTGCCCTAATTTCTTCTGCTGCTGTTTACACCAGTGCGTCTCAGCTCTTCTGGATTAGTTCAGTAGGGACGTGACAGGTGAGTAGAAGACATGCCACAGAAACAAAGATACTATAAAACAGGAAAGGGACATGTATAAATCATACCTTGGTGCAACCAGTAGAAAAATGGAAGAAAAGTGTGCGCATGAACAAACATACACACACAAAGGAGTCAAAAGGTAACAAACATAAAGCTATTCCTTCCCTACTCTTCCTGTCTATCAGCTGAATGGTTTCAGAACTGGGAGGTGGTATGAACCTTCCTGCTGGAGGCATCAAACCTAAGGTTGGACATCTGCTAGAAAGGAATGTGGAAGGACAAGGGAAGCCCTGGCAGAAACTTTGCACTGGATCAGTCTTCCTGTGGCATTTGTGGTTCTATGGAAATCCACTTTCAGACACTCAGTCTGACACGCACACTTTCCTAAATGCTGGCTGGTCTAGGACTGCGTCCGCACTCAGCTTCCATGCTGAGCCTCTTGGTCCACTTTACTTAAAAAAAAGAAAAGAAAAGACACACTGCTATCATCCTGAATTATAGCAAAGCAACCAAATGAAGAGAGGTTTCAAAGCATAGTACTACGTCAGTGAAGCATCTTTTACACAAGGCACATTGATTATACTGGAGTTTCACAGTCTCCCCATTTCAATTAAGGGAAAGAACATTATAAACAAGGTTTACTGGCCAGTGTGCTCTGTTTTGGGATATTCTAATTTTAGATGACTACAGAGTAGGATGGTGGTAATGCCAAATTTTGTTTTACCTTGCTTCTTCCGTCCTGTCTTTCAAGTCAGTATTTATAACATACCAGACTTGGCCAAGCTTCAAGTCTTATCTAGTGCTATATCTAGAGTTAGAATTCAAGGATGGGGCAGTTGTCACAGTGACATACACTAACATATTTATTTAAATCTAAAAATAGCATCACACCTGTCTGACAGGCACTCTGAGCTGGTGGCACTTGTGGGTTTGAGGTCTGGGCCTGTGGTTATATGGTGGACATTCTGCATCAAGTGAATGAGCTAGATTCAGAGTTTTGAGGGAAATATTGTAAAGTTCATGGTGAGATAAAAGCATTTCATCAAAAAATATTATATTGGCAAAGGTGTACTTCAGCAAAAAATATTTCAATTTTCTCAAACCCTTCTTAATACTGTAAGGTATAAACAAGTGAAAGGAAACAACAGCAAGAGTCAAGATCTGAGAGCCCTGATAGAGTTTCCTGGTACATGTCCCATGAAGTCCCTGAGTGTAATGAAAGGGAATAAAACCTTCTCCAAGTTAGGGTTTTTCATAAAAATTTCTTAAAACCAATGTAGGAAGTTTAATTGAGTTGTAAGCTTACAGATTATAAAAAATTATTTTTGATAACAATCTGATTTTTGGCATATAGATGGGAAGGGGTCAAAGAACTGAACGACACTGCTAAATATTAAAAAGCCTACAAAACTCCTACTCCCATCTGTCTATTAATGTGAGCAAGGGTTTTCAATTCTCCATCTATTAAGAAAGCAAGAACGGAAGAAAGCAAGAACATAATTATTATTGAAAATCCTGTCTCATTCTAGCAGGAAGTGACAAGCATCTCATATCTAAATGTAACAGAAAAAAAAAAAGCTTTTTACTAATACATAAATACCATTTTACCTTTTATGTTAATGTTTTCATGAATTTGTGTTTGCAGTCTTGATCACTCATATTCTAAAATTTATAAGAATAATGATGCAAAGAACCTTTTAGTACTAAAGTCTTAAGGTCAAGATACAAATTTATGAATCTTAATTTTTATGCTTTTTTGTGATAATCAATAAAAAAACCTTCAGAGATATAAAAATGAGTTAGGATAATATTCTATGGAAGGGCTGGGGTTGTGGCTCAGTGGTGGAGGGCTTGCTTAGCATGTATGAGGCACTGGGTTCCATTCTCAGCACCATATAGAAAAAAAAACAAATTAAATAAAGGTCCATTGACAACCAAAAAAATAAAAAAATAAATTCTATGGGAAATAAGGAATGGAAATAAATATGAGTTACAGGGGAAAACAGAATGATAACTTTTCACCCACTGAAAAACAGCTTGCTCATGTATTTCTTCAAAAGAACTATGGTAGCAATCAAATCTGTCGTTACCTGGATTCCACTGGATGCTCAACACTTTCAGTATTCAGCACGTAGCTGACAGTCAGTATTCGGCATGTAGCTGACATTTGTCTTCTCTTACAATAATTCAGCACTAAACCTCTATTAACAAACACAAGGTTGGTGCTGGCATGTCCCTGGGTGTGAGTACCTACTCAAATTTTGCCCCTAGGTCCTGGTCCCAGTTTCCACAGTCAGTTAGCATGTACACCCATGACTTGATCTCTAGATCAGCCCTGCAGAGAAAGCCCTAGAGCAAAGGATGGAGAGAAGGAAGAAAATAAGGGAAACACTAGACTTGGGCTATGGGATTAAAGAGTCTTTCAGCAAAAGGACAATGGAAGTAAGGAAATAAGGAACAAAGGCTTCTAACAATCAGCCAACATCACTATTAGTTCAAAGGAGCTGGGAATTTGTTTAGAAGCTTTAACCACCAAGAGATTTAGGATTGAATTCCAGTTACATAAAGTATTTCCTGGAGTATAATCTAACCTGTTGGTAACATAATCCCATCCAAAACACATTGGAAGAAGAAAAGAAGTATGCCATCAGTTTGGGAAACCTGAGTCTCTGTGTGCTTTTTGGAACAAGTAAAGCAAAATGTGCACGTATGTGGAAGAGGATGAGAGAGATGGTGAGCCTTGCTGGAGGATGCCTTAGGCTCTGGAGGACACATGCCTGGAGGAGAAACAATGACCTCCTCCCTTCCTGAGACAAAATCAGACCATACCATACGTGGCAGAGAAACATCTGTTGTGAGTTTTAAAAACATTTATTGTGTAGTGTCATATATTTTAAATGACGCTACACCATGAAACTGTATCATCATATCTTAAACAGGGTACTGTTTTAGAAACAGCTGGAATGGAACCCCAGTTCAATGCTGAAAAGTGAGGCTGGGATGCTCTGACCTGGCAAGCTCCCCAAGCTGACAGTGATGGCATGAGCAGACAGGACTCAAAATCACATTTCCTGATCTCTTGCTACTACATTAAACAACTGGGTAGATAAGCTAAGAAAAGAAAGATTACAGCTGAATGGTATGTATGTGACTTCTGTAACTGAGACTGACCCCACAAAAAGGACCTGAAATTAAATATTTGGATTATTAATTGTAATGGAATAATGAAAATAAAATGGGGGATTTTTTTTAAAAAATCTTCATTTTAGGTGTATTATAGCCTATGGATACGCTTTTCTTCATTCTGACCTATTTTCTTGGGGGGTAGAAACAAGCAGATATTAGAGGGATTTGATACCCAAAATTAACTCTTTAAAAGTTTACTGTTACGATAACATTTGCATTTCCACTCAAGACATCTTTTTAAAAATCTCTACTGTTGCCCAGCCCTTAGACCTTCTGATTCTTTCTGCTGCCTAAGAGAGGGAATCCTATAAGGGACAGTGCCCAAAGAACAACAAGTGCTGGGGGATTTCCTTTCAAGTCACATTAATAATCTTCTAGAATGTTGGTCTCCTATAAACCTCAGCAGAGAGTTGTTTCCAAAGATACTATTTCCTTCTTTTATTAAATGCGCTCCATGAAATAAATCTTCCTCTAAGTACCGCTTTCATAGTGTCCCAGAGATTTTGATATGATGTTTCTTTGTTCTCGTTTACCTCTAAGAATTTTTTAATTTCCTTCCTAATATCTTCTGTTATCCATTCATCATATAGTAGCATATTGTTTAATCTCCAGGTGTTGGAGTAGTTTCTGTTTTTTACTCTTTCATTAATTTGTAACTTCAATCCATTATGATCTGATAGAATACAAGGTAGTGTCTCTATCTTCTTGTATTTGCTGACATTAGCTTTGTGGCATAATATATGGTCTATTTTAGAGAAGGATCCATGTGCTGCTGAGAAGAAAGTGTATTCGCTCTTGGTTGGATGGTATATTCTATAAATGTCTGTTAAGTCTAAATTATTGATTGTGTTATTGAGATCTCTGGTTTCTTTGTTCAATTTTTGTTTGGAAGATCTGTCCAGTGGTGAAAGAGGCGTGTAAAACTCAAAAAATAAACGACCTAACACTACAGCTCAAAGCCCTAGAAAAAGAAGAACAGACCAACACCAAAAGTAGTAGAAGACAGGAAATAGTTAAACTCAGAGCTGAAATCAACGAAATTGAAACAAAAGAAACAATACAAAAAATTGACAAAATAAATAGTTGGTTCTTCGAAAAAATAAACAAAATTGATAAACCTTTAGCCACACTAACAAAGAGAAGACGAGAGAAAACCCAAATCACTAAAATTCGGAATGAACAAGGAAATATCACAACAGACACGACTGAAATACAAAACATAATTAGAAGCTATTTTGAAAATCTATACTCCCAACAAAATAGAAAATTTCGAAGACATCAACAGGTTCCTAGAGACATATGAATTGCCTAAACTGAACGAGGAGGACATACACAATTTAAATAGACCAATTTCAAGTAATGAAATAGAAGAAGTCATCAAAAGCCTTCCAACAAAGAAAAGTCCAGGACAAGATGGGTTCTCAACTGAGTTCTACAAAACTTTTAAAGAAGAACTCATTCCAATACTTCTCAAAGTATTCCAGAAAATAGAAGAGGAGGGAACTCTCCCAAACTCATTCTATGAAGCCAATATTACCCTGATTCCTAAACCAGACAGAGACACATCGAGGAAAGAAAATTTCAGACCAATATCCTTAATGAACATCGACGCAAAAATTCTAAACAAAATTTTAGCAAATCGCATACAAAAACATATTAAAAAGATAGTGAACCATGATCAAGTGGGTTTCATCCCAGGGATGCAAGGTTGGTTCAACATCAGGAAATCAATAAATGTCATTCACCATATCAATAGACTTAAAGTCAAGAATCACATGATTATTTCGATAGATGCAGAAAAAGCATTTGATAAAATACAGCACCCCTTCATGCTCAAAACACTAGAAAAAATAGGGATAGTGGGAACATTCCTTAACATTGTAAAGGCCATCTATGCTAAACCCATGGCTAATATCATTCTAAATGGTGAAAAACTGAAAGCATTCCCTCTAAAAACTGGAACAAGGCAGGGATGCCCTCTTTCACCACTTCTATTCAATATCGTCCTTGAAACTCTAGCCAGAGCAATTAGACAGACCAAAGAAATTAAAGGGATACAAATAGGAAAAGAAGAACTCAAACTATCCCTATTTGCTGATGATATGATGGTATACTTAGAGGAACCAGGAAATTCCACCAGAAAACTTTTAGATCTCATAAGTGAATTCAGTAAAGTAGCAGGATATAAGATCAATGCACATAAATCTAAGGCATTTTTATATATAAGCGATGAATCTTCAGAAAGAGAAATTAGGAAAACCACCCCATTCACAATAGCTTCGAAAAAAATAAAGTATTTGGGAATCAATCTCACAAAAGAGGTGAAAGATCTCTACAATGAGAACTACAGAACACTAAAGAAAGAAATTCAAGAAAACCTTAGAAGATGGAAAGATCTCCCATGTTCTTGGATAGGCAGAATTAATATTGTCAAAATGGCCATACTACCAAAAGTGCTATACAGATTCAATGCAATTCCAATTAAAATCCCAATGATGTACCTTACAGAAATAGAGCAAGCAATTATGAAATTCATCTGGAAGAATAAAAAACCCAGAATAGCTAAAGCAATCCTTGGCAGAAAGAGTGAAGCAGGGGGTATCGCAATACCAGATCTTCAACTCTACTACAAAGCAATAGTAACAAAAACGGCATGGTATTGGTACCAAAATAGAAAGGTGGATCAATGGTACAGAATAGAGGACACGGACACAAACCCAAATAAATACAATTTTCTCATACTAGACAAAGGGGCCAAAAATATGCAATGGAGAAAAGATAGCCTCTTCAACAAATGGTGCTGGGAGAATTGGAAATCCATATGCAACAGAATGAAACTAAACCCATATCTCTCACCATGCACGAAACTAAACTCAAAATGGATTAAGGACCTCGGAATCAGACCAGAGACCTTGTATCTTATAGAAGAAAAAGTAGGTCCAGAGCTTCAACATGTCGGCTTAGGACCAGACTTCCTCAACAGGACTCCCATAGCACAAGAAATAAAAGCAAGAATTAATAACTGGGATAGATTCAAACTAAAAAGCTTTCTCTCAGCAAAGGAAACTATCAGCAATGCAAAGAAAGAGCCTACAGAGTGGGAGAAAATCTTTGCCAATCATACCTCAGATAGAGCACTAATCTCCAGAATCTATAAAGAACTCAAAAAACTCTACACCAAGAATGTAAATAATCCAACTGACAAATGGGCTAAGGAAATGAATAGACACTTCACAGAAGAAGATATACAAGCAATCAACAAACATATGGAAAAATGTTCAACATCTCTAGTAATAAGAGAAATGCAAATCAAAACCACCCTAAGATTCCATCTCACCCCAATTAGAATGGCAATTATCAAGAATACAAGCAACAACAGGTGTTGGTGAGGATGTGGGGAGAAAGGTACACTCTTACATTGCTGGTGGGGCTGCAAATTAGTGCAGCCACTCTGGAAAGCAGTGTGGAGATTCCTTAGAAAACTTGGAATGGAAACACCATTTGACCCAGCTATCCCACTCCTTGGCCTATACCCAAAGGACTTAAAATCAGCATATTACAGAGATACAGCCACATCAATGTTCACAGCTGCTCAGTTCACAATAGCCAGATTGTGGAACCAACCTAGATGTCCTTCAATTGATGAATGGATAAAGAAAATGTGGTATATATATATAACGGAATATTACTCAGCCATAAAGAACGATAAAATTATGGCATTTGCAGGCAAATGGATGAAACTGGAGAATATCATGCTAAGTGAGATAAGCCAATCTCAAAAAACCAAAGGAAGAATGATATCGCTAATAAGTGGATGATGACACATAATGGGGGGTGGGAAGGGTTAGTGTTGGGGTTGGAGTTGGGTTTAGGGAGGGGGGCAGGAATGGAGGAAGGAAGGACTGTATAGATGGAGGGGAAGGGTGGGAGGGGAGGGGGGGAAGGGAAAAAATGGCAGAATGAATCAAACAACATTACCCTATGTAAATTTATGATTACACAAATGGTATGCCTTTACGCCATGTACAGACAGAGAAACAAAATGTATCCCATTTGTTTACAATAAAAAAAAAAAAAAAAAAAAAAAAAAAAAAGATACTATTTCCCCGGAAGCTTTCTCCCCGTGCTTTTTTAGTCAGTAAGTTCTATAGGTAGAGGTTTCAAAATATCCTGTGGAGTCTTTTCAACTTAACCATTCTGTTTTTATTTGCTTTATTTTATTTATGATTCAGCATAAGGGTTTATTTGCACAGGTAGTTCTGGAGACAGTTATGTTCACCACTCCACCACCAACACCGCCCCACACAAATCATTCTATACCTGAAAATAAAAGTAAAACCATGTCCTAGAAAATTTAAGTACCTTTCAAAGAATGACAGGTATGATCTAACATAACTGGAAACTTTTAAAAGAATGGTTAGTCCCAATTTAGACAGAAAGCTTGCTAAAGACACATTTTAGACATATTGCTAGGAACCAGCACTAATAAATTTATGACTACACCACTGCAGCTGACACCAAGGAAAACAGGAGACAGATCCAGAGGAGAGAAACACAGAAAACTGTATTTTCCATAATGGCCAAAACGACTAAATCACATCTGGCGTTTCCATATACTCCTTTGATAAAATGGCCTTAGATGCGGTACATACTCAAAACAATGTTTCTCAATTTAATGAGGTGGAGTAAAAGCTATTTAAATATAGTAGAAAATGCCATTTGAGGAAAGGATGAGTATTCATTTGTGAAAGTATTTTAATTTTAGGCACATATACATACATAATTGCATGCTGGGTCATAAAAGTTAATATGTTTATTAAGGGTTTGAAAAATACTGACTCTTAACAATGTATTTTTTGTCTTGAAATTTTCAGTTCCAAAGTGATTAATATGTATAATTTAACTGTATCTTTGTGCATTTACTTTGTCCTACTGAATCCTAAAGTACTTTTAGAGCCCAAGTCTTCTCTCAGCTGTGATTAAGTGTTAACAGTTGAGCAATTATCCATCTCTCAATGCACCTGTAAGTACAAATTATATCCTGGTTTACACAGGAGGCAGCACCACCCAGGAAGTTAACACAACTGGCCCATGGTCTCCCAGCCAGGAAATGGTCCAGCTGAGATTAAAGCCTTCATTATCAGTATACAAAGTTCAAATTATTCTCCATTCAGGATCTGGAAAACATTTGTTTAAAAGGAATATATCTGGAATGAGCTGCTTGGAAACAACCTTAGAAAGTCTCAAATGACATTACCCTACTCAGAGAACAGAGGCCATCAAAAAATGCTGAAGAGGCACATCGGTACTTAAAGGATTTCAAGCATCAGAAGGAGATGTTCAGAAGATGACTCTACTCTCAGTTCCCGGAAAGTTCTGGGAGTAAATTCCAACATTTCACAAGGTAGTACAGACAGATTCCCTAGTACCTCAGAACACACATTTAAATTTTTTCATCTTTCTTGGTAGTCAAAGGTCACACACTAAGAAGAATTAAGAGAATTTTACTCAGAATTCTAGTGTGACTAAGTAGTGTTGACCTCTACCTTAAACAGAATTCAGGGAATTATATGATGGAAAAAGTCGCTATCTCCCCATGTTCCCCCAAGATCAAATCCACCTGCACAGATAATGAAGCAGACATATTCCAAATGTTTAACATTACCATACTTAAAAATACTAAGTACAAAAACTTGCTTTGTGCACAGAAGTGTAAGTGAAATCATACTCTACAATGTGGTTGATGATCTGTTCTTTGAAAGAATTTCTGAATAAGTTTATATGAACATAAAAATGTGGTGTGACAATAGGGGGGCTTTTTCTTGTTCTCTTGTGAAGAAAAGTCACATTAAAGCTATATTAACTGACATAAAGAGTGGTTCAAATTCTGTCAGGAAAACTAATCTTAAGACTTTCAGAGGTTTTTGACTCTTGCAGGTTTCTGTAAACAGTGCTGTGCATCGCTTTCATGCAGGCTGTTTAAGACTCCCTTCCAAAGGATATGCAATTACACCTCTCTCTGGTTAATGCCATATGACAGAACAGACAGCTAATTTACCATTCCAATACATTTTCTGAGGATGCTCCAGATACTGAAGTCATTTCTGGAAAACATAGGAGAGGGCAAACTTGTTCTGAAAAAAAGAAAAGAAAAACAGAGTTCATTTTAATGCCATTGATGTTGGAAAGGAAAGCCTGTTGTCATTAATATGTAATGAAGGCACACATGTAGAGACACTTTTAAAATGTGCACCATCACAGACAGGGCAAAACAGAATCGATTTAGGGTTGCACCTGTCACTGCTATTCTGGCTCCTGAAAAGTTTCCTAGCAAATCAACAGGCCCTTCATCTTCAACACAGTATGGATCCGGATTCTGTTAGTCTTTCCCAGTCCTTGGGATCCAGCTGTCTGAATCACCTCACAGGGACACTAACCTTTGTACTGACACATCTAACCCAGTTGCTGTGATTCAAGAACACACCTGCCATAATCTGATATTTAACAAATAATTGTACTCTAGCTTCTAAACAGTGTAAACAAAATACCATCACAGAACCTAAAGATTTTTATGAAATTAAATGGGAAAATGCAAACAAACTATAAAAGCCTAAGTAAAATTTAGGTCCCGTATTACGTATAGTACTTCTAGGACAAGGACACTGAACAAAATTGAGCAACTCTGGACATATTGGAAAACCCTTTACTAAATAAACCTTAGCAGAAGGAGCACCCTCAGAGCTGCTGATGAGGTTTGGAAGTAGCCAGAGGGATGGTGGCTGTCAGTGGCGGGCCTGTGGCTTGGTTAAACAGCACATCAAAGTCCAGGTGACTGCACAGCAGGCCTGATGGGCAGGGTGCTGAGTTCATTTCCACAGATAAGAACAACAGCTTCATATGACAAGAGGGCAAGAGATGCTCACACCAACTTTCTAAAACACTGAATAACAATTCAATCTTTTCACAGTTATGGCAAGGAATGCCAGTTTTTCAGGGACCTTCAAAAATCTATCCACATAACTAAATTATTAAAGGCAATATTAAACAAACACACGTACCTTCTAAAAGAACCTCTACACTAAACAGTAATTTGATTATAAAAATTAATAAAATTTGAAATTTGAAAATAAACAGTATTATTTTAAATTCTCTATTGTAAAATTCTTTTGGTTTGTCAGGAACACACACTGCTCATTTGGCAGATTTGTCATCTAATTAATCTGCTGGATAAATGGCCACAGATGGCATTTAAATCACACTCCCCATTTTCCAACACCATTGATCTCTGTGGCATGAACAATAGATACCAGTAATACAGATCCCTGCCATGTGCATGTAAAATAAGTATTTTGGAGATCTATGTAAGCTAAATTTTCCATCTCCTAACTATGCAAAAATCAGAAATGTAAAATACCTAGGAAGTTGTGAACCCCAAAATAACCTTTGTGAAGACTGAAAGAGGGTTATAAGTCCCCCAATGAACGTTTACATTAAATGTGTCCTACTGTTCTGATTAAGGACAAGTACAGCAGCAGAAAGGCAAGAAAAACAGCAAATATTCTGGATTCTCAGTTCAGAAATTGCAACACCAAGAGTCCTACCTGGAAATATCCTATACTCATGCACAAAACTTTTTGTGTTATCTTATAAAAATTAAATAGTTATTCATTTAGAAGGCAGATAATCTGAAACATTGTATACTTTAAGCACAAACTGAGAGGTAGAAGGGATTTCTAAGGGGAAGTAGTCATTATAAAATCCATGTTACTTTCTTTGTAGTACATACAGAGAGCCAAGAGCAAAAACTCACTCACATCCACACACTGTGTGCAATAAACAGATCACGTGTGGCAAGAAAACAATGGCCCGAGGGACAGGCATACAATGCAGAAGCTGTGGTTCAGACCTCCTGCTGTCACCACAATCTCAGTCAATAGCCTCATGGGCCAAGCAGGACAGGTACAATCTAGATTGCCAAGGCCTAGAACAGCCAGAGCATCCCCAAGGGCAATTCCAACTGGGATCCAGATCCAGGTGCTATTTCTAAAAGGACCCTTAATTCCCCCCACTTAGGAGGACTTATCAGAGGCTAGGCAAAGGTGTCTGGAAAACATCTCTTGTAAGCAATGGCAAATGAATCCTGCAGCCTAGGACAAACACAAGAAACTGGAAGTCTGGGGAACGATAAAAACAAAAGAGGTTCTGGGGTATTAGAGGACAGGCCTGGGATGGCAGGAACGGTACCATCCCTGTAACACTCTGACACCCTCACCAGAGTTCTATGCAACTCTGCTTCATCCTCCACAACGCTGATCATGTGACATAGGTCTCTTGCTTATCTGACTACGTGGCCCCAAAAGGTATGTAAACTCCCAGGAACTCACGCGTCATCTACTGCTATAGCCTTGTGTAGCCCAGCCTGCCTAGGACAACACCTAACTCCGAACAAGAGTTTAAGTATTTGTTGAATAAACTTTGGAATTTATAAAGCCAGTTGGCAGACGTTATCTCTTTCATAAAGAATTTGGTGTACCAGCAGACTAGGACTACTGGTGAAAGTTCATGTTAGTACAGTTGACATAAAGACTTGTCTTCCAACCAATTCCAACAATGGGAGCCCAGAGATTCCACCTCTAACAGGGGTTCAGGTAGAGGCTGGGCCTGGAAGGGCTCTCCAGCAGGGGCTGGGAGGCTGTGCTGCTGGACCTCCTACAGGGAGAAAGAAAGCTCCACAACAAAGATCATCCAGGCCCAGGGTCAACAGTGCCAGGGTTGAAAAGCCTGCCAGAGAAACAAGAAGGCAGTAGCCACATTAGCCAAGTAAAAAGGAATACAATCAACTAACATACTTTATTTACCACAATATATTCAAAATATCAGCATTTTGACATGCAATCAATATAAAAAGTATTAGTGAACTATTTTATTTTTCCATACTGTCTACAAAGTCCACTGGGTATTTTACATTTGGAGTGCACCTCAATTTAGTTACTATTTTCAACATTTAAAGTGAAATCTATTCTTAACAGAACATGGTTGTGTTTAATGGACTATTATATACTGCTTCATTATACAGTTTAAGTTATATCAATTACGATGTGATATGGTTAAGCTTCAGTTTCTCATTCACAGCAGCCACATTTCATGTGCTCAAAAGTCACATGTGGCTATTTTATTGACATATTGGTTCTTTAATTTTTTCTGAAAACAAAAGGAGTGGATTATTTCAAGATTGTGGGGGAAGAACCAAAACTTCTCAAGTATGAAAGTCTAAAGTTAGACTAAAAACAGTTCACAGCCTAAGCATCAGGAAAATGCAACATCTTCTGCAGTGTTATTTAAAGCAGCAGAGGGAAGAGAATAATTTTAAAAAATAGGGAGATCACATTTTTTAAAAGTGATTTGCATTGAAAAGGATATGTTTCCATATTTTAAAATTTCATTGCCTCCACCAGGAATGAGAAATGAAAAAGGAGAGAAGTTCCCAATGACACCAGGTGGTGGTGTTAGTTCAGGCAGAAGTTAGCACAGAAGAGGCGGCAGCAGAACATTCAGGCTGAGCGCACAGATCAGTGATTCTCTTCCGCTGGAGTTGATCTGAGGGTCATTATCCTACATTCTATGCTTCCTTTTTTTCCCTTCGCACAGATAGAAAGCACCCTGTACCAGGGACTGACAGTGCTATGCCTAGTTCTAGTCTGAACCACACAGATGACATTATGACTATCCCACAACGAGACAGTAACTGGTTTTAAATGAAAAGTCTCCTCCGAGTTGTTTTCTCTCTGTGATGGAAAGGGCTCCACTTGCTGTCCCACCATTCTTTTCCTTCTACACACTGTTGTAGAGAGACTCCAAATTAAACCAAATCCATTTAAGTAGTGTGATTAAGGAATGCTGGGTTCAAATCCTCATTATGAAAAAAGTTAGGCAAAAAAGTCAGGAGAACACAACCCTTCCCCCAAGTCTTCAAAGGAGATCTGGAATGCACGTGAAAGGCTCTGTGGACAGCTCTGCAAGTGCACGAAAACTGCACAGACCACTCCACCTGCCTGCTGTACCTCAGGCCCACTGCCTTTCTGTATCATGCATGGCTAGCTCACTGAGACCCTTAGAAAAACAGCAGCTAAAACAAAGGCAGGCAAAATGAAGCTTTGGCTAAAAATGGGTGCCAAGTGTGCCTTGATGTTCAAGTTCACCCCCTAATTTTCATGAGGCACACATGAGCTATTCTGGACCTTAGGTCAGGAGATTATCTATCTATCTATCTATCTATCTATCTATCTATCTATCTATGTGTCTATTACACACATACATATATACATCTATATAAATAAAACATGTACACATTACATATGTACTTAACTGAAATAATCATTATATTTAGAAATTGGGGGGGAGGTCCTTTACATGGAAGACATAAATAAAACTTGTGGGATGGGAACTAGAGTCATAGCCTAGCTGCAGAACCTGGGCAAATCTCCCAAGTTACGACTATGCAGCCAGACAACTGCCTTAATTGTCAAGCAAGGTATAACCTGGTTTGAGTAGCTAGATCAATACTAAGAAAAATAATGCCCAGGACAATTATAGTCTCCTGGAATAGAAGTTTCCATTTCTGGCCTACTTATCAGTTTTTATGAATTTTCTAAATTCTTTGTTATTTTTATAAAGTACACGCATACTAGGATAAAAACATTCATAGTCATTGGTGGTAGCATCTGCCCACTAAATCATCTTTTCAATTTGTAAGAGCAACTTTTATATTATAAATCTTTTGTTCACCACCACCATTGCAGATGACTTTTTCCAAGTCTAACACAGGTCTTGTGATTCTATGTATAGTTATTCTATGATTTGCTAAGTCAAATCATCTACCTAGAAAGATTATTATCATTATATTTTATAAATGAAACTAACAGCTATTATGTATCTTGTCCCAAAGGACAAGATAAAAACACTTCATCATTCTTTAAATAGTCACTCCAAAAGAAAGCTAAATGTCTTAATTCACAAAGTTTGGCAATCTCATTCTTAAATTTTTTATGAATTCAAGTTCTATATCAAAACCAAAACATATACAACAAAAAAAACATTTTTCTCAAGCACATACCAAGTAGTAGTAAACATAATCAAATGAGCAAAAAAGTATGTGGCTATTTTTCAAACTAAATAATACATTATCATAAAACAAATGAAAATATTCACCAATAAAGAGCAAATCTAGCCTTCTAACGCCCACTCCAATACCAACAACCTGGGATTCTCTCCCACACTTTTCTCTCTGCACAAACAAGCATATGCAAGTATATATATTTTTATTGAAATATTACCCTATAGCTCACATTGTTTTTTCACTAAATAATATATCAAGGACATCCCTTCAAGTTGATAGATACAAGTTTACCTATCTTTTTCTTTATGTCTTTAGGAACACGTGTGTGCACATATGTAACTTTACCTAAGTAGCATATCAAGTATGATGGGGTTTTAAAACATTTTTGTTTTTGCAGGGCTGAGGACCAAACTCAGGGCCTCACACATGCTAGACAAGTGCTCTTCCACTGAGATACCCCCAGTCCCCTGGTTTTATTTTTTATGGAGTATATATCACCTTTATTCTTCTTGCTTACCACTCTATTAGCCATGCTATAAAGAAGATATTTTTCTATTTTCTCCATGTTCCCAAGTAGTTACATAAAGAGCATGCATGTATGCACAAAGGCGGTTTCTGACTTTAATACATCAAAACAGAATACTAACTATACATACTTCTCTATGGTTTGCTTTTCCCTATGTTATTTTTCTCTCCATTATATTTTACAGAAATCTGTTCTTGTTAAATGGCAAACATTCTTTTAATTAATGTATAATATTCTGTAAGAATAATATACCAAAACATATTGTCATTCTCCATGAAAGGTATTTGCTGTTTCTGTTCTTTTGCCAAAACCAACAACATAACCAAAACATCTCAATACATTATATTCTTATTTAAATTTGATGCTTTCAATTCTATTTAACAGAGTACCAGGAGTAAGACTGAAGTATCTCTATCTCCTGTTTTCACAGATGTCAGATTGCTTTCTGAGAAGGTTTTAGCAATTTCCTATTTCACCAATAATCTGAGGGTGCTCTTCTTCCCACATCCCCCCACCAGCAACTGGTGTCAACAGGTGCTTTCTCTACGTTTTATCAGTGTGACTGCTAGAAAGTGATGCTGTCATGCTATTTTACATTTTCTCTTGACTACTGTTCAGTTAGAATATCTTTTTATATTTGGTAACATTTGAATTTATGCATCTGTAAACTGCCTATTTATTATCTCTGATTTTCCTGTCAATTTGTGAGACTGTGTGTCTGTGTGTGTGTAAGCTGTATTAATTCCCCTGCCCCTCACCCCAAGTGCTGGGGACAGAATCCAGGACCTCACACACGCTAGGACACCAATGCTCTACACCGAACTACACCACCAGCCCATATTTGCAGGTTAAAGAAAAAAAAAAAAAAAACTTTTGTGGGGCTGTGGCTGTGGCTCAGAGGCAGAGCGATTGCCTAGCACTTGAGGCACTGGGTTCGATCCTTAGCACCAAATATAAAAATAAGCAAATAAAATAAAGGCATGCTGTCTGTCTACAACCACTTGTGCATGCGCACGCGTACAAACACAAACGCACACACACACACACACACACACAACCCCCAAAAACAACAACAACAAAAAACCTTTTTGTGTCATGTATCTTGGTTAAGGTTTCTCCCACACTATGATTTTCTTTTTTATTTCCGATTCTGCAATGACCAAATTATACACATTTATCTCAAGCTGACATCTCTACATAAAGCAGAGGTCCCTTTAAGGGGTTTGTTCTTGTTTCTGTTTTGGACCCTTGTGACTCTAGGATTCCCATGCCCTCTGAGCCCTTCCTGTTCCCTTTCTTACATGACAGAGGAGTTCTCCCTCCAACATTTTTTTTTTTTTTTTAACCCATGCTTCCAGGAATCTTAACTGCAGTCTACATTTTTATTTAACTTTTATTTCATTTAAAAATACCACTGATCATTGATTCCCTGCCTCAGGGAAACAGGAAAAGTTCAGAGTTGGGTGTTTTTTTACTGTTGTCTTTTTTAGCAGTACTTTCAGAAGTGCTGTGACATCAAAATATCCCTGAGCTAACTTCAAATGAGCTCTACCAGGATGAAGTGTTTGAATACTAATGGCTAATGTTCAGTAAATGCTTACTCCATTTTAAATCCTGTGTTAATCACTTAAAGTGCACCACCTCATTCAATATTCAAAACAGTCCTATAAATTAAGCACTCTCATAAAATAACTTGTGCTTGGCCGCAAAAGAAGTTGTAGACATGGGATTCTTCACACTGATTGTATAAACTTGAACAAGTAACTACCCCACTACTCCAGGTTTAATGTTTCCACTTAGAAAGTGACAATGCTAATATTTCAGAAGGTTGTGGTGGGGTAACAATGAAACAATGCATACAGAGCACTGTTTTATAAACTTTGGGTCTCATTAACTGTGGACTGTCAACTCAATTTAATGGCTAATGTAACCACCTTAAAAAAATAATAGAATATATCTAGCAAGGATAGGTATTGTTAGTGAAAACATTGTTCCAATAACACATACATACTTCTACTGCACATACTGTATGAAAATCCACGTAAAGTGGATTCTGATGCTGTTGTTATTTTAGGAAAAATCATTTTGTCTTTCTGAGTGTTAAAGATTTAAAATTATTACTACTTTCTGTATAACTGTTACAGTTTTAAAGGTGATCTATAAAAGTAGTCACTCATGGAACAGTCTTCATAACTATATAAAGCTTTTCACAGAAAGGTAAGTATGAAGTTATTTCTATTAGCCAAGAGAAAAGCAGACATGAAGCAGTTCTGCACAGTTAGTAAGGTTTTGTACAAAGAGGATGAATGCTGCAGGCAGTGGATCTCATTTATGGTCTTATATCAATACAATATGAGTTTTTTTCAAACTAGTAAGCTACTCCCTCAGAACTTCTAAGAGGACAGGCGATACTAGACCAAGATTCTACTTAAACAAAGACTGCCCTTAAGGCACAATGAACAACTTGGAAGGGACTCCAACTTGGTGAAGTTCCTTTGTTTCCTGTTACTTAATAGTTCACTGGTATTCTTTGTTTTAAATGTCCTGGGTGAAAGTGTTAGACCAATTCTGTCCAAATAATATTTTTCATTTAATTGAAAATGATAAAAGAGAATATACAAAAAAAAAAATCCCATATTTAATTTTAATGGGTTTTAATCATCCCATTGACATTATTCAATGATACTGAAACTGACTTGTCATCAGAATTGAGGTACTTGTCTCCTACCAAATACACCCTTGGAAATTTTAAGCAGGCTCTTCCATTCAGACCTTTCTTCTGCACCTAGGATTTGGGAATAATCTCAAACTCATGTTGTCAGCAACAGGGTTTTAAAAGAAACACCAATGTTCTATTTTCTTAAAATAACAAGGCTGGCTAGTTCCACACTCAGCTTAATTTTCACAATTCTTTACTTTCTTTGTCTCCATCCCTTGTTCTCTCTGTGCATATCTGCCACTAGCTAGTAATCCCTACTCCCCTAGGTTGCAGAATATAGCTTCTCCTCTGTATTCCCCATGATACTAAGAATTTGGCATGATAGGTACTCAGTGTGTTAAAAGAAATGGTTTTACCAAATGTCTCTTAAGTTAAAAAGGAGTCAAAGGAAAAAAAAAAACAATGAAAAAATAAGAGACATCAATAAAGAGTGACAGAGATAAAAAGAACACAGTGATCATTTTCTGTCTTTAAACTACTTCTTGAAAAATATTTTCAAAATGACTTCTTCGAAATACATTTTTACTTGCACTTAAATAAACATTTGTTCAATGTTATTAAATATTCTGCAGAAATCATAATTTTAAGTGCTAGCATATTCATTTGGATATTTTGAAAAGTGAAACACAACCCAATTCTTATCTCTGATTCAAGATCAAAAGAACAAACCAAACATCTTGGAAAATAACTGCACAGAGAAACAGACTTTATAATAATGAAAATTTGTATGTGTACATGTGTATTTATCATGTGGTATGTATGTGTGTATATCTATCTGCAGTTATCAGATACTCAACCCTTCTCAACTATCAGAATTATTCTCCTCTCCCCCAATCCTTCCTTCTATAAGTCCCAATTTAAATTTAATCTTAGTGTATCTAAGTATGTATTTTTTAATTTTCTATTTGCCCTACTGATCTTTATGAAGCACCCAAACTTTCTATATTATCATTAGAAATAAACTATAAAATACATTTATATTCATAAATGAAGATTAGAGTTTAAAATGAAGATACAGAATAAATTATTACAATAATGAAGTATCATGTCATTTATGCATCAAAAATATTTATATGGTTCATTTGGGATACAGTTCACAAATTTATCCTTCCAAAAAAGAATTGAAAAGGTAATTATGTATGTGAAAGCCTACTAAGTTCGTCCCAAGTCATTTGAAAGTATCAGAAACCTTTATTGAAAATTACCATTCAACTTTCTATCCCTTCTTTGTCCTATTTAGGGCACATGGAACCATACAGACTGCAACTCATTATCTCTATCTAAAAGGATAAAAGTTTCTGCAGACGCTCTTACTTACCACCCATATCTTTAAAATGTACTTATTCCCACTAGATTCCAACTTTGGTCAACCTGAGTGAGTGGCAGAACTGCAGCAGGTCAGCACTACAGTACGTGCTGCTGAAGTAAACTTTACATCTATCTGTTGGCTTTCTGTTGATTAGGGTTCTAGGATGAGTAAACCATCCCACAGTGCATTTATAATTCTTCCATAGTCAACCACAAAAGGCTATTTATGTATTTAGAGAAACTAAAATGTCACATCACAGAATTTCTGATGTGCTTTAAATACCGTCCATTTTTCTCTCATTCTCATCAAAGATACTGATGAAGTTAACCAGAAGAAACATCATCAGTGATATGAAAGAACATAGGAGTAGTAGTTAAATGTTTGGAGTAGGTAATGATTTCTTAATGATGACCCAAAAAGCACTAACATAAGAGAAAAATTATAAAGCAGACTTCATCAAAATTAAAAACTCATGTTTAACAAAGAAGAAAGGGATCTATTCATTATTAGGGGAAAGGAAAAGGCAAGCTAAACCAATATTCATGATATATATATATATATACATATTCATCAGAGGATTGATATCCGAAATATATAAAGAATTTCTATAGATCAATATTACAAAAACATATAATCCAATATAAAGTGAATTTAAAGTGAACACAACCCTCAGATACTTCAAAAAGGAAGACACAACAGTGTTAATAAACACACAGACAAGTGCTCAGGATCTTTAAAGGATGTAAATTAAAACCACAATCGGACAACATGCAACACCATATGCCAGTGGGCATGTGAAGTATGCTCATGTATTGCTGTCAGGAATGTACAATGGCACACCTGGGGGCAAGTATCATAACAGGGTGGGGGCGTGCTAGGGACTGAACTGGAACAGGTTGTGTTCCACACTTTTGTGATAATATCAGGTGTATGTATCCCTGTGCTGTATATAACTAAAAATAATAATAATAATAATAATGATAAAAACACCCTCCTCCCTTAGCACCTGAGCATTCTCCTAGGTAATGAATGACAAGAATGAAAATATGACAATAATAAAAAGATATCTATAAAAACAATTATAGCAACTTTATTTCTAATTCCAAACTGGAAACAACCTAAATGCCCATTGACAGGAGTACAGAAATGCAAATTGTGGCATATTTAAGCAATGGCATATTGTTCACCAATAAAAAGGAATGGACACTGATATACAAGATAGGGATGATCCTCAAAAATACAAGGTTGAATGACTAAAGTCAAACCAAACAAACAAACAAACAAAAAAACCCAAAACCCAGAAAACAAGAGTATAGACTATATGATTCTACTTGTAATGCAGTTCAAAAATAGATGACACTAATCTATAGTGATAGAAATCAGAACAGTAGCTGTCTGTGGAGGATAGGGATAGACGGGGAGGCAACATGAGGGAACTTTCTGAAGTGATGGAAAGCTCCATATCTTGACTAGGATGTAAGTTACATGGGTACATACATTACCAAAATTTAGGAAATTATATACTTAAGATCTCTGAATTTTGCTGTTCATATAAATTTTGCTTCAACAAAGAAACAAAGAAAAAGAAACTACGATGTAATTTAGTGGAATAAATTAGCATTTCTAAAACATTTTGAACTCAAATTATTTTAATGCTTAAAAATTACTGAAGACCCCACCCCAAAGAGTTGATTTTCTTTTGTTTTTGCATCTTCCTTTTTTTATTGTTTGTTCTATTTAGTTATACATGAGAGCAGAATGTATTTTGATTCATTATACACAAATGGAGTACAACTTTTCATTTCTCTGGTTGTACACAACGTAGAGTAACACCATTCCTATAATCATACATGTACACAAGGTAATGATGTTTGTCTAATTCCACCATCTTTTCTTCCCCCAACCCTCCCCTCATTTCCCTCTACACAATCCAATGTTCCTCCATTCTTCCCTTACCCCCCACCCTGTTATGTATCAGTACCCACTTAACAGAGAAAACATCTGACCTTTGGTTTTTTGGGGGACTGGCTTATTTCACTTAGCATGATATTCCCCAACTCCATCCATTTACCTGCAAATACCATAATTCTTTCTTCTTTATGGCTGAATAATATTCCATTGTGTATACCACAGTTTATCACTTCATCTACTGAACAGCATATCTAGGTTGGTTCCATAGTTTATGTGAATTGAGCAGCTATGAACATTATTATGGCTGCATCACTGTAGTATGCTGATTTTAAGTCCTTTGGGTATAAACCAAGGAGTGGACTAACAGGGTCAAATGGTGGGTCCATTCCAAGTTTTCTGAGGAATCTCCATACTACTTTCCAAAGGGGTTACATCAACCTGCAGTTTTGATTTTCTTTTAATGTGGGTTATATCTTTTGTTATTTAAAAAAATTTTTTTAAAAACTTTATTTAAAAAAAAAACTATTCACTTAATAAAATCAATGTTAATCTAAATAAATTTTTATAAAAATAACTATTTTCCAAAGCAAAAATGTGGAAGAATGGCATTGTTTTACATTTCTGTAATCTCTTTTATGTATGAATTTTCAAAACTGCTTCTGAACACAATCTGGGATCTCACACATCATGTAATCTCCAACAACTCCACTGCACACTTATGGGGAAAGAAATGAAAAAGGCAAATGTCTTAGTGATATTGTGAAAGTTGTTTAAATTTGTAGTCCCCTAAGACTACCTTAGGGACAATCCAAGGGCCCAAAGACCACTTTCTAAAACCACTGACATGGACAGTTAGTAGAATGGTACTCCCTTTTTCTAGTACAACTTTACAAAATTTTGGAAGAAGGCAAGGGGCAAAAAACCATTCTTCCAACAAATACTGATTAAATTTCAACCACTGTGATTGGCTTTGAGGATACTGGGAAGCGGGTCAACAAAACATCCAGCAATGTTTACTCTTGAGATACTTCTGTTTCAAAGCGTCATTTCATTTCTGAATTCTGCTTTAAAACTTTAAAGGCTTGGGACTTATGCAACTAAGTATGTTTAAAGATATATGAAACTTATATTCTCTTATTTTAATATGACAAAATTTAAAAACTGCAACCAAAATTCATTTTTAGTAGTTTACCTGTCTAAAAGATGAATATTTTTCACATTAACTTAACATTTAAATCTGAGCATAAACCAGTTTCATTGGCCACACAACTCAATTTCAGTTTAAGTTGATGTAATTTGACTTTAAGAAAATGATGCCCTTATATAATCAGGGAAAATAAAATTTGCTCTCCAAAGTTTGTAAGATTTTTTTTTCTGGTACTGGATTTATTTCTAGTCTTAAAAATACTATTATTCCTCAATCCATGTAACATTAATTAAAATTTCAGTTGTAATATATGAGGAGACCTAATTCAAAGGCATCTTACACATGAATACATTTCAATATATTATATTGAAATCAATACAATTAAAGTATCTAAAATTTACCTATGCAATTAAATTCCTAAAAGTTTACCTATTCCCATTTTCAACAGCAGCAAAGTTTGGGCTGGTCTTAAAGAGACCATACTACATCAAATAAATTTTTTTCACGACTGACATTTTTTAAATGTTTTTTTTAGTTATAGATGGACGTGGCCTTTATTTTATCTATTTTTAGGTGGCGCTGAAGATCAAACCCAATGCCTCACATGTGCTAGGCAAGCACTCTACCACTGAGCTAGAGCCCAAACCCCCCATGACTGACATTTAATGTACTCTCTACCTAGTTCCAGTCTGAATTCAAATATAGGAATTCCAAAGTTCTCTCCACATATCCAGAAGCCTAGTATAAACCAGCACTGGAACATACAGCTAAAACAGACATGAAGGAGTTACGGTTAACTCAACAGCTGGGTAATTTAACCTGCTTCTAGACATCTTCAACTAAAATTAGCCTGGAGTCTCAGAAGCAAGTTAGTACAAGTCTAAGATAAGAATTCTAAGACTGGTCATATGCCTTTTTTATTTAGGCATCTTTAAAAAAAAATCCACTTGGTTTCCCATTTTAATAATTTTTTAACTATGATATTACTGTTTGATTTTGCTTATTTTACTTTTCATTTTTTGATTTTTTAAATGACATATCTCTAGTTGATGATTATCACTTTAAAACCTGCCTCTGTAAAGTCCAAAGGTTAGGGTGATTTTACTTATTTTAAAAGAGGCTCTACTTATTTTCATTTTAATAAGCTAAAATTATATATACAAAATTGCACTGATTTTCTTAGTGTATTTCTAAAATTTAGAATTTATCATCAAACTCCAAGAACACAGAACACAAGGACACAGTAAGTTTACTTCCTACTTTTGTTAGTTCATCACCATAACTGCACTAACAGGAAAGCTTGTAGAATCATCACATTTCAAAGCCAAAATGTACTAATGAGAAAATACCTGTGAACCAGCGAGGTTTTTTGCTTGCTTTTGCTTTGTTTGTGGTACTGGGAATTGAATTCAGGGGTAATCTACCACTCAGCTGCATCTCCAGTCCTTTTTAATTTTCAGGACCTGGAATTGAACTCAGAGGCACTTAACCACTGAACCACATCCCCACCCTTTTTATTTTTTGAGACAGTCTTGCTGATCTGCTAAGGCTGGCCTTGAACTTGCAACCATCCTGTCTCAATCTCCTGAGTCACTAGAATCACAATTATGCTCCATTGCGTTCAGTTCCAGTGTTTTGACTTAGAGCTGTCACTCTGGGCATCCAGACTGCCTTACTGTAGGTCACTTTAGAGTGTTCACCTCAGATGAGAGGAAGGAAGTGTGCCACAGAAAGGCAGTCCTTAACCTAGGGTGAATACCCTTTGCTTACCCTTACGTCTAAGAATGAAAAGATTTCACAATGGGTACTGAAATAGATGTGAAATCACTGAAAAGTGAAGAGAGCATATCATGACTGTTTGGACCTAAAGGAAGTGGTTTCAATGACAGAATGTTGAGGACATGGTATGTGCTGCACAGATCAGAGGTAACTCTCACCCTTCCTGTTTCACAGAAAGGCTTGCCAAGGCCTCTTGCAGTGTACGCTGCTACAGGGAAGAGAGGCAGCAAGACAAAGAGCACAAATCTCCTACTACTACCTCTCCATGTTCCAAAGAAGAGCTGAGACTGTTTTCACTGGTAATTTTGTTAGTGGAAAGGGGAAAGAAGCCCTTCCTGACCACACAGAAATCTTCTGGGCTGTATACTGAGAAAAGTCTTGCCTCAGAACTTGGTGTGCTCCAGATGGACTGGGAGTCTGGTTGGAGCAGACAACACTATGGCAAGGCTTGGAGTTCTCTACTAGAATGCAGGCCTGAGCCTGGTGAAAATGGCTCATCCTTGAAAGCAGCTCTGCGGTAGGACAGCTGCATGTTTTCTGGAACACTGCAGACAAGGACTTCAGACCCCTGAAAGAAGGATTTGAGGAATACACAGGAATTATTTAAGAATGAGAAACAGAAGGAAGAGGAAGCAGAGATAGACTGAATAATAGAAATGTTCCTCTGTAAATACTACTGCCTCTTTTTGTGGCTCTGAACTTTTCAGATTAACTTCCCTTCAAACAAATATTACCAATTTGTTTGTGATTTGCTTTTTAGTTAGTTCAACAATCTTAATTTAACTTCCTTTCTAAATGATGTAAGATGCTTTTGACTGCTTACCCTCAGAGAGAGACAAATTCCAGGGACAGAGCTGAATTTCTTCCTTCCTGCTCTGTGACACATAATACCCACAGGGTGTTCTCTAACAAGTAGAGCAGTTTCTTTCTGACTGTTCTGATCACAGTGAAAAACACCTGTACTGCAAAGGTTTCCTGGAGAAGGTTTCTTCTGATGAGAAACATCACAAGGAGTCCTAAAATGTATCATGAGATCCAAACAGTATTCCTGGTCTTCTGAGGTTTTCTCATTTCTGCTAAGATAGGTTGGTCAGGGGCTTGGGTTGTGGCTCAGTGGTAGAGCACTTGCCTAGCATGTGTGAGGCACTGGGTTCGATTCTCAGCACCATATATAAATAAAAACAAATGAATAAAATAAAGGTCCATCAATATCTAAAAAGAAAAAAGAAAGATAAGTTGGCCAATCATATCCTAAAGGCAAACAGTCAAAAAGTTTTTCACTAGTATTAAGAAAATGTATAGTTATTCAGGAAAAATACACAATTTCTATGAAACATTATAATTATTCCTGCATATTTTAGAATAGTTTGCTTTGGTAGGAAGTTCATAGAAAATGCAGATTATAGGAAGATATAATTTTTTCCTTTAGACTTGTTTAAGGAGAATGTTTTTATCTTCTCTTTAAAAGAAGAAAAATTTTAATGTGTTCATGTGTTGTTCTAATTTGTTTGTGTTTATTCAATTGGAAACTTAAAAAGGTCTAGATGGCAACTTTAATTTGTAGTGAATACCCAACACTAAGCTAACAACAGATGAATGCTTAATAATCATTTGGGGCTTATGATGTTAATTCCCTGTAAATTATTATACAAAAAACCCCTAGAACTACATTAATTAAAGGCTGCAACAAATTACCTTAAATTTCAGAATATAAAGTTTTTGCCTATGGATAAATCTTTGTTACCCTAAATATCTATTAAAAATCTACATTTTAAGAAAATACGGAGTCTGAAGTCAAACCTGGTTTGAATTCAGGTCATACCATGTGTTGGTCAAGTGACCTTGGGCAGGTCAAACTTTTTGTATTAGATCAAACTTCTGTGTAGATCAAACATCCTTTGCTTCAATTTCTTTATCTATAAAACTGATGCTATAATCATACTTGTCTTACCTATAATTCAGAGTTATTTGAAATTCAAAAAGCAACAGAGCTTGTGAAAGTACTTTAGAAACACCAATTTATGATACCAATGTAAGTTCTTGCTATCATTACTAACCACGATATTGTCAAGAGTCCTGGATCTGCAGTGTGGTCAGAGAAGAATTGCCTTTAAAACCAGAGACACCGGGGCTCCAGTCATCTTGTTATGGACTGTGCTTTGTGGGATTCTGCTCAGCTTAGAGCACAAGCAGTTGAGGCCTGGGCACAGTAAATGCTTACCAAAGCCAGAGAGCTAACCAAAACTACAGAGCAGAACCAAACTCAGAAGAGGAAGCACAGTAAACCAAGGGTTCTCAATTGTCTTATGATCATGGTGTACTTCCCCCACTAGAAGTTCTGGCACTGCCCATAAAGGTGTAAAAGGAATGAAAACACAAGCACAAAAGTAAAACAATATTGCAAAGAACCCATAGTGACCTGCTACCTATTTGCTTCATCCACAGAAGCCTGTTCTGCTGGGGACTGTGAGTTGGCCCAGTTGTGGTTCCTACAGTTTTACTATAGCACTAGTAGGATATTATGCTACAACTCTTATTTCCTACTAAAAATTTAGTGCTTGTGCCCCACTTTGCTACAATCATACCATCTGCTTAGACCAGTGCTCTGTCACATTACAGTACACATTCTTGGTTCTAGTCATTGGTGTTTCCCTCATTCAGTCCTTATTGAGACTCAGGGTATGTAATTAATGCGAGGCAATGCCACATTAACAGAGGATTGCCATTAATACTTCCTATGGGCAAATAGAGGGTTCTTGCTGAGTTTCAAAGCTTGGCTTCATACTGTGACACAAGTTATATCCCAGACAATGAGCATATATCACATTTTATACAATCAATGTATTTTAAGAATAATTGTGTAGTAACCAGAATTTCAGATTTTAAACTCACAAGGCCAATAAAGTAACAAATCTTTAAAGGACCAGTATGATTTTTAAAAGAAACGCTTCTCTAATTTATTTACCATGCAATTCTTTATTGTTATAGATGGTGTTTTCTAAAAGAGGAAAATTCCTCCTGAGTTAACAAGCAAAGAAACAATACCAAAGATCTTTATGTCCCCTGAGGCAGTTTTCTCCTGGAGGCAAAATTGAGATTGGCACAGTTCCAAAGGGAAAGGGATACTTCAATGTATTGGTAAAAATCAAGTCCCATATGTCACTGGAAGTCAAGATGCTCAATCTATGACTTACTATAAAATTTGGACACGGTAAACAGGTAGACCATTAAAAGACTGTTACATTGAAATATTTTCTAGTGCTTCTAACCCTGTGCTTAGGTGTAAGTAGGGGCCAAAGGCAGGGGAAGGTGTATCTTCATATAGAGCAAGATGCTAAGCAAGAATATACAGTTTGATAAATATTTAACTGCTGCTTTCTTTTGACATTCTGAGGATTATAAAGTGTTTACAAAGCAAACTTGGAAAAGAAATTGGATATTTACCTAAGAGACTGAAAACATCTAAGGATCAAAAGGAGAAAGTAATGAGACCTCTGCATGAGGAAACTAATGTCAAGGGACCAAGGAATGAGTAACAGAGCTGAAGGCCTCTAGTCACCTCTTGTTTACATTTCTGACAATGTGACTCTACAATGGGCTGAGTGGAACCCAGGCACACCTGTGTATTCTCAACAGAAAACAAAAAACGAACACAAAAACATGTTTCATTTTAGCCATACTATGAAACATAATTCCAAAATACAATGGAAATCAAGGATAGTAGACTTTAAGGGAAATTTTTTCTTATTTCACATTTACCAAAAGAACACTGTCCTAAGATCAAAACTTTGATTTCAACTCTTTCCTAAATTCTAGATTCAAGAGATGATACAAATTTATAAAATCTGTTCAGACTTTTTACTTAAGTTAAAATTTCAGAACAGGCCATGCAGGGTGATACATACCTATAATCCCTGATACTCAGGAGGCTGAGGCAGGAGGATTACAAATTCCAGGCCAGCCTGGGCAATTTAGTGAGACTCTGCCCCAAAATAAAAAATAAAAAGGGCTGGGGGTGCAGCTCAGTGGTAGAGTACCTCTGGGTTCAATCCCCAATATCACACACACACACATATACACACACACACCAAGAAGAAAACAATTTCATTTGCCACTTTTTACTTAGGTTTTACCGGTTTTCCTATTTATAATAGCACCTGACAGGAAAGAGCAAAAATCACTGAATGCTTTGCACAGATCATCTCATCTCAAAGCAAGCCTTATTACTATGCCTATTTTTAAGATGAAGAAGTTGGGATTCAAAGACATTAAAAATTGTGTAAGGTCAGGAATGTAGTACAGGATAGATTCAAACCCAAGAAGATTTTCATACCCCCACTCCAGTACTGGGGATTGAATCCAAGGGCATTCTACCACTGAGTATATCCCCAGTCCTTTTTTTTTTTTTTTTTTTTAATTTCTTGCTAAGTTGTATAGTCCAGCCTTGAACTTGTGATCCTCCTGCTTCAGTCTCATAAGTCACTGTGATTACAGGTGTGCACTACCACACCTAGCTCGAAGAACCTCTTAATAACTACACTTTTCTAGTTCACCAGTATCTTTTTTCAAAAGCACTTTATAGAAATGTATACAAAAATCAAGAAAACAAAAATTTTAAACCAATGCTGCCATTTATTAAAGATTATAGTAAATCTATTTCTTATTATCAATTTCTTATTATGTATGAAGAATTAGAAACTCTAAGAATTACCATTTGACGAACCTAGAAAAAAATATTTTCAACTTATAAACACACAAAAAAAGTCAGTTTACCTAATGATGATTATAGAGCACCTGAAAATTGGTAAATTCAACATTCCTACAGACAAATGAGTAATAGATATAAGTTCACAGAAAAAGAAATTTCGCCATACTCTGAAACACCTTTCCAAAACAGAATGGAAATCAAGGACAGCAGATTTTAGATATACCAAAAGATATTCAACCTCTCTTAAAAATACCAAAAGATATTCAACGTCTCTCATCTTGGAAATGGATACCCCATATTTGTACAAGCAAGGTTTTTGTTCATTGCTGTGTTTCCAGCAACCAGTACAGTATCTTACATTAAGAGGGGTTCAACGAGTATTTGTTAAATAACTAATTTGATATATATTTATTTTAAAAGAAAGGTCAGGAATTTTATGTATATATTTCTATCATTTATATGAAAACATTTATATGTAAAAATAGTGGTTGCATTTGGGGAAAGAAAGGAAATAGCTGGCTTAAAAAAGTAGGAATTAAGCTGGGTGTGGTGGCACATACCTATAATCCAGCAGCTCAGGAGGCTGAAGCAAGAGGAACATGAGTTCGAAGACAGCCTCAGCAACAGTGAGGAACTAAACAACTCAGTGAGACCCTGTCTCTAAATAAAATACAAAATAGGGCTGGGGATGTGGCTCAGTGGTTGGGTGCCCCTGAGTTCAATCCCTGGTACCCACCCACACCCACCCTCGAAAAATAGAAACTAAAATTTGCAAATCATGGGGCTGGGATGTGGTTCAGTGGTACAGCACTTGCCTAGCAAGCCTTAGGACCTGGGGTCAATCCCTAGTACTGGGGTTGGATGAGGAGGGAAGAGAAGCAAAATATACTCTATTTCTGAATTTTGAACCATAGGAATTTATAGCCAATTCAAAATTATAAAAAGAATCATCTCTAAACTAAACACACATGTACACATTTTTTTTTTAGTTGTAGATGGACACAATGCCTTTATTTATTTCTTTTTATGTGGTGCTAAGGATGGAACCCAGCGCCTAACCCAAGCTAGGTGAGCATATTACCTCTGAGTCACAACCCCAGCCCTACAGGTACACATTTCTTAAGGGTTGGACAATAACTCAATGAGCAAAGATCAAAAGAACTGAGAACAGCCTACACTGTTAAATGAAAAAAAAAAAAAAAAATCAAAGTTGCACAGTATCTTTTCTCTAAGGGGAAAAAGGAATATCACATCTTTTTACATTGTTTATATTTAAACCAAAATACTTAGAAAAATTGTTACCTCTAGGGGAAAGGAGGAAACCACTGTTAAAGGGACAAGAATGGAAATAAGATTTGTCTAAACATACCTTATTTTGAATTCATGCAAACATAACATATAGTTATGTTTTCACTTGAAAACCCATCCACTTGAAAACATAATTATAAAAAATAAAGTGGAATTAAAAGAATCTCTAAATCTTGAAAGCAAATGAAATAAAGAACCTGCTTGTGCAACAAGGTAATATTTAACCACACTGAAGGGAACCAATGCAAGTGACTTTCATCAAACAACACCAATTGTACATTCCCTGGGATTTTTATAAAAGAAATGAAAAAAATACAAAACTCTTTTCAACAATCATATTTTGAGTAACAGTATTAATGTGCATGTGTAAGTGATATAAACACACATATTAGAATAAAGCAAGTAGGTAATTATATAAATGTCATTATGAAACCTAAGATGCAATTAAAATCAAAGCAATGAAGGAAAAAACTGTGTAATCCAAAATTTAATCTGGTAATACACTGGTATGCACTAATGAAGTATTTTTCCTTTAAAAAAAAAAAGTGGGGAAGGGGAAGGTATCTACTTTCTCCCATGGAAAGAAATAAAAATAGTGGCTGATCCAGCCGCACTGTGCAACCTTATTACTCCTGTTGTTAGTTCTAAGTAGTATTTCCCACTAAAATGAACAGGACTCCTTAGAAATACTGCTGACTCCAGGTCTGGGGCAGGAAATAGGTCTCAAACATCTTTTCCTTTCAGAAAGCATAGCTCTCAAAGACAATATGCTTAAGTTACATGTAAATTATATGGAAGGAGGAGGAAGAGAAGGAGAAAGAGAGGAGGACAAAGGAAGGGAAAGGAAGAGGAGGAGGAAGAAGGGGAGAAGGGAAGAAGGAGAGGAGGGGGAGGAAGGGGAGGAGAAGGTAGGAGGAGGAGGACACAACCACAAGAACAACAACAACAACAACAAGAAAAAACAAACCAAAACAAAGTCGAACCTGTTAAATGGACACAGAAGGGCTCTCTAACCAAAGAGGGGGAAAACACCTTAAAGAGATTTAACAAACCCATCCATTATGTCATATATCACCTTTAAAGCATGTTAAGGAATGGAAAAAACACTATACAGACACCCACACCCTCCCCCACAACACACACACAATTTGGCAAAGAGGCACTGGGAAGGTTTTGTAAAGAAGTCCTTTACAGAAGAATTCAAGCTCATAGATGTAGAAGGGATGACAAAATTGAAATACCACTATTCTGTAGCTCCTAATGAAATGAGGATATAGACAATGATCAACAACACCCACTAAAGACATTAGGTAAAATGCTGTCAGGCAACTTTATCGTGGATATATCAGACGGACAGCACCTGAAACCAGTAATCAATGTCAACATTACAAAAAGAAAGCAAGCAGGAGGTATACCTACAGTATGTGCTCCTATCAAGTATTTTGTGCTAAATCTGGTCAAACTTCTGGGTATAATCATCAATTTACAAGAAATTCAAGGGTAGAAGAACATGTTAAATGACACCCTGGGAACGCAACAGCCATATCCGGATTGTGGAATATTCTACCTGAGAAATGACCCGGTTTCTTCAACAAATAAATGGCAAGAAAGAAATGGAGAAGGAATAGGAAACCTAGAGATTGAAAAGGTTTTAAGATACATATAAGCCAAAAGGGAATTATGTGGAACTTTTTAATCTTTATTATAAAATGACATTTTGGATATAATTATTAAAACACATTTATAAGACAAGCAGGAAATTGTGACTACTAATATTTGATAACAGATAATTAAGAAACTATTATTTATGTTGGTAATGGTAGTGTTGCTTGGGAAGAGAAAATGTCTCTGTTTTAGAGACACTTACTGAAATATTAAAAACTAATACTCTGGCAGCACATAAACTAAATGAGAAAATACAAATGGCATAAATATGCATATGGATGACATGCAAATTTACAAAGCATTCCATATTTGGGGGAGGACTAAATTAAGAGATCTGTATATGATTACTATAGTTAATAACAATGTATTATATACTTGAAAATCACTAAGCAGATTTTGTTTTTCCCATAAAAAAATAACCATGTGAATTAGCTCTGTTTAGCCACTCCACAATGTATATATACATATTTTGAAACATGTTCTGTACCTTATATGTATATATTTTTTATTTTTCAATTAAAAGGCTATGTTCTGGGCTGGGCTGAAGCTCAGTGGCAGTGCGCTTGCCTAGCACGTGTGAGGCACTGGGTTTGATCCTTAGCACCACATTAAAAATAAACAAATAATGGCATTCTGTCCATCTATAACTACAAAAAAATTTTTTTAAAAAGCTATGTTCTGAGAAATAAAGATAAAATAATAGATCTTAGATTTGCTTTAAATTATAAGAGATGAGAGATAAAGAGACTTACAGATGAAACAAAGTTGGGTCCATGATAAACACTGAAGCAGAATGACAGGTATAAAGGGTTCACTGTCATTATGTTCTCTAGTTAATAAAGCATGTTTGAAATTTTCCATAATAGAAATTTTATAAATGGAATTCTATACCTGAAAATACATTCTTTTTCTTCATAGCCCAGGCAAACAATTCTAATTAGCTATTTGCTGTTTTGTTCAATAAAGCAAAACTGTACAGATGATGACTGCCCTTGACAAGCACTCTCATTTGCCCACAATAAGCACCAGCATACAACAGATTAGAACAAGTCTTCAGAGTCAGGCAAAAGTGTGTCCTACCATCACTTGTTTACAGAATGCCAGAATTGGAAAAGCCTGGTTTTCCAACTATATTTAAAGAGCCCCTGGAACCCAATGAGGTATCTCTGCAGGCAGGGGCAGGGCAGAGGAGGGGGCCTATGGGCCTCTGAGCCTTAACCCCTCCTTCCAAAAGAGCAACTCCTCTATCTGCTTTCTAAACTAGAGTTGAAAGAGGTGAATGTTCTATGGAAAGAGATTGCAGTTTTTCTAGAGTAAATCCTGGCAATAAACTCAGCAACTCAACGGGCTTATGAAAGTTTTCATGAATTGGATTTCATCCTGCTTTTGTTTCTTCCAAACATACACAAAGTGACCCCCATGGCCTGCCAGTTTGTTGGTCCTAGATAAGGTTTTTAAATCTGAACTCTCTTTGCTGGATGACGAGCCCCATCTGTCAAGTTGGCACTCATCTGTGGAGAGATCTCCAAATGTATTTTTGTAGAAGGATGGATGTCCTGTAATCTGAGTGGCCTGCTGGTTTTCATCCTCTGCTTCAGCTATTGCCATCCAACTTGTCAATCTGTTCCGGGTGTCCAATCTGCACTGGCCTCTGAGGACACACTCCTGAGGTTTCTTGACTGGCAATAGCCTATGCCACAGTGGAGTGGTAGCCCGGCCCAAGTTCTATGCTTCAAAAGGATGTAAGTATTAAGCATCTTCTGCTGCTGCTCCTCTTGGAGTTTACTGTCTGACCCCCTTAGTATTCCTTTCTCTCTAGCTGTTAAGACAGGCTTGTGTCCAGTTTGTCAGAGGCAGGCGCAACAGTCAAGGGCTTGAGCTTCTAGGGAATACTATTCTTTCTTTTCATTGCAACCCTCTACTTTCCAGGACAAGTAAATTCATTAGGGCAAGGAGCAAGGTGGTGTGAAGACAGCACAGACTCAGTGTCTTTGGAACCACTGCTCCCTCCAACCCACAGGTCCTTCCACAAAACTGGCTAACTCTTGTTCTTTCCCTCATGACTCCTGAGTCCTCTGAAAATCAGACATGTAGCTTAAGTGTCCCTAATTACTACATGACAAAGAATTGCCCTGCATGTTTCCTGACTGACTAGGGAGTCTTTCTACCCAGGACAGCAGAGGACCTCTGGGTGAGGCAACTTGCTACCAACTCTATTCCCTGATCTAACCAAGTCTGAGTCCAAATCATTTTGTCCCAACTCTTAGGGACTGAGATTCCAAAACCAGGATGGTTATATTCCAGTGATTAAATATACTCAAAGCTAAATAATTTTTATTTACCCATAATAACACTATCTCATTATATTCTTACTTCCTGGAAAATGCTTCCCTATCTTATATTTTCAATCTCTTTGACTTCAACTTGTCAGGGTATTCCCTACATGAATCTTCATACTCATTAGACAACTGCTATTACACTCCTCTCCTCCTGGCTACCTAACAACTGAAATCTAAAGCAGTTATGACGGTGAGTAAAGCTAGGCAATCATCTAGAGTTCTCATCTACCACTTCCACATAATAAACCTTTAAGAGTCTCAGTCACATTTACAATAGAAATCTTTAGGTTAACATATCAAGTGCAAGTAAGTTAATTAGAATCAGATGATACAGCCCTGTCCTGATCATATTTGTTACAGGAATTTTTTCTTAACTCAAAATGATAGGTATTTTCTATTCTGAAAGTATTTCAATGTTGACCTTTCATGTTTAAGTGTTTGATTCACCTACAATTATAATTGTGAAGTGTTGTCCCTTGGTCTCTGCAGGGTATTGGGTTCCAGGACTCCCCTTGGATACCGAAATCTGTGGATGCTCAAATGCCTTGTATTAAATGGTATAGCAGTTATATCTAACTCACGCACATCCTCCCATCTATTTTAAATCATCTCTAGATTACATATAACACGTAACATGTAAATACTATATAAACAGTTATTACAATGTATTGTTCAGGGAATAATTACAAGAAAACAAGTCTGTTTGTATTCCATTTTTTTTTTCAATTACTTTCAATCTGTGGTGGTTTGACTTCATAGACACAGAGCTGCAGATATAAAGGGACCACTGTATACAAAATGGGGATCCATTTCATTTTTTCACCTCCATATTAAATGATTATCTAAGCATCATTACCTAACTATCCATTCTTTCCCACATGCTAGCTTTATTCATAAGCCAAGTTTCTTAATATGTGGTATCTTTGGGACTTGATTTTGGTTTCTTCCTTCCTATTTTGAAGATCAATCTATAGCCAGGGAAATTTGAAACTAAAAATTGTCATCAGTCTTGACATCTGATAGGGCAAACATCATCCTTTCCTCTGATCTGGTCCTGAGCAGCATCTTGGTTCTTCAAAGCCCTCTGTATTTAACTACACATTTCAGAATCCACTCCCCAATTTCCAAGGAAAACACCATTGTGATGTTAACTAAAATTACATTGAGACTACAGAGTAATTTGGCAAAAAAAACCTTTATGACAATGAATTTTCCTTTCTTTTTCTTTTTTCTTTCTTTCTTTTCTTTTTTTTTTTTTTTTTTTTTTTTTTTTTTTTTTTTTTTTTTAATGGGGGTTGCCAGGGATTGAATTCAGGGGCACTCAACCACTGAGGCACATCCCCAGCCCGATTTTGTATTTTCTTTAGAGATAGGACCTCGCTTTTGCTGAGGCTGGCTTTGAACTCGAAATCATCCTGCCTCAGCCTCCCAAGCTGCTGGGATTACAAACATGCACCACTGGTCATGAATTTCCCTTTCTAATAAGTTTTATTATTACACACTCTTTTCCCATGGGGGTGGTTTTCTAAGATTTATTTCTAGGTATGTAACTTTTTAGTAGTTGCTCCAAATATCTCTTCTTCCAGTTGTATTGTAGTTTCTATGTTGATAGTATACAGAAATGTAATTTTATATAACAACATTGCTAAACATTCTAACTCTAATTTTTATATGAATACTATGAGTCTTCTATGTAGATTATCATGTCATCTGTGAAAAATGACAACTTATTTCTAAATTATATATGTGTTCTGTCTCTGGCTATAGACTCCAAATAATACTGAATAAAAGGACTAAGCAACCTGTTTGTTTGTTTATTTTTGGTGGTACTGAGGATAGAACTCAAGGCCGCACACATGCTAAGCAAGCATATCTACCACACAGCTAACCCCAGCATTTTTTTGTGGAGACAGGATTATCTCAGTAGTTGGAGAAGAAGGCTTCCAACTTGAAATTCTCCTGTCTGATCTTCCCAAGTAGCTGGAATTACAGATGTGCACCACTACACTTGGCTCATTCTGTCTTATTTCTGATATTATAAAAAGTCTTAATAGCTTATTACTGAGCAATTTGTTTGTTGTAACTTTTAACCAGATTAAGCAGGTTTTTTTTTCTATTTGTGGTTTGCCAAGGTATTTATTAATTATGAATGACTATTTTATTGAAACTTTTTTTATCCACTAAAAGCGATCATATAGTTTTCTCCATTAATTTATTAATATAATGAATGACATTTGTAGAATTATAACATGGATCCAACATTTTCAGATTCTGACTAATGTACTCTACATCTTTTACACTGTACCCAGTGACATGGCTGAAATAAATGCCAAATATGTTTACGAATTATAACAACCTGGGCAAAAGTGCTAACAAATTATAAGACAGAGCTCAGAATAAATTCAATAAATTAGGTCCAAGTATAGAGAACTACTCCAATGCAATATGGCCATGATGACAAAAAGCCCCATATAAATCCAACTACTGTATGTTGTAGCCAAATTTTCACAAAGCAACTTGGTGTATTTTCTGGGGGAAAATGCTATCAAAATGAAAGTGATGAGATTTTAATAGTTTTCACATTGAATATGTGTTACACAAATGGTTTCATGGCTGAAAAAAAAAACAGTACATGGTTGAAAATCCTTGTTCTATTTTATCAGCAAATTAGTTAAGGACTATTTTGATAAAGCTTCTCTTTTTTCATCAAAAAATATACATTCTCTCTGTCTCCTGTTTTAAAATTTATAATCAGTAGACTTCTACACCTCCCCTCTAAATTTCAGTGTGCATTTGCCAGGGGGTTAACTGGTAGTATCAGGTGGCATAAATACAAGACTTATATGGGAAAGTTAAGTGTTAAGTAAATTGTTTTCCAGTATTAGAGAAAACAAATATGACTAGGTCAAAAACAAATCTCACATAATTTTAAGGATCAAACAACTTAAATAAGTTTCATGGTCACTGGGTTAGGTCTAAGAAACACAGGCCACACTGCAACACAGGCCTTCTTTCCTAAAACATCATCATGACTACTATCAATGCAAGTTATTAATAATAACAATACAGCAACTGCCTTCTAGAAACAGATTCCTCCATGGCTACTACCAATGCAAGTTATTATTATATACAATAATTGCCTACAAGAAACAGATTCCTAATATAGTTTAGGACTCAGGCAAGAGAGATTTGATAGCCTTGATACTACAACTTTTTTCCTATTCTAAAATTAAACTTTTTAATTATGTGTAGCACAGACTCTGTTTACTTAACTAATGATGGAAGAAAACATAGGCACTTAAAATCTCCTATAAAAACTACTATTAAAAATAGGAAATTATGATGTTTTTCCCACACATCAGGCTGCTGAGAATTTCATAAATTGTCCTCTTTTGATCTGAATAACTGAAGAAGATAACATTACATTTACAGGTTTAATAAGCTACATCTTATTTTATTAGTTAAACTTTTCTGATTAGGGCACTACCTAGTTACAGTTCTTATCTTCTTGAGTGGCTTATCCTTATTTCATACTTTTCAACAATTTCACATTTTCACATTTGTACCATTCTAGGTTTGACTAAGAGCACAGAATATATGAATATGATAAATTAAGTCAAATGCAAAATTGCTATTTCCCTGATTATAGATCACGTACAAAAGAGAGTATCAGACCCTAAAAAGGTTTAGAGAAATCCCCCCAGCCACAACATAACAGCTGTTTTAAACACTGTTTTCATTCTGATATTTTAGTAATTATATATATAAGTACTTATTATACTTATATACTTATAGTAATAATTATATACTTAATATGTATGTAAGTATAAATACTTATATGCTTCTTTGAGTTTTCCGAAGATTTCACCGGTATTCTCACTAGATGGTAGTAGGTTTATCACAGGTATGTGATAAACAGTTAAAGGTTGTCTTCTCTTTGGTAAAACTGCCAGATTTACTGTTAGATATTTCATATTTAGGGCTCCAACGAAACCAATGGTAACTGCAGTTGGAGTTAGCAGAGACACTCACTGGGAGCCCTATCATTTGTAATGTAAACTCCATCAAAGGACGGTCATTAATAAGTACATTTAGAGGACAACTTCTAACTCAACAACAACAAAAAAAACTTCTTTTATCTACTTTAGTTTGTAAAACTCACTGATCTTCTAAAAATAAATACAAACTAAGACATTTTTGCTAATAAGGGGAAAGTACACATAAATCAGAGAAGCGATGATGTGTGCATTTTTCCCAGAACAATACTTGAGAGCAGCTGTGGTCAGAACCATGGTGTTATGCAATCTACGAACAAGAAAAAAACCAAGACCATTTTATAGAAATTAACCATTAGTAATCCTTATCTAATCCTTATCTTTTGACAAAGATAAATTTTTCACTGATAATTTTGAATGTTATTATGTGAATACATGCACATAAGCCACTGTGTCTGTAAACCTGTGCTGAAACCAGAGAACTGTGGTATCTGTTACATTTCATTCATTTGGGAAAATCTCTAGCACTAATCCATTAAGGGAATAAAAACATACTAATGTTATTAGCTAGTATAAAATGGATATGCTCAGCAAATCCTGGGACTTAATAACTGTCTTTGTTTAAATTTAACTAAATTGTGTCAATGAGCTGGCAACATTACCACTCATTTGTAATAAAACCAACAAGAAGATCAAATGACTAGAAACTAAAATAGCATTGGGAGGCAGAGTCATAAAAGATGTATGATGAAAAAGGGAACACAGCATCGATTTCAATAGGTAGTTCTGAGGAACTTTCTGAATCGCCAACTGAAGGATTTACACATTCTCCTGAAAATGATTGCTAAAACCAAGTTTTGTGTTTTGTCCCTATGCTTATAAATGACAATCTCTTAAAAGGACAAGGAATGAAAGCACCTACATTAAATCCTTTCACTAAAATGTGATAGTAGCACAAACACCCAACAGAGGGGGAAAAGTGAAGAGAAGGCATATATTTCTTTATGAACCCAAATTTACCGTCTGTGAAGATGACAGCCATGAGAACCGTTTAAAGACTATCCTACCTGTGCTTTTTGATGCCATTGGAGAGCGCATCTCCTCCACCACAATCCTTTCCTTCAGACATTCTGTGTTTTCTACTGCTCAAGTGACCTTCCTCCTCTTCAAAGGAACGTGCTGTCACTGCTTCCAATCGGCTCAGGGACTGGTTGGACTCGGAATCTGTGGCAGAGCAGGTTCATCGTGAATGAAGTGAACTTTGGTGCAAGGCTTCTGTAACAATGGATATCTCTCTTAATGCATCAGGCTTTGAAACTTAACCAGCCTACTTTGTCCTTCAACAATCCATCCGTTAACTATCTCCTCGGGGATTTCAGAGAACCTGTACCCAATAAGGTTCAAGTAGATTTGTGAAACAGATGTACACTTATATAAACTTATAATTAAGTCAATCATACCGAAAAGAGATTTCCAAAGATCATCTGATTCTTAAAGAAATCATATTTAGTGTTTTCTCCTGCTCTAAATTTCTATTATCTTCCCTCTTAAAGAATTTTAAGCATGATTTACAAATATATATATATATTTTTTTTAAAACTCATGTATAATTAAAAAGCTGTAGTAGCTATACTTATATGAGTTCAATTTAAATCACATCCAATGCTGTAGACACAAAAGTGAAGGTAATTTTAAAACACACTTAAAAATACTTTTTCAGTGTGATATTATTTAAAACCTCATGAGCTCAGCCCAAAGTATCCATATATTAATTATCAGGCAGGCATTCTTAGGATGGAAATGCCATGTTCCCAGTTGATTATGTATTCAGATTGGAGCCATCTGCCTGTTTGGAAATAACTAGACAACTCATTTTTGTACAGCCCATGATGGTTTTCAAGCACTTTCACTTTTTCCATCTCAGCATCTCCAGGATACTCCAATGAAGGTAAGGTAGGGCAATGGGGTGATCAACAAGTGAACCTCATGGCTTATGAGTGGGCAAGCCAGAATTGAACCCAGGTTTTCTGACTCCTTATTTAACACTTTTTCCAGGCCAAAAGAGCATTCATCTAATCTCCATAAAACTTTAAATGGTACGTGATTTTTTATTAAAATGGAAGTCTAAGATAACCTTCCAACTTCCCATTTTGATTATTGAATTGACTGTCCTCACCTCTGGGAAAGATATGGAGACACATTCATGCAAGTTTCCTTAAACACATTCATCAGCAATCTGCTAAGAATATATAACTGAACTCTTTGGAAAACAAAATGTTTTAGAGCTTTCTTCCCCACCAACTGTATTCTATGAGTCAACCAAAATCTTGGAGCTTTACATTATTATAGTAGGTTGATTCAGAAGAACTATAGGGGCTACAGAGCTGCAGGTTAGAAAGGACAGTACATCTTGAGCTCTGAACCCAGACCCTCTGAATGATGTGATGACTTGCAGAAAGACTTTCCACACTGGGAAAGTCCTTTTCATTTTGCACAAATATAAATTTAATAAAATTTCTAGTTGGCACTGTGGCTCTGTGGCAGAGCACTCGCCTAGCACACGTGAGGCACAGGGTTTGATCCTCCGCACCAAATGAACAAATAAAATAATGGTATTAAAATAATTTCCAAAACCATAGCTTTGTTCTGTCACACATCTCATAATGAAGAAATATATGGTATACTCCCTTACCCATGGTTTCAGTTACCTAAGGTCAACCACCATCAAAAATATTAAATAAATTCCACAAGTAAATAATTTATAAGTTTTAAATCATGCACCATTCTCAATAGCATTCTCAAATCATGCCATTCACTCTGTTCTTCCTGAACAGGGGTACATGAGGCAGACAGGTAATCTGACCATTTTCTGGAGTCAGCAGAAAGGTGCAAGCAAAGGTTTCCAAGGTACGTGGTACAATATTCAATGTTAAAATGTTAAAATGGCACACAGCAGAGGCACACATGTGACAAAACCAGAATCAAAGATGGTAACAGCAGTCTTGGGGTGGTGGGGCCAAGGTGGGTTTTCATATCTACACTTTTAAATGTGTTTCACATTTTAAAAAAATTGATAATTTAAGAGTCAAAATAACTGTCCACATTTATATTATTTATGATGCATTCTTAGTTCATAATTTAGATGTCAAAAAAATCACAAAGCAATCAAAAAACTTTATTTATGAAATATTATTATGCACAGGATATTGTGTTTGCAATTTAAGAGACACAAATCATAAGACAGGACTTGCCCACTTAAAAAGTAGTTTGTTTTTTTTTAACAAAAGGTAGATGTACAGTAAACACTAAGCAAGAAGCAATAAGAGCTTTTGATGAAGCAAACATTTTTTTCCCAAAAGAAGATTTCTATGTGATGAAAAATATAAGCTGAAAACCTACTACCTTTATCTGTATCAGTTACTGTAGGAATATACACCATGGGACCACTGTGCTCAGTCCCAAGGATACATCATCAGGTGGCACTACAGATCCTTGTCCTCTGTAGCTAGCAATACCTGATCTGCTCCTTCTGTCCCCTCACCTTGCCTACCTCTCCTTCTATTCCTTTCACCTCTGCCCTTTCCCTGTATCCTTACTCTTCTCTACATGGCTCCCAAACTCCCTCTCTTATTACCTTCATATTGGTCATTTTTCAATTCTAATTTTGACTCATCTACCAGATCTGAGGCTTCTGAATTCACTCCTCCCTTCCTTTTATCACATGGAAGGCATGTGGTATTCAAAGAATGAGATATTGTCCCCCACCCATGGTCCAGCAGAGGTAGACTGCTTGGGGAAACCAGTGAGTTCAGTATATTTTTCCAGGTGTAATAACAGAGGTCTAAGAGCATTCAGTGGGCCATAAAGGAGGCATCACTTTGGAGTGGAGAAAAGAATGTCAGGAAAGGGTTGACAAGGAGTAAGAACAGGGGCAGAGGACAGATATGACACAGGAAATGTTCCAGGCAAAGAGAACACCATGTTCCAGAGAGAAATAAGGTACTCAGGAAGAAGGCAGAAGAAGATGGAGAACAGGTATGGTGGGGTGAAGGTTGTCAGTCATGAAGTTGACCATATAGAATAAATAAAAATCAATGGCAGACAGTAGGACAAAGAGGATATAAAATGAAGCTAGAAATGAGATAATTTAACACTATATGCCAGGAGAGGCTATAATTGCTAGTGGTAAGTCAAACTCAGCTTTCAAGCTTCAAAGGTAAAAGAATGAAACGATCAATTGCATGATTTATAGTACTGTGAAATAAAAACTAGTTGCTTAATAACAAAAGTTCAGCCATCTCCAGTTCTATAAGCAAAAATGTCTGATGTATGCAGTGTGAAATAAACTGGACTTATGTTTTTGGCAATAGGAAATCATTCTTAATAGATTATAACTTCTTAGCATTATTTACATGAAGCTACTTATTTCCAGTATGACATCATTTCATATGAAGACCAACAATTCTTAAGATATTTAAATTCAAACATGTTCAGCTAAATACCAAATAGGCTATAACCACCACTGAGTTTTACTGACAAAGGTCAAAGCTTATCCAAAGAAGTAATTTTCAAGCCTCCTGGTCAAGTAAATCAGTGACAGGTCTCAGTGCCTCTGAGGCAATAATTCAATCTTCTTTTTGGTACTAGGAATTGAACCAGAGGTGCTTTACCAGTAAGTTGCATTCCCAGTTTTTTTTTTTTTTTTAGAGACAGGGTTTTGCTAAATTGTTGAGATTGGTCTTTAACTCCTGATTCATCCTCCCAAAAGGTTAGAATTACAGCTGTGGATTCTTCAATTTTGTCTACACATAAAATATCAAATAGCTCAGGTCTTATCGACTATCTGTTGTTACTAGGCAATATATTAATTCCTTAGTGTGAAACAAAACATATCAGGAAAGTGTGCTTTATGCTTCCCATATGCTGGTTGCTATGTTCTTACAGTAGTAGTCTAAGCTATAATACTCATACTTCAAAAACAAAAGGAGAGAGTGGAAAGTAGAGTGGTGCTTAACTGGTATAAAGTTTGTTTGGAATAATGAAATAGGTTCTGGAGATGAATAGTGTTGTAGTTTGCATCTAGTTTGCATCTTAAATGTCCCCCAAAGGCCCATAAGTTAAAGACTTAGTCCCCAGTTTGACCATTAGGAGGTGTGGAAACTTCAAGGAGTGGGGAGGTCTTTCCTCCAAAACTGTGAGCCAAAATAAATAATTTCTCTTTATAAGTTGATTATCTCAGGTATCTAACAATGATGAGAAGCTAAAAGATGGTGATAATGATTGCATGACATGAATGTAATTAACCCCACTGAACTGTACAAATAAAAATGTTTACAATGGTAAATTTCATGTCATATATAAACTAAACAAAAACATTAATAACACAACAACAAAAACCCCTTCAAACAAGCAGACAAATAAAAACTTATCAATCCAAGGTCCAAGATCTATCATGTTGGATGGATGAATCATATTCTGGTCCTGTTAATTCTCACCTTAATACCAATTACAAAACAAAAGCACAAACACAAACACAAAAAAACCATATAGAAGGAAAATTGAATTTTAAATGCAGCAGCAAATTATTTTAACAATATATATGTAGATTTCAGATGATGCTAACTAGCCTTTCATTATTATTTCCCACTGTATTTTCCCCTTAAGAAATGTATAATAAAGCAAAGTCACCCAAAAATTTCAGAATACTTCAATGACCCTTGGAAAACAGGGTATAGATTTATGAAATAGTCCTAACCTATTTATTGAACTTTTGGTGCACAATTAGGAAAATCCGTACAGCCCATGATGGGAAATGGAAAACTTGGTATGCACTTATTCCCACCTAGTACGAAAATGATTTGGGTGACTTAGGGTAGTCACTGTATACTTTATTAAAAAATATATATATCAGAATGACACTAGAAAAAAAACATTTTATAAGATAATGCACTAGTTTATGGAGAAGCATTTAAGGTAGACAGAATTCTGCCTGATTATTTCAATTACAACAGCAACATTAATAGAATGGCTTAAAAATAAAAACAAAAAACCTCAAAGTTGTCTTTAATGTGACAAGTCTTTAGTGGCTCAGATCTTTGAAGTTCTGGTTCTGTTGGAACTTAGACTTGGTTAAACACATTTCAGATTGAACCTGGTCCCCTTCCTCATCAAAATATCATGGAAACCAATGGCTGTGACTAGGTTTCTGGGACTCCAACTTAACTCTAGGTTTAAGAGGATCCTTACCTCTACCCTCTGTTTCTAAGTAAAGGAGCTTTTCAGGTACTAATTTGTTAACTTTTCCTACCATTAAGAGGCTGAAAGAGAAAGTCAGAAAGTTCACAATATAAACATGCCACTAATTCTTAGAAGTTATCGCAATACATAGATTTTTTTTTTAAACAGGTCCTTTGAAAGCTAGCCTGAGAACAAACAGTACAAAGGAGCAAGGCATGGAAGAGCTATGGACAATGTCCAAATTGCCCTTCCTCCTGTTACTCAGAGTAACAGGAAATGGGCAGGAAACACATAGGCTCAGTTTAATGCCTTTATTGTTTAGGGCTTCCCATGCAGCAGGCATGTTCTAAACACTTCCAGAGTAACCCAAGGTACAACTTAAAGTATTAGGGTCAATTTTTTATTTAGCCTCAAGGTATCATTGCATAAACTCAAAAATGACACAATAAATACAAGGATAATAAAGAAAGCCTATCATATTTAAAATAAATTATAAACTGAAAATCAGGAGTACAGAGGAGGCTGCCAAGAGACTGCTATAATAATTTACTAAGGAAGTGATAAAAGTGTGCAACAGAACCTTGGCAGCATGCAACAAGGTCAGAGATATTTCAGCATATCCTCTCTGATTGATGTCTAAGGTCAGAATTAACCAAATGGTATAGTGTTGTTTGTGAAAGAGTTTCTTAAAGGTATTGGCTTGTCCCCAAACAAACCTACTACTGTTGTAATTGAAGATGAATCACACAAACCACATTATTATACTATAAATCTTTTTTCTTCTTCTTCTTCAGTGCAGAGATGGAAGTTGGGGCCTCACACATGCCAGGCAAATGTTCTGCCACCGAGCTACACCCCCAGCTAATGGAAATATTAAACCTATCTATTTTGGATTACCAAATCCAGAGCTTCCCAATCTGTCTTGCTGACAACCTTTCTCAAAATTATTTTCAGAAAGGTCACATATGCATTCACTCTATAAAGAAAATAATTCTAGAACTAAAAACCAGTTATAGACTAATCCACAGTTAGAAAATTAAGTATTTTCATGGAACTTCAATTTAACAAAGGAACATTTACCAAGTACCTACTACATGCTAGGTAAAGGGCTGGTTGCTGTAATTTAGAAAGGTTAACAAAATATGGTTGGTACTCTCCACATACTCAATGTCTACTTCAGTGGAAATACACATATAAGTGTGTGTTTAAACAGATGTTTGTGGAAATAGGGGAAGAAACCACTCTTAGGGGAACTAGGGTCTATTTCCAAGGAGACAAGACATGTGAGTTGCAATGGGAAGGACAGAGATGACTTCCAGGTAGGAAGAGAGAACACTGGGTGTCAGAGGAAGAGTGGACAGCCCCAGGACCTGACAGAACAACGCATGTGGCCAAGATTACTGGGCACAGCTAGAGGAGGGTGGCAAGAGGGAGAAGATATGGCCCTCAGAAGCTGGCTGTTAATCTGGAGCAGATCGGAGTCTGAACTTAACCTGTAGATGATGGGAAGTTGGTGGCTGTGTTTTGAGCCTGATTAAGCTCTGGTTTAAACTTTACACATAACTTAGATGTATCATTTTCCATAGTTACCATATTGATTACCACACAGACTCAGCAGCTTAAAGCAGAAACTTAGTGTTAAAAATTCTGGAAACAAGAAGTTCACATCAGTTTCACTGGGTCAAAATCAAAGTTTTGACAGTACCACACACTCTCTGGGGGATCAAGGGGAGAGTCCCTCTTCCATGCCTTTCCCAGTTCTGGTGGCTGTTAGTATTCCTGGGCACTAATCTCTGCCGCCATCTACATGTGAACTTTCCTCTAATTACCCTCTGCTTCTCTTATATGAATCTTTGGGATGGAATTAGGTCCAACCTAGATAATCCATAATGATCTCATCTCAAAATACTTAACTTAATCATATCTGTAAAGATCTCCAAATTTCAGGACTAGGACAAGGATATATGTCAGGAAGACTGTTTTTCAGCCTACTTTCTATAATGTGGGAGGGACCAAGTTGGTCTGAGGAGTTAAAAAGAAGGGGAGTCTGTACTGGGGTTTTGGCAGTGAGCACTGGGGGAGGAATGGAGAACAAAAGAAGATTACATATCTAGATCTGAGGAAGGAGAACAAGGAAAGGGGGGCAAAAAGTGACTTCAACATATAGTTTTTGTAGGACTTAGATGACAATGTCATTAACCAAGACAAGGACTATAGAAGGAGACAGAACAGGATGACATGTTCAGTTTCCATCAAACAGTTTGAGATGCTTTGGGCCACATGGAAATTTTCAGTAAACAGACTATGGAATTTTAAGAAACAACCAAGAATAGGAAATTCTACAGGATAGCTCATCCTCCACAACTAACAGGTCCTGTTTCACTCAATTTAGCCTTGAAAAATATATCTCAGAATTTTATTCAAACAGTTGAGCACCCAATATGTGCCAGCATATATGCTAGCTGCTAAGAATCCAAAGTTTCTCTTGGAATTTACTGTATGGTTGAGGGGCAGGCCTGACAAAAATCAATCACACAAACAAGTACAAAATGTCAACTGCGGGCAGTGCTACAATACAAAGTACACACCGAGCTGTAAAGGGGGATTTGATCAAGTCGACATTCAGCCAGGTTTCCTAAAGGAAGCCTCTGACCCCCAGCAGAGCTCAGAAGGAACATGTCCACTAAATCAAAAAAGGGAGAGAAGAGAAACTTTCCATTCTCACACTGCTTTTACTCAAGCTCTTGTCATCTCACTCCCAGGACCTCAAGTCAACCTTCACTCCTAAAATAAAAAGTATTTTCTATTAGAATACAAACTGTTGATTAAAGTATATGCCTTCTTTTCTTTCAATTTCTAATTCTTAGTAATAATGTAAGCATTTTATAAGATTCCACAGTGTTTACATATGAAAAGAATGAAATGTTCTAAAACACTAACCTGACGTTATTCTACATTCTTATCTGTTGGCTCCCCACTACCTAATATGATAAAATTCATCAGCAGAATTTTGTAACCAGACTTGTCACAAACTGTCCCTAAACACCATCTTGGCTTTATGCCCTCTCACTACCCCTCAGCATTCAAAACACTCACGGTCTGCTTCCACCGTGACACCTCACAGCTTTGAAAACTATTTTTCTCTCTTTGTGTGTGTTTTGTTCCTCCACAGAGCGTATTCTTGTCCTCATTTGTCTGCAGAACTCTTACTGACCCTTCCAAACATCCCTTAGATGGGGTATGTTTTGTGAAGTTCTCTCCAAGTTTCCCAGTTAGCTGCCTCTTCTCTGAATTGCTACAACACACCTTATGTACATTTGGTGGTACTTATTCACTTGTACAACAAATTTTTATCAAGCACCTCTTTGTCTAGCCCTATTCTAGGGGATAGAAAAATACTGGTGAACTAAACAAGACTCCTCCCTCCCCTCTTTATTAGAAGCTTACATTCTAGTTGTGAGAGATCAACAAACACATATTTTCTGAAAGGTGCCATTTGAGGGGGAGAAGCAGAGAAGAAAAAAGAATAGAAAATGGCATGGTAAAGTTCTGAGTAGGAAATGAAGAAAATGGGTGAGTGAGTCCTGCAGCTATCTGGGAAAACAAAGTTTCAGTCAGAGAAAATAATTAGAAGCAAAATACTGAGGAAAAGGGCATGCTTGGCAAATTTGAAATCTAGCACTGAGGTCAATGTGATGGCAGAGCACAACTGAGAGGGACAGAGGCCAGGTCTCAGGATGGTAGGAGAGGGCCAGGTGACCTGGGACTCAGGTTTTTATTCTGGCTGAGAAGCAAAGTCACTAGAGGGTGCCATGCAGAGAATAGATGTGAATGGATCCATGCTTAAAAGGGATATTTATGAATGCTATGCTCAAAATACCACAAGAAATAAGATGCAAACCTGGAGGCCAGTCTGGTTAGACACCCACTGATAATCCAGGTGAGAAATGGTGGGGACTTGGCCTGTCTGATTCTGCTGTCAGATTCTGCTGTCTTTTGAAGGTAGATCCGATAGGAATTGTTGCATTTAATATGAGAGAAAAATAAATAAGGGTCTATGATGGATAATCCAAAGGTTCTCAGTTTTGGCTGAATCAAGTGGAAAAATGGAACTTCTATTTATGAAGATGTGAAGACTGCACAGGGGGCAGGTTTGTGAGCAGAATCACAAGTTCTCTTCCAGACATTTTAGGACATTTAGGAGATCAAATCAGACAGGTGAATGAGTACATAGATATTTAGGTATGAGTCTGAATTCAGGGAGAAGAATGAGACTGGGGATACAAAACTGATGGAGTTACCAGAATGTAGACCATATTTAAGGGCATGGGATTAGATGAGACTAATCAAAGCAATGCTGCAAAGGCTTTGATGTGTTCAGGAATCACCTAGGGACTTGTAAACATGCAGATTCTTATTTGCAAGGGCGTGTTGGTGCCTGAGATTTTGCATTTCCAAGGCTACCAGGTGATGTCGATGTTACTGGTCCAGAGACCACACCTGGAGTATAAAAAGACCTGGAGAGAAGGTGCAGAAAGAAGAGAGAAGAGGTTCAATGATTGCACCTTGAGCAAAAGAGGTGTACTGAGAAAGGAAGCACCACATCAATAGGCAACACATGACACTGATGGTCCAGCTGAGAGAAACTGCAGTGCCACAGCAGGAACAAACACACAGAGGGTGTTCAAGAAGAATGGCAGGAGAGGAAAGTGATGAAGCATTGAGGGGATGGTGGGGTTGTATTTTAAAATATACTGCTGGGGACAAGGACTGATTGGTTACTGGGGAAAAAAGGAACCGCATGTTGTCCTTCTGTGATTAAGAGGGGCACAAATAGAGGGGTTGGCTTCAGTTAGGGACATAGCATTCATCACTATAAAGTACAGAGGCAGAATACAGGGGAACACTTGTATGTGAGACTTCAGCAGTGGAAAAGAGGAGTTTCTGTGACATAAACAATGTACTCAGTGGAGCTGAGAGGAGAAGGTATTAGAAATTTCAGATGAGAGCAGAAATATGAAACAAGCACGTAGAATGAACTAACTAGAAAAATGTAAATAGATTGCTGGGCAGCAAAACAGGCCAAGCAGACAATAACAGCCATGAAGCTGAAGGATATATCATGGCCTGTACTTGACTCCAGTCTCATCTAGTTGCTTGGGAACTGGCATGGAAGGGAAAGAACAACAAGCTGGAGTTTTGCTTGGTGAGTTCAATGCAAGGAGAGTCAGGCATGAAAGGGATCATGTGATACCCCATGACATCTAATCTAGGTAAGAAAAAGGGGAGGACCTAAGACGGACAGTGAAAACGTGCAGTACATGCCTTCTCGTGGTCAAAGATCAGAATTTTAGAGAGAGTGGGTCAAAAGACAGGAGATAGTAAGATTGTGGGCTGAATAAAACTGGGATTAGAGAGGAGATATAGTTACTGAGAGACAAACTCTAGGGTCTGATCTTGGGAGTAGCTACAGTGGACTGGAGGACCAGAGATCTTATCACATAACACATAATTATCTTCCATGCCTGCCTTTCCTCCTAGTTGGCCCACAAACCCACTGATTTCAGGGACTGGATCTTAATAATCTTGGTATCCTTCGGTCCAACAAAGCATCTGCCACATAGTGAGCACTCAAAAAGTATTTTAGATTAATAAGACCTTTTTAATAGCATTAGGATAATACAAAATGCACATGGTTTTATAATAAGCATTAATAGATGCATTTGTCAATAAAACATTTTTAAAGTGATGATGAACCAAAAAGTCAACCCAAAACTTAAAGTATAAATTACATTTACTAGTGTGTACCTCTATGAACACACACACACACACACATATCACAGTATGAGTAAGCTGCTAGATCAGTTTTTAATATTATAAACAAACTAGATGAAGAGTCCCTTCCACTATTCCTGAGACCTTTCTGAATGTTGTACCACATGCTACCTAGAGAAAGGGTGTTTAGTAACAGTCATACTCTCTGGTACTCAATGTTATACATCAACTAATTAACCTGTTTTGTGCTAAGTAATAGGGGAAATACAAAAGTTAATACACAAGGTCTCTGCCCTTAAGGGGAGATAAAGAAGAAATACGCAAAGATAAAAGGTGAGAACAAGGTAGTATTTAGCTAGTTATCAAGTAAGAGAGAGAGAAAAATAAGTGCTATGAACTCAGAGGTACATGAGACCACATATTACTAGATAGTCCAGAATACAGAAAAGAGACACAAGAAAGTCACAGATAAGAATATACAGATAAGAATATATATTATTTTTTTAAAAAATAATAAACTACAGGAGAGAATATTGGGCATGGGAATAGAACATAAAGGACAGTATGAAGAGTCTTACTAAATTGTCTTTATGCACTTCTGAGTTCTTACCAATAAAACTAATGATCTTCATCAAATCCTGTATCTTCTATATGTAAATTGCCACTGCAGATGTTATTACTTTTTCTCAACTATTACCTGTTGCATTTATTGGGATTAAACTTTAACACAGCTGAAAACTGTTCCCATGTCACTGTCTTCCACACAAAACCAAAGTTCTTTCATTACCACCTTCTATTTTGAAAGTTTTGATTTGGAAAGACATGCTTTAAAAGATAGATCCACCCTTACAACTATTGAAAAATGCTAAAGCTGGCTTCAGTCTCATGGTATAACTATCTATTGGTTTTGCCAGTCTACACTATTGGATTTTATGCATTATTCATGCACATTTCAACCAAAATAGCATTAAGAAGAAAACCTAGCAAGAAAGCTTCTCTTGAGCAACTGATCTCAACATGTTTCCAAAAAGGAAAGTGAACACACAGGAAGGAAAACATTTTGAACTTATAAAATTCTCAAGGCAGGAATTTTCCACAAAACTGCTATCTCAGACTAGTATCAGTACTTAAGAATAGTGTCATGAAATTATTTAACTGGTAATAAATATTTAAAAGATAATTCCTTAGATGATTACAAGAGACCTGAACAGTCATGCATCTTTGGTTTTCTCCCTCTTAGTTTTTCTTTGCCCCTATGAGCAGGTCTCATAGCTCAAACGTGAATTGCAAGTTTAATCTTTGATACATCTCTTCCTTTCCTTTATCATCCATCCATACCCACCCCACTGATGCATGAAATCAGCAAGCACCATTAATAATCTTGTATCATTTATTGATTATCAAACATTTTTAAGAAGGACAGAAATATCAATGACATTAATTCAACAACTTATATTTGCCAAGCTTTTAGAAAGTGGAAGATGGGAAGATGACCCTGTGCTAAGCACTTCAGGGAATGTCAATGGATATGGTTCTTCCCATCCCAAAGAGACAAGAACAACACACGGTAAGGTTATTAAAGAGATGTAAACTGGGGCTGGGGATATAGCTCAGTTGGTAGAGTACTTGCCTTGCAGGCACAACACCCTGGGTTCAATCCCCACCACCACACACACACACACACACACACACACACACACACACACACACATACACACAAACACACAAAGAGATGTAAACTGAAGGAATAAAGAAAGGAAAGAATTCGTTCTATCTGGAGGAGACCGGGATAAGAGATAAAAGACACTTGAGAGCTTTGGTAGAGATGAGGGTAATATAAAAAAAAATGAAACTGAGTAGAAATATGTGAAAAGAATCACTTTTTTTTCTTCCATAAAGTATCTTTATTTGCTGGCAAAATGAAGTTTTTCTACACAACTAGTTAGCATTTGTTTGTTAAATCCTTTTGCTTCATTATGCATGAACATTTAGCCCTTTTCCAAGAAAGCGTTCACTTAGTTATATTTGAAATTTTGCTTGACATAACTATTTGATTCCTTAAACACACACACTAAAGACAATATGTGATGCTTTATTAGATCTATCTCCTTTTAAATGTTTTACACAATGGAATTCAAATTGTGAGAAAGCATTCTGTTTGCTTCATGGAATTTTATGGAATCTTTAGTTACTAAGCATACTGGAAAAATAATTTTCTCTAAAAATCACATAGGGCTAGAAAAATTACTACATACACTGTTGGCTCAGCATCAAGGTCTGTCTTACCCACCATATTAGTAGATTTCCATTGATCCTGCTTATCTGAAAAAAGTTTAAAAGAACTTGCTAAAGGGAAACAGGCAATCACATGGACTTTCAATCTAGGTAAATAAAATTATCCTTTTAAAGGAAGTGACACAAGTTGGCAACTTTTAAAAAGAAGATTAAACATTTAGTGAAATTTTTTAAGTATTTTAAGAGAAATAGCTTTAAACATTTTTTCATATCTTCTCAATATTAGGATAGGCTTGATTTAATCTATTATTGTGATACAGGAATTAAAACTAACTATCCGAGATATAGCTTTGATTACTTTTGCTTGTTCTCATTAAGCTGTGTATCCAACTGCCTAGTATCATGGCTGCTTTTGAGGTCTGGCTAAAGAACAGGGTGAACTGTGTGAGTAGGGGGAGAAGGGGACAGATGGGTGTGAAGAAACAGGCAGGGTCTGGATCATGTTGAGAGCCTTATAGGCAACCTGCAGGGGTGGCTAGATTTTATTCATGGTGCAATGAGAAAGACTGTAGGTGGGTAAGGCAATAATTTATCTTCTACAGAAAGATCACTGTGGATTACTGTACAGAATGAAGTTCAATGGGGCAAAGCTGGAAGCCGAGATCAATTAAGAGGCCAGATAAAACTGGCCATACTCAGGTGACAATAATGAGAGTTCACATATGTCAACCCTTGAAAGTACTAGGCACTATATTAAGTACACTTCAAATATTTATTACTGATGATAATACTATAAGGTGTTTGCTGATGAAAAAATGATGCACAGAAAACTGAATTAACTTTTCAAAGGGTATAAGAATGGGTAGAATTATGATTTACCAACAGTCTCCAGGCCCGGACCTAGACTTTAACCATTACCTTACATTAACAGAACACAGAAAAATTCAAGGGAAGATGGAAGGCAGAATGGACAGGTCATGAATCTGGCACACAAATGTCATGATCAACCCCCAGTTTCTGCCTGCAGGAAATGAAAGAGGAGTCATTCACTTAAGTGAGGCCAACTCCAGAAAAAAACAGGATCCGAAAGGAAGATTAAGAATTCATCTTTTATATGTAAAGCTGACAGCTTAGTACATATGTATCTCCAAGAGGTCAGGGTTGGATACACAAAATTTGAAATTGTGGTAGTCAGGGTAATGGTTTCTCAAAGATGTCCATGTCCTTATCTCCAGAAATTGTATGTTATCTTACATGGTAAAAGGGACTCTGCAGATTGGATTAAATGAAATATCTTAAAATGGGGGAGATTATCCAGGATTATTTGTTCGAACTCCATGTTATCGTAAGGGTCCTCCTAAAAGGGAAGGAGGAGGGGCAAAACATCATGGTGGAAAGGCATGAGGAAGGAAACCTGCTCTGCTCATGGAAGCAGGGTAGGGGCCAGGGATAAGATATACTCTTGTAGGGTATGCGCCTGGTACCTACTTACTCCAACTGGGTCCCACCTCCTACAGGTTCTACCACCGCCCAATAATGCATGATTTTATTTTTTGTTATTGTTGATGAACCTTTACTTTATTCATTTATTTATATGTAGTGCTGAGAATTGAACCCAGTGCCTCACACATGCTAGGCAAGTGCTCTACCACTAAGCCACAACTCCAGTCCACCATAAATTACTAATACAGCAATCGATCAAACTAATGATGAGGTCGGAACCCTTGTGATCCAATCACCACCCAAAAGTCCTACCTCTGGATACTGTTGGATCGGGACCAGACTTCAAACCATGAGCTTTTGGGGGACATTCCCAATTCAAACCATACCAGATAGTACTTAAAGTTATATGGTATTGAAAAACCTAAGTAAAGGAAGAATTACTGAACAAGTCTCCGTGGGAAGGCACAAGTATTAACAGTAGGAATGAGGAAGGGATGACCTTAGTTAAGGGGGGACATTTCTTCTTCTTTAACAGAAATGAAGGAGGAAATGGGAATCAACATGTAGAGACTGTGGTGAGAAGACAAAGCCACTCTGAAATCATGGTCATTATGATCTCAATGAATTATGTGGGTAGGTCAACAGGTCAGAATTTGAACTGAGGGCATCTGAACTGAGGGCATCTGACCTTTCAGTTTAATTCACTTTCTACAATATCCCAAATGAATCCCAAAAAGTTTAGTGGTAAATAAGGGAGGACAGAGAAGGGCTAAGTTTAGACAATAAAACTCAGATGGGTCATTCAGGGGTTAATACATGTCCCTTAGGAAATTCCTACAGCCATGGTGAAATGTGCAGATTAGTCTGGGTACTTGGACTGGACATCAGGGGATTTCTCAGCACAGCAATCCATGAAGTAGCAGACGGCACTAAATGTGAATTGGCTCTTCAGTTGAAAATGATTTGTCAGTCCTGACCTAGTGACTACAGTTCTTTTTAGCTCTACCTCCCAGAAGGGATAATTGTGGAGAAAAATGTTAAAATATTACTATGAAGAATAAAGGTACTAGTAGCTACAAAATGTCCAAAAACAGAAATAGGGAAACTGTGGTATAATGACTTTTACGAAGTCTTTAAAGGAAAATGCTAGAGTTATAATAAAGACGGAAAAGATTTCTAAAACAGGTTATTAAATGAAAAGGCTGATCTAGAACAATTAAACAGCTACTTCCATTCATGACTTAAAAAAAAGAAGTCTTATGTACACACACATACATACATGTTAACGTTTAGTAAAGGTCTAAAAGAGAATATATCAGGATATTAACAAGAACTTCTGAAGCAGAGTGTATGATCAATTAGGGAGAATTTCACTGGGCCTGAGATCTTAATGGTATTATTATAATGAATTATTTATAACAAAGGTGCTTTGTTTTGTTTATAGTACTGGGGATGGGATCCAGGGCCTTGAGCATACCAGGTAAGTGCCCTAAACACGGGGTCTTTAAATAAAATAATATTAAGTTGTTTTTAGGAATAAAGAAGATGAGCAGTGGAGTCCCTGGGCTCTTTTATATTCAGACCTCAATGCATTTAATCCCATAAACTTTTGAATAACTTCCTTTTGGGGGCCCTCATAGAGAGAATACACACGATAATACCAATCAATGTGGCACAGTGTTGAGGTACAATAAATTTCAGCAATCTTCAATGTCGGCTACCTTACAGCCTCCCCTGGTCATATAAACTCTTCCTTACCTTGTCACTCTTTCTACAGCTTTCAAATCCTACCTTTTCTTTGCCTTCCTAGTATGAGTCACTTTTTCACATATCCCACCCACATTTAACTGATAACACCAACACCACATCTTTCTCTAGTTTGAAATCTGGCTATTAACATTACATTTTCCTGTTTTAATTCTGCCACACCTCTGCCAATGCTGCTACTATTTGCTTCTGTTTTATATAATGATCTCTCCTCTGTAAGTCTACATCCTACCAACTCCCTTTCCTTGTTCTATGTTCTCATACCCTTTTCTACCTTCCTTAGCCTAAACTTTGGGTTTTTTTTTTTTGGTTTTGTTTTGTTTTTGTTTTTTTGTTTTTTGTTTTTTGTTTTTTTTTTTTTGGTACCAGGGATCAAATTCAGGGCACTCGAATACTGAGCCACATTCCCAGTCCTATTTTGTATTTTATTTAGACACAGGGTCTCATTGAGTTGCTTAGTGCATTGCTATTGCTGAGGCTGGCTTTGAAATTGCAATCCTCCTGCCTCAGCCTCCTGAGCTGCTGGGATTACAGGCATGTGCCACCACACCTGGCTCTTCTTTAGTTATTATTTCCACTATCTCTTGTCATGCTTCCTCTCTTTCATTCCCTACTACGAATTTGATCACTTCACATACACAGACAAGTTTTGTGAAACCCAATAATTGTGTATATCCACTTGTTATACAAGAATTTAATATCCTTCCATAAAATAATTTTTCTCAATCTCACTGATCTCCAATTATTTCCCTCTATGTTCCCTTCTCCTCCCCACCCATATATGTCTCAAAACTTCTAAAGTCAATTCCTACAAGTTCAAAATTCCTTGGCAGTACTTCCTCTTCTGAGTTGTCTTCTCCTCTCCACCTATTTCTCCAACATTTTAGTACCAGTACCACCAGGCACCATTCTAAGCACTATTTACACATATGAACTCATTTAATTCTCATATAACCTACTGAAATGGGTTCATTTTAAGTATACAGAATTACTTAAAATTACATTTTAAGTATACAGAAACTCAGAACCAGAGAGGTCATGAAACTTGCCCCAGGTGACAAGCTGGTCAGTGCTAGAGGCTCTGGAGTCCATACTCATTGCAGGTAGGCTATGCTGTCCTTTAGCCTGTGTTTACAAGGCAAAGTGAAACATTTCCTTTTGCCTGCTCCAGCTGTATCCTGGTCTCACCTCTACTTCAGCATTAAGCATACTGAACTGTAAGCAAATGTTACTCATCTGTATCCTTCACTCTAAGACCTCTTTGAAAATAGACACTGTTCATCTCTTTTAGAATATGTGATAATACCTGGCACCAGGAGATATTAAATAAGTGGTCACTGAACAAAGGAATAAGTCAAATTTGTTCCATTTTAATAGCACTCCAATCCTAGTATAGCATACACTAGGCAGACTCAGTGATAAATTTTATACCCAGCCTTCCTTACTTATGTGATACAAAAAATTTGGCAGTTTGGGGAGCTACCCTGATATATATCCATGTGTTTATTCTGGGAAACTCCAGGTAACATCATTCTAAGACAACATTTAGATGGTAGACTATAAATCACCCCCAACAGAGACAGAGGGATTCCAGTTACCTGACAGCGCATCATAGAACTCGTCCTCACTAAGGATGCTGAGAGGTGGGGACCCTTCCACCAGAGACTGCTCTAATTCATGATGTTCAGTGGCTAGAGTCTCCAGTGCTTCTGACAAAATTTTGTTTTTTTCTTGCTCCTGTTCCAATTTAAAATTCCTCACCTAGAAGAAAACAGATATACAAAAGACTTCAGAGTGACAGGAGACACAGACTTATTCAAAGGATGTGAAAATAATTTGCTTTTGATTCAGTTCTACTGAAACAAGAGAAATGAAAACAGTCATGTTATATACTCATGGATGAATGAGTAAAATTACTAAGCTAATTTTGTTCTTCCCATAGGGCTTTTTCTCACAACAGCTTAGCTAATGAAAATAGATTAGGGTTAGGATTAGGTTTAGGGTTAGGGATAAGGAGTGTGGCAAGAATGAAGGAAAGGAGGACTGTATAGAGGGAAAAGAGGGGTGGGAGGGGTGGGGGGGAAGGGAAAAAAATGAATCAAACATCATTGCCCTATGTAAACGTATGATTACACAAATGGTATGCCTTGACTCCATGTACAAATAGAGAAACAACATATATCCCATTTGTATACAATAATAATAAAAATAAATAAATAAATAAATAAAAAAGAAAATAGATTAAGAACTACCAAACAAATTTAGCTCAATCAGAATCCTAGTATAAAGAAACATGTTAATCAATTCAGAAATCATACCTATTTTTTTAAAAATAGCATTTCTCAACATTGATCATAAAATAAACCATTTTCAGCAAGCTTTTTAACAAAATAATGTGAGCCATTCAAATGTTAAAATGTGTACCACATCAAAGCAAAAGATATAATCCCCTAGCTGATATCCTGAGCAGTAGGTCTATCAAATAAAAGGAAACAAGTTGTCTAATAACTATAACCAGTTTAATTTTTCAATTCCATATTTTGGCTTCAATTCCACATCTTTAATTTAGTACACTCAAAAAATAAACAATAACAGACAATGTGAATCCTGGTTTGATTTTTCATCTTTTGCAGGATCATCTATTCCTTGCATGTGATTCAAGACCTTTGCAGATGACTAAAATCCTCTAAGATCTATGTAACCTAATCTCCACAAAATAGCACGTACAAGGATGAAGTATTTCAGTCTCTGTTCTGACTCCAGGGACCTTTGTGGCCCTGAGATCTTAATAGCTACAAAGTAGGTACCCCACTGTAAGAGTCCGGGATAGCACTTAAAATGCAGTTTTTCTGAATGCTCAATTCACAGCACAAGCAGGGTTAAATCTTTATCCTCTTGGGAATAGTCCCAGTCCTCAGGCACCTTAGTGTTTATCATTACAGCATTGAGATTATAATTATTAGAGTTGTGATAATGAAATAAAAATAGCGATAAATGGTAAGCAATAATAAGCAGAGACATGAACTGAAAAAAATTAAATGTAGAATTAAAATTTTTAGGAAACTGAAAAATACTTCACAAATGTTCCTCTATATCTCCAGAGGAGGAGATATTTCTACTATAGCTATGCTATGTATTTGTATGTATTCCTATGTATCTCCAGAAGAGGAAATATTTGTACTATGGCTGGAGCAACTTAAAAAAATAAAATGCAGTTCTTCCTCTAATGAGTTAAACAACTCACTAATCTAAATTTGAGCACAACATCAAAAATGAGTCTTCCTTTGAGTGAAAAGATCTATCAGCACTATTATATTTGTAGATCCCAAAAGCAATACGGTGAGAAGATCCAAAGTCTTCCATCTCTGCTCACTCTCTTTAGTCTTATCTTTTTCACTTTTGAAATATCAAAATGCAAATGTGTTACTGACACTGCACCTTTAAATATAAGGATCAACTAAATTATCCCCTCTAGTTATAAAATACATACATTTTAATACCTATATTTATGTAGATTTCATTGAAGTAGCAAATAAATGAGTAAGGTCCAAAAATATCCAGTTCCCTCAAAAAAAATCGCATTCAAAATGCAATTTATCCTTTATCCATCTAAAATAAGCAGCACTTCACTTCTACCACATCTACATCTGTTCCCACTTGTTCTTAAGAGAAGTGAACAGGATGGGAAGCAGGGGAGGAAGAGGCTCTAACCTCCTATTTCTGACCTTGATTTTATCTTTCAATTGATCTGAGAGTACTCTTACTAGTTTCAAGTCTAACAGGATCAACTGAACTGAAGAAACCTTACTATAAAACTACCCATAAAATGGTAATCTCTTCCATTGTTTAAGATGTACATGAGAAAGTAACTATACACAGCACAGAAACTGCACTTGTAATGAATGAACATTCCCATTGCTTTAGAGAAGTATCTAGTAGCATACCTAACAACTATTAACACTTTTCAGTCAGAGTAATTACTGGAACAAAGTAATTTCAAATTCTTCTATAATCTCAACATTTCAGAAATACCTAGGGGAAATTTTGCATTTAAAAATTAGTATAGAACTGCTAATAAAGATATTGCAGAGTGCAACTTCATAAAATATTCACCTTACCTTTGAACTGTGTTTCCAAATTTTCTTTTGCTAGCTTAGAAATTATTGTAACAGAAACAGTAGCTTCTGTGCATTATGATGCCAGGTGCAAGGCTCTCACTGCATTCACATTATGTAGCAACACATGCATAATGGTTACTAGGTTTTTAAACTTCTCAATTCATAGTAATTATTCCAGTTATTATAAAATGAATAAAGAATTTCTTTCATAGAACTAGTGGATTCCAACATGTGTTTATTACCACGTTAGGACATTTAATTTATTTATTGGGTACAGGGGATTGAACCCAGGAGTGCTTAACCACTAAGCCACATCCACAGCCCTTTCTATTTTTTATTTTGAGACAGGGTCTTGGCTAAGTTGCTTAGGGCCTCACCAAGTTGCTGAGGCTGGTTTTGAACTTGCAATCTTCCTGCCTCTGTCTTCTAAGCCACTGGAATTACAGACATGCACCACTGTACCTGGCTACACTAGGACATTTTAAACTAAGAAATCAAAAATCAACATATAATCAAGTAAACATAAATTTTAAACATCTCTTTAGAAAAACAATAGAAGGACTGATCTACCATATCCTTCACAGTGAGGATATACAGCTCTCTGTGTCTGTAACCCCTGAAAGATTAATACAAATTTAGGCCCTTCCAAGTAGTCTGTTTCCTTAAACCACTTTCATTTTATCCCATTTCATGCTAGAAAGTAAAATTCACAGTATTTCCAAAGGGAATGGATGCCAGCGGAAGAATCCAACTTTTAAAAGCCATGTGGTAGCCAGCTTATGTACAATTCATCTACATTCTCATTCAAGCAAGTGCTGTTTTTTTAACCTGTTACACAGGAGTTAAGAGAGGCAGAGATAAAATCAAATCATTTGGCAAATACATGCCACTAAGAAGTGAACACATATTGGTATTCACAGAACATGATGTATAATTATCCAATTATGAGCTAGGTGAAATCTTGGCCTTGATTGTCAGTCTGATGCAGTCCCTTCTACTGGACACACTCTGGTGGGTTCAGCAAGATCAGCCTGAGCCATTTCTTCTTTGTTATTACACATATAGCTTTAATAATGAAGATATCAGAAACTTGAAATGTTAGATCCCGAGTTGTAAGACACCTAGTTTTCTCTCTATGAAGGAATAGCACTGATCCTTCTTTCTGTAGTTATAGGCCTAACAGTATTCACACTTCAAAACTTTTTTCCAAATATAAGCTTTAAGTAACTCCCTGTCATTGCTATATTGCTGATAAATAGCATGAGCTGGGTACAGTTTGGGAGGCTGGGGCAAGAGAATTGCAAATTCAAAGCCAGTCTCAGCAGCTCAGTGAGGCCCTAAGCAGCTTAACGAGACCCTATCTCAAAATTTAAAAGAATAAAACAAAAAGGGCTGTGGATGTGGCTCACTGTTTAAGGGTCCCTGGGTTCAATCCCTGGTCCAAAAGAAAAAAACATGAGTTATAGCTGATACGAGTTCTGCTCTCAAGACTGACTACCACACTGTGTAAGTGGAGGAGGATGGCTTCGGTTTAAATGTGTCCTGCAAATTTCATGTATTGGAGGCTTAATCCCCAAAGTCATATGTTAATGATATTTGGAGGTGAGGCCTCTGGGAGATAATTAGGATTAGTTGATGTCATGGTGTGGGGGGTAAGGTCCCCATGATGGCATTAATGACTTTAAACAGAGAAGATAAACTCCAGCTAACACCCCTGCCCTGTCTCACAGCACATGATGTCCTCCAATGTGCCATAATCCAGCAAGAAGGCTCTCTACATGCTGAGAAGATACCAGCACCACACACTTAAGGTTTTCCAGGCTCTAAACTATAAGCAAGACAAACCTTTATTCTTTATAAATTACCAAGTCTGTGGCATTCAGTTACAGCAACAGAAAAGCAGACTAAGTAAAGGATAGAGTGCCCATGTGAGATGCAAATGGTTAATGTCCACAATCAGTCAATGAATCCACATCCAGGCTACATCACACACTCACCTCCAGGTTCCAGGGATGTTATGCTATGATCCCATGTCTAAGGCATGAAGAATGGAAGATCCTCATGATATTATAGTATACACTTGCTTTGTTTCATAAACTTACAAAGCACCTTTGTACATTTTCAGTTTCAGAGTTTTCACTGACCTCACTCTAAAACCCTCTTCTGTGCTGTCTATCAGTACTTTTTCAAACATAATCAATTTCCTTATATTCCTGCTGGAGACCATAGAGAAGGTCAAGAGTAGAATAAAAGGATCCCTTAAGATGCTATTGTAATAACTGGAGTAAGAGATGGGTGTTAACAATGGAATTGTCAGGAAGTTTCAGATTCCAGACAGATTTTGTAAGAAGGCCTAAATGTTTTGCTGAAAGCCTGACAGTGATGTAAGAAAAAAGAGGAATCAAGGATGACTCTGTGGTTTTGGGTTGAGCAACCAGGATAGAATTACAATTGCCTAACGTGGGAAAGGATGCAAGAGGACAGGGACAACCAAGAATTCAGTTTCACATATGGTAAATGTAAGGAGCTAGCAGACATCAAGCACAGATGTCCATGGGCAACCAGATATCCAGCCAGGTCCTTAAGGAAGAAGAAGTTATATGTTCTATAGATTATGTTTTAAGTCATAAAACTAGATATGATCACTAAGGTAGAAAGAAATGAGAAGAAATTCAAGGACTAAACTCTAGTAGGGGAAATGAAAAAAACTAGCAAAGGAGAACACTCACATGGTGGGGAGGGGTACAAAGAAGTAAGAAGAAAACCAGAAGTGTGTTGTGTCCTGGAAGCCCAAGAGAGGTACTTCAAGAAGGGAAAAAATATTAACTATGTCAAACAACTGATGGCAGATCAAATAATATGAGAGCTAAGAGAAGAGTATTTGGTAACATGGAGATTAACTGATCATGAACTCAAGAAGGGTAGTTTCACGGAGTGTTGAGAGGATGTTGGAGGCCAAGACTTGACAAGTGGGTCAGTAAAGAGGAGACAGTAACTCCAACCATTCTTTATGTTCAGAAGAGAAAAAGAGAATTGGGGTAGTTGCTAGAAGTGGTTTGAGGAATCAGTAAGGTTTTAATATGGAAGATAACCCAGTCTGCTTTTACACTGATGGAAAGGTTCAATCCCCTCTATCTAGAGGATAATTAATGATGTGGGAATCAAAGAGCTGCTGGAATGTTGCTGTTGTAGCAAAAGGGGATGTGCTATATAAAGCACAGGTGTATAGTTGGTCTTTGCTAAGGGCCTGGACAGTTCATACCTAGGTGCAGAAGAAAAGAGAGTGTGTGTGTTTACACACGCACACAGATTCAGACAGATAGGTAGGTATAACTTGCTTCTAATTGCTTCTGTTATCTCAGTGCATTTGAAGAATATAGAGAATAGGAAACAGACAGAGACATCATCAACCTATTGGTCCTAAGAAATCTCTACTCTCTTTTGATATTGTACACAAAATGAAAGGAGTGTGCCCTGAGATTAAAGATGAGATGGATCCCAAGGTCCCACAAAGCCTTATTCACACTAACCTGGTCAACCCAACACATGGAAATACTTTCAAGTGTTTTCCCTTTGCTTACATCCAATGTGACTAGCAACCAGCACCATTAAAAAAGTGCACCTTTATTACAGACAATGCCATCTTTCTCAACTCAGTTAAGACAAGAAAGAAATCCCTTTCTCAATTACCTCTGTATGTCTCTGCACTTGAATGAGGATATAGACAGACATGGTTTGCTAATATGCTGAAAGAAAATGACCTCAGTGGAGCTTATTAAATGGCAATTTCTGCTAATAAATTGTTAACTCAATTCCCTTCAAAATGTGTCTTCAGACATTTAAACCAAGTAAGAATTTAAAGATAACTCCACGCCCAGGACAGAGTCCACTAAGGTACACTTGCAGGGAAAAATATTTGGTGAGTAATAGGAGGGTGTTAAAAACAGGGTGATAATGGCATCTGGAAAAAAAAAATCAATATAAACCCAGAATATCTGATACTTACTTTTGTCAGAATGTCTTAAAATCAATGGGAGACTATGATAATAACAAATGACAACATAAAAAATTAGTTTCGTTTTGTACATCTTTTAAAAAACAGAGAAACAAGCTTCTGAAAAGCAGCATTTGCTCCCACTACACGCTACAACAGGGATTCCGTGCAAGTTTGCTCCACTTTTCTGTTCATGGCTCTGGCATTTAAAATAATTTTATACAAGATTGCATAATAATTTGCTCTTCAATTGAAAAGTTGAACCACTTGACACTGCTTGTAATACTCACATTAGGAATCTCTACAACAGCTTAAATTTCCTTCATTATGTACCTTTTACAACCCCAAAGCAACACTTAAAGGATTAGATTTCCAAACCACTATGCACTTCAATATATAATTTTCAAATTATTTTAGATTATAGTATAATGTGTTAAAGATTTCAAAATGTTTTCACGTATTATTATGTAAATGATACAACAGAATGTTAAATCACTACATAATGGCAGATGTTAAACACACTGCAAACTTAGTTCAATGTAACATAATAAATTAGGTATGGCTATATAAAAATAATTAAATTCTAAATCAATCTACTCAATAACAATTCTGGAATTTTTAAGTCTTTTTTAAATCACATCTTCTTCTTAACTCTCCATTAGAAATTTGTTCACAATTATATCCCTAGTCCTGGAATGGTGTCTGAAATGTGCTCAAAGTATAGGCAAATCATTTTTAAATGAACAAATATAAAGGTGGATAGTAACATGAAAGAGGAGAGGCAGGAATAAAACAATATAAGATAGCTTTTCTATATAAGATCTCTTTTACTAGTATTAATAAGTGTTTCAAAATTTACAAAGAGAGATATAATTTAAGTGCAGAACCTTCAGCAAAAAGAGTCTCCAAAAATCTCATTATTCCTAATTTTATTAGGAGTTTGTCTAATTTTAAAAAAGTGACTGGAGGGGTGGGGGGGAGGGGAAAGGAGGGGTGGGGGGAGGGGAAAAATAAAATAAACATCATTACCCTATGTAAACGTAAAAAAAAAAAAATTAAAAAAAAAGTGACTAATTTCATGAGCATTGTATAAAAAAAAAGTTCTATAGATACAGGAAACTATTTTTACGTCTATTGCAAAGGTATGAATACATAGCATTTTCACATACTTTAAGGTCATTGAATCCTTTTAACAACTATGTGGAATATATGTGTATATGTACAAAAACAGGAGAGCAAAAAGTTTTAAAAAGTTGCCAAAGGTCACCAAGATCTTTTACCACCACATCCCACAAGTATTCCAATCCATGGTGCTGCCAATAACCAAAGAGCCCAAAAACAACACTGATGGAAATACATGATCATCAGTCATTTTTAAAAGTAGAAGATTTTACCTCCTTTCTTTGTGAACAGGGGTTCCTTGAACAGGCAAATGGGGGTGAGGGCAGGCAGGGCTACTAGACTATGTAGCAAAACATTTGTTAAAACCACTGTTTAGATCCCCTGGCAAAAAATTCCAATGTAGCTTAAAAAGCATATACCAAGGGGAGCATTTGGATAGGGGAAATCTTTTTTAATGTTCTGTAGCAAATAGGATAACTGTGTTATCCAACAATTAGGCGATTTTCAAAATAACTAGTAGAGAGGATTTTAAATCTAATACTAAGAGCAGATGAATATCTGGAGTGATGACGATGTCAACTGCCCTGATGTGATCACTGCACATAGTATACACAGATGGAAATACCATAATGTAACCCACAAGTATGTATAATTGAGTTAATTTTTTAAACAAAAATACACCAAAAGCACAAACAATAAAAACTTAAAATTTGATGTATCAAAGAGCACTACCAACAGAGTTAAAAGACAACAGAATGAGAGAAAATATTTTTAGTCATATATAAGAGTGTATTATCTAGAATATATACACAATTACACCAAGAACTCCTTTACCTCAGTAAGACAAACAACCCAATTAAAAAATGAAGGACCTGAATAGACATTTTTCCGAGATGATATACAAATAGCCAACAAGCACATGAAAAGATGTTCAACAATCTTTAGTCATTAGGGGAATGGAAATTATAACCACAAAGAGACATACTACTTCACACCCTAGAGTGGCTACAATTAAAAACAAACAAAAAAGTAAAACAACTGATCACAAGTAGAGAAATTTGGAGCTTTTTGTCTATGCTGATGGGAATGTAAAATGTAGCCACAGTGAAAAATAATCTGGTGGTCCTTCAAAATGCCAAACACAGAGTTACCCTGTGACCCACAAATTGCACTCCCAGGTATACACCCAAAAGAAATTAAAACAAATGTTCAAATACTTGTAAAAATATTTATATCAGCACTATTCACAATAGCCAAAAAGTAGAAACCCAAGTGTCTATGAATGGATGAATGGATAAACAAAATGTATAATATACATAAAAAAGAATACTACTTAGCCATAAAAGGAACAAATTATTGATACATGCTACAATGCCTATGAACTTCAAAAACATCATGCTGAGACAAAAAGACACAAAAGCTCATGTATTAAATAATTTCATTCATATAAAATTTCTAAGGCAAATTATAAGAAACAAAAAGCATATGAGTGATTTTCAGGGACTGGGGATAGGGGGAAGGATGGGGAATGATGGCTTAATGATTAACAGTTCTCTCTTGGGATGATGAAAATATTTTAGAAGTATAGAGAGGTGACAGTTTTACATTATGAATGTACTAAATGCCAGTGAACAGCATACTGAAAAGTTAATTTTATTTTGGGAATTCTGCCTCAATTTTTTAAATAAGCTTTTAAGAAAACAAAAAAGCACAAACACATTTATCATATAACTGCACCATTCAACACCTAGATATGTATCTGAGAGAAATAAAAGATTATGTCCAAATACTTATATGTGAATATTGATAATTTATTTGTAATAGCCAAATACTGGAACTAATGTTCATCAACAGGTGAATGGATGAACTGTGGTACAGGCATAAAATAATACTATTCAGCAACCAGAAGGGATGCAATAATATGGATGAATCCCAAAATAATTTCACTGAGTCAAAGAAGACAGGCCTCTTCCCCTAAAAGAAAAATTTATACAAAATTCTAGAAAATGTCTACTAACTAGTGATAGAAAGCTGATCAACAGCTGCCCACAGATGGGGTAGCAGACAGAATGGGAGGCATTACAAAAAGACAGGAGGTATTTCTTATCTAGCGATGATGGCTTTACCAGTGTAATATGTCAAAATTGATCAAAGTACACTTTAAATCTGTGCAGTTTTATAATACATCAATTATTCTTTAATAAAGCTGTAAAAATGCTAACAAATAGCAATAGGAAGGGCACAGTGCCAAGATTGCTCATATACTGACAGTGGGAATTAAACCAACCACACATTTCTTATGAAGTCTTCAAAATATTCTTAAAAACTAGATGACAAACACATTCACTCTGATAAAAAGACAATGTAGGATACTAACCAACAATGTATACTCTGTGTGTTTGCACATCAATATGAATAAACTAAACACATCAGAGTCTTGCTAGTGGATCCTGGGTTCTAATTTTTATAATCTCCCCTATACTTTATAGAAAACAGTTGTCTAATAATGCCTACATGTCTTCCATATCCCTCTCATAATTTCATAATTAACAAATTATTCTTAATCATATCTAATTAGGAGTTGAAGTTTGCATCAGAGTTTTGCATCAAATATACAATGTGTCAAAGGTAAAACAGTGTTTACAAGGTACTCTTCAATAGTGCAGAACACAGGACTTTTTTCAGACAACTAGCATGGGAACCCAATCTGAGAATTTGTTAAGCACACCCGTCTGATCATGGCTGCAAAGCTCCTAACTAAAAATAGCTTATCCTTATGTAATCGCTCACCACAGATTTGTACGCTTTATATATCCTTGAAACATATCTTTTTTTTTAGATATGTGCCAAAACAGATAAATAATCATTTTTAAGACAGGGGAGCTTAAATCATAATCTGCACATATCTCGATTTCAGAAGTTATTCAGGAGCTCGTTTGTTCATAGTTCTGCTGATGAAAATAACCAGAAAAAGTTATTTATAATAGAAGTAACACCATAGCAACTCTAAATTTTTTAAAGTGAACTTTACTGAGATCATGTATAACATATCCATTTTCAGTGTGAAGTTCAATGGATTTCTATGACTATATGCCCCAGGTAACCAGCACCACTACCATGATACAGGACATCTCTATCACCCCTGCCCCACCCTCAGGGGCTCCCTCAGGCGCTCTCCCATTCTCCCCACCCCAGGCAACCACACTCTGATTTCTATGACCCTGGATCAGGTTTGTCTATTTTTGAACTTGAAATAAATGGATGTACTCTCTTGTGTCAGGCTTCTTTCATGCAGGGAACCCCCACCCTCACCCCCACAGATTCATCAATGCTGTTTAAAGTGCAAGTTTCTTCTTTTCACTCTTAAGGACCATTCCACTGTACAGCTATACCATGATTACATCTCCACTTTTTAAATGCCTTCAGCTCTGTCTCTGAGAATAGCCTTCTGTATACAGTGAATATAATTAAGCCCAGAAAGTAACCTTCCTTGAATAAAGTGTTGATGTTTTATTCAGTTTCAAAAGGTATTTTCATGATTCTCAAACTATGGGTGGAAACCACACACACTAAAATCACGACTTCGTAGGTTAAACTCTATCTGAAGAAAATAAAGTATCTTAAAACAGTAGTTCTCAAGTTTTGACAGTCATGGCACATGCAGAAACTATTTCCAGGGCACATTGGAGACATTAAGCACCTGGTTTGGGGCTCTGGCCACACTTTAAAAAGATGAGCTCACTACTTGCAAAGCTCTGTTAAGATAAATTTAAAAAGCAAATATTCTTGTTTTAATAACCTACATTTTTATACAACAAAAATTTTATGAGCAAATAAAAGTTTGTATAAAATCAAATATTAAGCCAGAGTGGTGTTGCACACCTGTAATCCCAGTTACTCAAGAGGCTAAGGCAGGAGGAGTTGAAGTTAGAGGCCAGGCTGGGCAACTAAGACCTTGTCTTGAAATTTTTAAAAATGAAAATGAAAAAAGGAAGGGGGGTATAGCTCAGGGATGGATCATTCCTTGGTTCAATCCCCAGTACCCCCACCACACACACACAAAATCTAATTTACTAAGCAACCAAAATGATTTTAAAACTCCCAAATTCTAAAACAATGAACATGGCTTCTTATATTCCCTTCTTGAGGTAGACTTAACATTTTTCAATCTTTTCAAAAGAAGTAACACTTGACCAATGACTGTGAAGTGGTACAAATGCCCCTTTCAAACAATTTAGAAGCAACAAACAAGGAAGAGTCACTCATTCTACTGTGCTCTTCAACCAACAAACTATCAACCACCCACACCATGCCTGGCATTCCAGGCCCTGCGAATCAGCAGTAAAGAAAATAGGCAACAATCAATCCCTGTACTCATCCAACTTACAGTCTACGATGAGAAGAACTAGAATATTCAGTATGCTAAATGATGGGAAACACTAGAGAGGAAAACAAACCTGCAACAGGAAAGGGAGTCCTGGGAGACAGGGATGTCACCCAGGAGTCCAGAGGCACACTACGAAGGTATCACTGATCCACGGTTGACAGACAGGAAGGAGTAAGCCAGACGGAAAGCCAACTGAGCAGCGCCATGCTCTACACCCAACCTCCCTGTGGAACACTAAGCTCCTTTCTAGAGGATGTGTTTTAAGGAAAAATCCGAGAGGAATCAGTGAAGAAAAAAGGAACAATCTAGAAAGCTTGACACAGTAGTTAACAACGATGGAGTTTGGAGGCGTCTGGCTCAGGGAAAATAATTTAATCATTGTTCCAAATAGCTAAAAAAAAATTGTCACAGGAAAGGAAAGACAGTTGTATATGATGCTGAAGATCACAGACCTAGAACAATGAATTTCAAAAGGGGGGGGCAGTCAGTGGACAGACAAATTTTTGCACTAATGTAATGCTTAATCTTCGAATACTTATAGTTCTCTTATGGTGAACTCAGGGGCCCTATGAGATCATTCTTGTATAATAGTGATAGAAGCAGGAGCTAGCATCCATGTTGTTTTGCCGGATGTTATGCTAAATACATATTATTGCATACAATCTTCCCCACCCAAAGCCCTGTGAGGCAGTTATTACTGCCCATGAGGAAACTCCAGCTCATTAAAACTACATGACCTTCCTAGGATTACATAGCTAGTAAGTGACAGAGTCTGTATTCAAACCCAGGTCTCAAAGACTCAGGTCTCCCACTTATAACCACTGGACTTTACACCTTTATATCAATCAATTTAAGTGTTCACATATAGCATGAAATGACTGTCTGGCTGGCAAAGCATAAAATGACTGGCTGGTTGGCAAAGGTTGTAGAATTTCTGCAAATACAGGAAAATCAGGTGAACTCCAAGATTCCTTTCAGAATTTTATGGTTAGATTTTTCCATGAGTCAATTTTAAAGTTTTCCTTGACTTCAAAGTTTCTGGAAATTTTGTACTTCTAACTATGCTAAAGATCAAATAATAATACTTTCAACATAAAATATGTTAAGTTCCCCATTCAATTCTAATGCTCAGGGTAACTGTTTTCTAATTTTGAGAAATACCTGTTTCACTTTACTAGTTTTCATATATCCTCAAGTATAAAAACTATCATATACTTGTGGTGATCCAAACATGTATTCCCTTATTTTCATATGCTAACTCTGTAGAAAAGATAACATTCTTTTCCATTAAGTAGTGATCCTTCAAAATATGACAGCACATCTATATTTGGTATGTAATCTAAAGTTCAGAAAGATAACAAAACTAGAATATAAGACATATACACTTAAACCAATTTTTAAGTCCAGGAAAATCTCAAGAATCAACCCTGCTTTGTGGAGTTGTTTTTCAGAAAAGAGAGACTCTAAGTGCACCCTCCATCACAAGCAGAGCAAATGCTAAATTTGAAAAAGTACTGGTTTGCAGGGCAATTATGGGTCAATGTAAGCACAGGTAATCAGGCAAGCTTGGGGTTAATGTCTGAATAGAAAATGTTACTAATTCTACCTACAACATTTTTCTCCATACCTCTCACCATTTCAGATGGCTGTAAAAAAAAAGTTTGTGAGACTATAGGGAAATTAGAAGGCTTGGCACTCTTGATAGAATGTAAAATGGCACAGCTGCTATAGGTGACAATGTAGTGGTTCCTCAAAAAATTAAAAGAACTGCCATATGATCCAGCAATATCAATTTTGTGTATATGTGCAAAAGAAATGAAAGCAGAGACTCAAAGAGGTACTCGTACACCCACATTCAAGCAACATTCTTTACAAGAGCCAAAGGGGGAAAGCAACCCTAGTGTTCATGGACAGATGAACCGTCAAACACAGTATGGCATATACGCACATACATATATGCAGTCTTAAGTAGAAGGAAATTCTGACACACGCTATGACATGGATAAACTTTGAGGACACTGTGTTTAGTGAAATAAATCACACAGAAGAAAAATACTGTATGATTACACTTATGAGGTACATAAAGTAGTCAATTTCATAGAGACAGAAAGAAGAATGATGGCTTCTGGGGCTTGGAGTGGGGAACAGGGAGTATTGTCTGTTGTACTGTTTAATGGGTATAGTTTCGATTTTACAAGATGGAAAAACATCTATGGACAGATGGTAGTGATGAATGCACAATAATGCAAATGTACTTAATGCCTCTGAGCTATATGATTAAAATGATTAGAAAGGTAAATTCTTTGTGTGTCTAAACACAAACAAAAACAGTAAATTTTTTTTTCTCTAAATATTGGCCTAAAATATATTTAGACTGACTCATATGAACATGGGGTTGGGGGGTGCCCACTGTAATTTTACATGTATTTTAATTTGGGAGTTTGAAATTATCTATAATAAATAAAACAGAACCACAGTATAAAATAAAAATGTATTTCTAACAGTTTAACAACTATTTACTTAATACTACTTACAGAAAAATCCCAAAATAGTGTCACCATACATGAATTTACTCTGGGGCACAACCACATTCAACTAATTCACAAGAGAATGTTGTAATCCAGTGATTGCCAAACTGTAAGGCTGTGAAAACACAGAACAATTTCTGATATCATACTGGGGCAGGACCCTCAGTGACAGAGCCTACGATGATACTATGGACAAGCCAGAAATTTGGCTTTGAACTCTCCTAAGGCCAAAACAGAAAGAGAAATACAATCAATTATGCCCTTTTAATTGTCTACAAGGAAAAAAAAAAAAAAAAAATACCAGTTCTCTAGGGAAAACAAACTCCCTCTTTGCCCTCAGCTCTAATTTCTTATCCAGGTTAATATATAGGGGAATAAGAGCATCAGAGGGCAAAATACTCATGTTATTAAAGGTAATTGATTTTGAAATGCCCCTTAATAGCAATTGAGGGTCTAACGCCAACTTACAACTCAGTAAAGGCAATTTTTCTAAAAACCAAGAAAACATAGTCCAGGGTGTAGTGTTCTAACCATCTGGTTTTATCTCAGAATAAAACTGAGAATATCTAGAGAAATGAACAAATTCTATTTTCTTCCTAAATGCAACTTCTATACCCCAGAAAAAAATTCCCCAAAAGATGGACAGCAATTTCCTATTGAGAACCAGAAATACTGGTATTTTGTGAAAAATTTGAAGACAGTTCACTTTTCTCCACCATCTGCTTATCTCACTTCTAAATTTGGTATTCTTTTGTCAAGTTCAGAAACCATACACATGGCCACATCAGCTTTGAGAAGGATGTTTTGTGTTATCTAATGGACGAACTTTCTTAATTCAAACCATATATGTGATAGCTGGGGTGTTCTCCAGCACTACATTTGGTGGCAGAAGTCTAGATCTAGCTCCAAGTTTTGCACTCTCCTACCTAAACTAGGTTGAGCAAATAACAATCCCCTCTCCAGGGCCTAGACTCCTCGGTAAAATAAGGGAGAACAGAGCAATCATTTTGAAGTTGTTTTATGGAGGTGCCTTAGTAAGATAAGAGGGTACTTTTCTGTCTTATGTACTGGGACCTCCATCTGACTCCAGCAATAAAACCTTTGAAAACCACCAGACTAGATGTCTGTACAATGTAAGACTGATTCTATTGCTTTGAGAATTTAAATGACTCCATAACACAAAGTAAAATAAAAATGAAGAAAATACTCAAAATTAAATTATTACTATTACCCATATCTTCTAATTCAGCTGTTTAGAACCCAGAACCACAAAATCTCCCTTACAGAAACATTATTATATGTGAAGGCTGAGTTCTTACAGAAAGTAAATTTGAAAAAGTCCTGAATGTCACAAATAATAACTAGGCAAATAAATAGATGACATTTAGTAAAGGATAGCATCCAGCCACCACACATAACAATATGATCCTGCAGCCAGGAAGGTTATGAGCTCCCTTCTCCCAGGGGACAGGCATCTCAACCACTGAGCACTACTCCTGTGCTTCTTGTCATTCCTGTCACCGCCTAGTGCTTCCCATCAGGGTTTCTCTCATCCATCACACCATGCCACAAACCATTCCATTCTATCCCTGAATTGTGTACAAATTCCTCTGAAGACATTTTCCTGAGAATACAGCACAAAAAGACTATCATAAAATAAAAGTGGTAGGTTTGTCCTTATTCTCATTTGAGTCTCACAACAACTTGTGAAGCAGAGAGAAAGGATCCGTGTTCAAAACTTAGTGGTTATGCAGAAAGAATGTGAGCTCTGGAATAAGGCTTATCATACCCAAGTTAAAATGCCAGTAAAGAGTCTGTTAAGAATCTGAAACTCTGGCTGGGGAGATAGCTCAGTTGGTAGAGTGTTTGCCTTGCAAGCACAAGGCCCTGGGTTCGATCCCCAGCACCGCAAAAAAAAAAAAAAAAAAAAAAAAAAGAATCTGAAACTCATGCCTCAGGACTCCCCAGTCACTGGTTCATGTTCTACCATGAATGCTTTCCTCCTAGGCTTTCCTCAAGTTGGACTGCATAAGGAATAAAAAGATTGTGTGGTAAATGATGATGAACCTTTGAGCATTTAATGAAAATGAGACACAGGTCATCTCAGTTTTTTTACTTTTTGTTGCTGAGGCCAAGGTTCTAAGAAGGAAAGAACAAGATGGAGTACACTGAGTAGGTAAATGAAAAAGCCCCCAAGGTAGAAAATCAGTGTGGGGGAAGTAAGGGACAGTGTCTAGGAAATAATTGTTCTTCCACCACTCAAAATATCATGGTACAGAACTGGGGTTGTGGCTCAGTGATAGATCGTGTACCTAACAAGTGTGAGGCACTGAGTTCGATTCTCAGCATGAAATATAAATGAATAAATAAAATCAAGGTCCACTGACAAAAAAAATAATTTAGATAAAAAGAACTAAAGATAAAATTATAAAAAATAATATCATGGTATAGAAAAGAAAGTGTAAAGAAGGGAATAAGAGGAAGATATGCAGCAAGGTGGAGAAAAGAAACAAAGAGAAATGCCAAGCTGGGGAGGCAGGAAGAGAGATAAGAGGAAAAAAACAAACCCTGAAGTCATCAAAACCACCTGCAAGTTTCCTGTGCTTTAATTACAGGAGGGCAGTACCTTGACTATATTCATCAGTAGTCTTCAGTATGGCAAGAAGGAGTCTATGCAAATACAAACTACTGAATCTATTAATAATCAAAATAAAGGATAAAGCTAGCAGTGATACATTTGCCAAAATACAAAATACTAGAAATAAAACATAACTTACAATCTGGAAATGAACAAATTTTGAACAAATTATCCACTTTCAAGGGACAAAGAAGCTTTAATGAAACTTATTTGATAATCTAGGGTGAAAGTGGATGAGGTGTGGGTGGGGGACAACTCATTTGAAGAAAAAAGTTTATTCACACATATCCAAATATTAGGAAAAAAGAGTGTGAAAAAGAATAAGAAAAGGAATACACACTTACAGATCCAACGTTAAGTTCTAAAATAAAAAATATTATGAGCACCTGTATAACAACAAATTTCAAAAATTCAATTGAAAGGATAAATTCTTAGCAATATGTACTTGTCAAAACTGACCCCCCAAAATAGAAAACTAAAATAGTCTTACAAACATTAAATACATATATAAGAAAGTTATACATATACATATATAAGAAAGTTCTACTAAATTTTCAAAGAACAGATCATTTCCATTTTATGCAAGATCTTCCAGAGAACAGCAAAAGAGGCAATACTCCCAGACTCATTTTATAAGGTCAGTATAACCTTAATACTAAACCTTCATAAGAATAGAACAAAAAGGAAATTATAAGCCATTCTTACTCATGAACAGAAATGACAAGATCCCAAAGAAACTAAATTGAGAAGAATGTTAAATACATCATAATGAAGCAGGTTTATTTCAGATACACAAGGATAACTTATCATTAGAAAAAATCTAAATGCATAATTTACCAAAAAAAAAAAATTAAAAAAACATAAGATCCTCTTAAGTACAGGAAGAACGTGTGTGGTAAAATTCAACATTTTTTCTTCATTAAAAATTTTAATATAAGAATGAAAATGAATGTCATTAACCTGGTAAATGGTATTTGTTAAATATTATTCTTAATAGTGAATCATGAAAAGTGTCTTCTTGTTAATATAAGGGATGATCATTTATTCCCACCATCTATTGAATATGACCCTGAAAGTCCTAACAAGTATGTTAAAAAGAAATGAAAAGCATAAGGACTGGAAGAAAGTAACAAAATTTGAATTATTCAGATTATGAATGTCTACACAAACTGAATCACAGTCTATCTTTATTATTTCTGCTTCCTCACTTCCCTCACATTTACTCCTCTGCAATCTGGCTTCTTCCTGTGTCATGCTTCTGAAACATCTCTCATCAAAGACTCCAAGGACCACCTGGCTCCCATCTCCCATGGACACACTTCAGTTATTACCTGTACTCCTTATAAAGCTCTTCTCCCTTGACCTTACCTGTTCTAGAGTTCCTCCTGCTTCTGGCTGCTTTTTCTCAGTGTTCCCTGCTGGTTCCTTTTCTTCTACTTGTCTTTAAATGTCAGTATTCAAACCTTTGATTTCAAATTTTTCAAGTTATACTTCTCCTACTTGATATCATTCACTCCACAGGCTGATTACCACATTTAATTAGATGACTCCCAACATAAAGATTCCCAAACTTTTATTGGACAAGTAAGGACACATCAACACGTCCAAGAGAGAACTCATCTTCCCACATTCCATTTATTCTGTATGTTAGTTATATTTATCTGGTGACAATGCCAGAAGGCTGGAGTCAGCAATGACATTGGCTATTTCCTTCAATATTCAATCTATTGTCAGTTCCTACTTAAGTTGTTTATTTTTTAATTCTCTCTCTGCTCTGTGTCTTCTTTTTCTTTCCCTCAGTCACTAACTTGACTCAGGCTGGATTATCTCTCTTGGATTCCTGCACCTGGTCATCCTGCTTTCAGGCCTGTCCTCTAATCCTTCTCGTAAAGAGCAAATCTGATTAAATCTCTTCTGATTAAAATCTTTGAGTGATTTTAACTGCCCAAGATAAATTTTAAACTCTTAAAGCATATTTTACAAAGTCCTTCAAAAAGATACTACTTGTATTCATTTATAGTTGACTTTTTATTCTTCCCCCCATCCAGTCGTAATGAATGATTTGCTAGAATTCATCCTCTTCTGTTGCTTCTGGGTTGTACCTTCCATAATAATCTAGTAATCTGACTCCTGTAGTAGACTAAGTTTTATGAAGACAGACTCATCTGGCAGTTTCCAAGAAGGTAAACATTCTGTAAATACTTGCTGAATTGTCAAGGAAAATTTTTACATAAAGTCATAACTATCAAATCCACAATGGGCCATTATAACAATATATAGGGGTTACATCCTGAACATTTTAAAGTTAAAATGACAGGAATGCCTGCCTATACAACTTATTCAAAATTTATAAGCACATAAGCCAGGTATTGCATTCTACATTGGGAATACAGCAGGAAACAAGGCAAAATTGCTTGAAGGTTTCAGTCTTGAACCGCTGTGATACAACTTGCCAGAATAGATCTTAGATCACAACAAACATGAAAGGCTACACACACACACACACACACGCTCACACACACACCAGATGCTAGTTAAAACTTTGTGTATTTTTGTTAAAAAATGACCCCAAAGTTATCAAAATGAAAACCAGCTTCATTTTACATAAACAATTTTTTGTATATAATTTATGACCTAGTACTTCCAAAATTAATTTGTAGCAAGCAGTGTTTACCCAGATTACACATATAAACTGAAAAATTAAAAATGCATGCTGAATAAATGGATTAAGTAGAAATCCTAAATTTCTACTTTTTAAAGGATTTAAAATTTTTCTTAGAATCTTCAAAGCTAGTGTCATATTTAAATGCCTAAAAAAGTAATAAGTTCATCAGCTCTTTAAAAGAAAGAAAATGATACATGGAGTTTAGATTATGATGTTGCATAACTTTGTCATTTCATACATAATATTTAAAATGTGTTTGTACTGTATTAAAACAACTTTGAATATGAGTAGAAACATTTGCTTTTAATGTGGAAAACCTAATATGCTTTTTTTTTTTTTTCTTTTTTTTTTACTTTCCCCCATTCTGCAGGGTGATCACAGAGTAAAGAAATTAGGGGGGTCACTTTTATCAAAGAAATCCCTTAACTTTTATAAGGTTCCTAAAGAGGAGAGATCAGTGTCCAGCAACTATATCCACAATGATAAAAATTCCTTTTAAAACTCCAGTCTAGTAAAAGTACTTAATTAAACAGAGGCTGAAACAGCTCTCTGATTTTCAAGTTCAGATTATATAGCTACTAACTCAAAACAGTCACCTTACCAAGTTAACCACTTTAGTGCTAAAAATCACTGGAGGAGAGACTAATTTGGTTGTGGCAAACTAAAAGGAAAGTTTACTTAGATCCCATATTCTAGCCTACACATTACCCCACCAACACGCATTTCAAGCATTTTTCTCCTTGGAAAGAACTTTCTGCTAAGCAATGATATGCCTTTAAAATGAAGTGCCTTAATTCTCTGAACCTAATTAAAATTAAGAAACTTTTTAATAGCTTTAATAACTCAAACCATACAAAGCCTTCCCTGGCACCTTTCTCTTGAGTACCCTCTCTGCACACCCAGAAAAATCCAGCACAACTGAAAACACAAAACTAGCCACATGGTTTGAATGCTAGGAACGTGATTCCCCACTGATTTAAGCTACAAAGAAAGCCTATGCGTAATCGAAAATCCTTAATCAAACATTAAAGTTAAAAGCCACCTCTCCATTATATTAATATAATTTCCCTTTCCTTAATTCACTCATGCATTTCCCCTCAAATTCTTGAAATTTCAGCGGCCTCTGAAGCTGAAATGGTAAGTTCATCTCAATGTCAGCCAGAGCAGAGACATGCAAAAAATCACTAACTTAGAAGGTTATTTAGGACAATAATGTCTTTCACTGTCTTACTCCTCCTACTCCAGCTCCACTTGACCTAATACTAATATTTAGCTGAAAAAAAAAATATCAGTCGATATTTTCCCCCAGGGGATCCTCCTGTAGGAACCAGAGGCAAACACTCAACCGGAAGATCCCGTGCTGGGCGGAGAGAAGCTGGGGTCTCCCGGCTTGATGCACCCCTCCCCATGCACCCGTGGCTGCACCCGCAGCTACACCCTGCTCTGTACACACACAGCCAACTATTCTTGGATCCACTCACATCCCTCGATCACATCTGGCCGCCACCTCCCACCCCCCACCCCCTTCATTCCCTGGCGTCCTCCCTAGCCCCCAAGGCTGACCTAGCAAAGCCACCAAGCAGGAACACACACCTACCCACCTGGGCCGGATCTGAAGACCCCAGTTGGCACGCTCCACCATGCACTCCTCAGCAATCTCCAGCACAAATGCGTTTGGCCTGTTCCTACTCCGGATTCTCCTCCCCTCCAGCCGAGCAGATCGGCAAGGCGGCGACCCAGGGCGGCTCCGCAAGGTCTCCCTAAGTCACCTTCGTGTGGCCCGCCCCTGGCTCCAGCCGGGCAGCAGCTCCCGCCTCCCCCAGTGAGGTCGGGCAGAGGAGCAGCCCGCCCTCCGTCCAGGACTCCAGCACCGCAACCAGGGCCTCAGAGGTCTTTGCTGCGCCCCTCTACCGGCTGCAGGCTCGCTCGGCCGCAGACCCGCCCTCCAGGGCTCAGCGGCAGAGTGCAAGCCAGCAGGGAGCGGCGCGCGGCGTGGCCTGCAGCAGGCGGCTCCTTCCGCAGCCGTTGTCTGTCGTTGTCCTGGTCCCTCCTCCCTTCCCCAGGCGTCAAGGCTCTGTGAAGGCGCAGGTAGGAACCTGCGGAGGAGAGCCTGGCCACAGCCCTTTGGAGGAGTGCCCCGCAGGGGTTTCTCGGAAGGGAAGTTAAGGCCACTGCTACTTATGCTAGGCTTGAGTGTCCTGCGGAGTCTCCTGGAAGGTCCTAAAGTAGCCTTGAGCTCCAGCCCTCTCTTGAGATTCTAGCCCTGACAACTTTTAAATGGCCAACACGCCCCTCAGGAAACTAAGGAAAGCAAAGGAATTCTCTCCACTCCAGTTCTGCCAGACACTCTGGCTTCTGCTGAGGAGTTGGTGTTTACCATGCTAAAGGGAGGGCTAAACTAGTCTTCACTTATTGTTTATACCTTAGTTGGGGTAGACAGAGCACCGAGGCAGAAAATGGTATTAATCCTACTAACGTGCAGCCTACTTAAGCAAAATAGACGGTTTCTTATTCTACGCAGACTTAACTGGTAGAAAAAGGCTCCAAAAACAGAAAAATTCACCAGATAAAACTCCTCTTAAGTGAGATATTCAGGTTTATGAGATTTCTAGTTAATTATAATGCTCTGGTGAAAAAGCAAAACAACTTTTGTTCCAAAGTTTTAGACTTCTCTAGAATGTATACATACCTGTTCTCATACTTTAGTGAGTCCAGAATAATGAAAAAATATTTAATATTTTAATAATATTTCTTTAACAAGAGCCCAGGCGCAATCAGTGGTGGCTGTATTTGCACTAAAGATGTAAAATGTGTTTAAAAAAAAAAAATCCAAGATCATAACTCAGAAAATTTGGTATTGATTTCCATAAGGTTTCAGGGTATCTGAAAAGTCATTTTGTTTTATTTTTCTTTATTCTCAACTGATTTCATGCACTTAAAAAGTCACATTTGCCACTAACGGGGAGCCCCTGCTACAGAATCTTTCTCTCTAGGTCCTGAAAATTAGAGAATGAATTCAGTGTACAAAAGTAGTACTAGGCAGCACAACAAATAACAAAAGCTACTTTGTTTGAGAAAGCAATTTACAGAACACCTAAAATGTGCCAGGCACTGTACTGAGGCATTTCACATAAAATAACTCATTTACATTCTCATTTTCAGATGTGGAATTGGAATCCCTAAACACATATTAATTTGCTTGAGGTTATGACGGCAGAATTTAGATCCAGACTGGTCTGACCCAAAAGCTTGTATTCCTCCCTTTGTACATTCATTATTCATTCAACTATTTATTAACTATCTACTATATGCTAAGGGCCATGCTCCAAAAATAACTAAGATACAGTTGCATCCTTAAGGTGATCTAATTTAGTGACTATATATCACATTGTATACATTATAATGATATGACACATTGTATCATTACACAATGTGATAAGTGCCATTGATGACAAGGAATTCCTGGAACAGGAGGGACTCTTAACCTAGCTTTGAAAAAGGTGGAGGCTGGGTAAGGAAATAGTGGGATTCATCCAACAAATCCATCCTGAGAAATTTATGTAGTAGAGTAGTAATGAGGAATTTGTGTGTTGGGGTGGGAAGACAGACAACTGAGATACAGGAAATCAGATTAACAGGACTTGATTACATTGTGGGTATGGTGAAGAAGGGTGAACCAAAGACAGCTCCCATGATCCTGGTTCGTTCTTCTCTGAATTAAATGGATAACGCAGTTTTAAATACACTGGTTGTTATGATTTGGATGTGTGATATAATGCAAGAATGTTCAGAGGAGAGATGACGGGGTTGTGAGAATATTAACCTAATCAGTGAATTAATCCCTAGTGGAATTAACTGAGTGATAACTGGAGGCAGGTGGGGTATGACTGGAGGGAGTGTTTCATTGGGGTCATGACTATGGGTTATATATTTTTTATCTGGTGAGTGAAGTCGCTCTTTGGTTCCTGATGATGTGAGCTGCTTCCCTCTGCCACACTCTTCTGCCATGATATCTTGCCTCACCCCCTGAGGAATGGAGCTTGCTGTCTATGCATTGAGACCTCTGAAACCATGAGCCTTCAAATAAACCTTTACTCCTCTACAATTGTGCTAGTCAGATCCATTTAGTCACAGCAGCAAAAAAGCTGACTAAAACACTGGTTTTTTAAATACTTCTGATATAACCATATGTAAATGTCCAAAAGGTAGCCTGACATACTGATTCAGAGCTCCGTACAGATCTAAGGTCGATATCTAAGTAGTCATGGATTTCTAGTTAAAGGAGTAGGTGGGATCATCCAGGGAGAATGCTGAAGCCACCAATAGAAATCTAGGGAGTATTAATATAACAGGCATAAGCAGAAGAATAGATGTTTTAGAAACTGACTGAGCAAGGGATGGAGAAGCCATAAAGGTCAGAGAGGCCAACAGAGGGAAGCACTTGGAAGCCACAGAAAATTCCAAAAAACAGGAAGCAAAACCAAGTTCTTCAAAGGACAAGTAAGACTATTTAGAAAGCATTCTCTGATTTAGCAATAGAGAGCTATTGGCAAGCACAGTTTCAATGGACTAGTTTGGGGAATGAAGAAGTTGAAACAGCAAGTGTCACATTTTCAAGAATGGAACTGAAAAGAGATGTATGTAGATAGATAAAAGCTGTCAGTAAGGGAGTAAAGAATTCAAAAGAAGAAAGAAGCTATTTTTTGAAGCAAGGTCCCCATAGAAGAAGCAAGATGGAAGGAGATAAAGGTCTCTAATAAAAGAAAAATGAGAGCTGATACAGACAAAAATTGGGGTGAGGGAGTAGTAGGCAGTTGATGGCATATAAATGATGGCCCAATTTTTAGCAAAGAAACTTCTCTCTGAGCATAGGGAGATGAAGAAACTGTAGAGACAAGAGGGTTAGAGAGGGGTGAAGGCCTGAAGGAGCTGTTGCTATAAACTTTAGGGCATAAAATTACTAAATGATTAGAAAGCACAGAAGCTAAACAAACAGAAATCCTAAACTTGGTAGAGTTGTAAATCCACATGGATGTGTGATTTCTCTTCAAATACATCAGTGTCTAGTCCAAGAGCAGCAGTATAAATCCCAATCTTTGAATGAATCAAACAACATTACCCTATGTAAATTTATGATTACACAAATGGTATGCCTTTACGCCATGTACAGACAGAGAAACAACATGTATCCCATTTGTTTACAATAAAAAAAAATTAAAAATAAATAAATAAATAAATAAATCCCAATCTTTCAGATGGTTCCAGTTTAGAGTCTGAATCTTTCCATTTAACCACAAACAGCACTGCACCATCCAGTCATATACCTCAGTCACATCTCTTCAGCAGTCAGGAGATTTAACATGAAAGTATTAAATATCTGGTAAGTGAGATTATACCAACTTCAAATAGGCAAATTCCTAACTTGAACAAACTGCTTTGACTAAATCAAGAGAGCTCAATGATACACAGAATAGGGGAGCACTGATGATGACTTCCATGTGACATTTTAGCACTTCAGAGACCATAGTCTGGTGAAGAAAACTACAGAAACAAAAACAATTCATAACCAGGCACAATGGCATACACCTGTAATCTCAGCAATCTGGAAGGGTGACACAGGAGGATTGCAAGTTCAAGACCAGCCTCAGCAAGTTAGTGAGTCCCAGTCTCAAAAATAAAAAGGGCTGGGGGTATAGTTTAGTAGTAGAGCTCCCATGGATTCAATCCCCAGTACAAAAAAAAAAAAAAAAAAAAAAAAAAAATCCCCATGAAACCAGTTTTAGCCTTTTAAATGAAATTCTCAGACAAGGTTTAACACATTCAATGTTAACATTTGGTGATATTACATTTCCAGGTACTCCACCCTGAAAATATCTTTAACAGATCAACACAATCTTTTCAGCTTATTTTATATGCTGCAATTTTCTCATCCATGTAAATAATTTACATACAAATAAAATCTGCCTGTAACACTTCATTTATTTGGGGTCACAATGAAAACCTCAAATCTATAGGTCATCAGAGCATCCTCCAAAAAGCAAGAGCCACCCACATATCACAGAAATAGTCACAAGATTCAGGCACAAAGTTCTGTATTCAATGAAAACCCCAAGTTTCTCACAAACAGCCAGCTTACTCTGACTGTGAATATAATTTGGCCAAGTTTGGTTTTCTGGCTTTCTTGTTAATAAACAGGAGATTAAAAAGAGTAAATCAGAAGGGCTCAGTATTCCACTGCTAGAGGCAGGCACACAGTCAATCTGAAAATCAAATACTTTTTTAAAAACCCATAAGGAGGGGATGGGGATGTAGCTCAATGGTAGAGCGCTTGCCTAGCATGTGTGAGGCATTGGGTTGGACTCTCAGCACCATATATAAATAAATGAATAAAATAAAGGTCGATCAACATCTTTTAAAAAAAACCATAAGGATCAAATAAGATTTCAAAAATCATCAGCATGACTGAGCCATTTAGTTGAAAAACAGGCAGTCCTCTGAGGTATCTCTGTATTAAAGGGACCAAGTAATTATTAACATACAAAACAATAATCCTAAGGCACCCAGAAAACAAAGTTTCAAAATTTTAGGTTAAGGATTAAATGTGTGAGCTGAGGGTAATGTTCAGTGATAGAGCACTTACCAAGCTTTCACAAGGGCCCTAGGTTCAATCTCCAACACCACCCAAAAAAACAAAAAAACAAAAAAAAAACAGTAGTAGTAGTAAATGTGTAACATTTAAAATAACTGCCAACAAAAACATTAGAATAAAAACATCTTTGCTGCTATGAAAGCTGAGGTCATCTACACCTATGTGATTTGTATTTTGTAACAGGTACAACACAGGTGTTATGCCAATTGACCTCATTTACTTTTCAAAACAATCCACAGATGTTTCAGCTGGCCACTACCCAAAAGGAGATGTGTTGAAAAACTAAGTTAAAGGGAAATTAGGTAGCAGAGTCAGATATTAGAATCAGGTCTCAGTTCAATGTTTATTATTGCTCTTTTAATAAAATGTCCAGATAAAAGAAATATAATCGATAATGCCAGATAAGAAGGCATTACCCAGCATACATATGCCATTCTAATATCACTTATTAAATTCCTCTCCTATCATTCTTGATCATTTAAAAGATCTACTTCAAGGATGCCAATTATCTTTCAAATATTATTTTTTTTGGATGGGGGTGTCTTCTCACTAAAATTTTATTTCTCAGAAGAAAGAAAACCATGTATTCTATTGAAATGATATTTCATGAAATTACTGAAAAGCATTCTTAAAGGTTTAAAAGATTTTAAGTTTGAAAAATTAAATGCCATTACTAAATGAATACAATGTTTCATGCAGTGTGCAATATACTCTATATACAAATTATTCACCTATGTACACTTGCTCTCCATGCCCAACTCTGAGGTTTTTACAGATTTTCATTTTATAGAAACTTGTTCACAGTTTGTTAAACAAAGACTGAGATCAAAATCAGGTCCATCAGACTTTCAGATCAATGCTCCTAGGAACTTTTGATATGATCTACTTTATTTGAAAGATAAAGACATGAAGATTCAGAAACATTAAGTAGTCCACTTTCACTTAAATAATAAGGATGGAAACATGACACAGTCATTCCAGGAGTAGTCAAATTTTCTCTAGACAATACTACCTGCCTTTTCCCAAAATAAGATAAACGCAATGTTAAAGACACAAAGCACCCAGAGAAGAGGGATTCCAAGAGTAATAATATAAGATCCTACACAACACTAACTGCTGAATTTTATTCAGGAATTACTATGAGTCAGAAACTATGCTAAGAATTTTGCTTACATTATCGTATTTAATCCTCATGACAAACTTTAGAGGCTAAAAGGGGTTAAATAGTCTAAACTTTGGGCTAATAACTCTTGCAAATCTAGACTGTTCACAAAGAGAGGGATTTTAGGCTTTTGTTAGAATAGTTTAAAAATTAGAATAGGTTGACATCTCCAGAAATGAAACACACACCAACACACCATATTTAATCTATGGCTTAATCTTAAAATCACACATCTCTAGAACAACAAACGTTTTCAATACATCCATCAGATACCACATAAGACAAGTGAGAAAAATTTGGTTTGACAAATTAGGTTTGACAACTACTACCTGAATGCTATGACATCATAATTTTAAAGATGTTTTACAATGGTACCATCCTATTCAGATTTACAATACCTAATCATTCTTCATATAAATAAACTAGCATTTGAAATATGCAAACCAATAAAAAATCAAAAAGATTTAAGAAGTAATGTTTTTAAATAGTATTAAAAAGGAGCCAGGGTGTTGGGACTCCTACAATCCCAGCTACATGGGAGGCTGAGGCAGGAGGGTCACAAGCTCAAGGCCAGCCTCAGCAACTTAGCAAGACCCTGCCTTAAAATAAAAAATAAAAAGGGTTCAATGGTAAAGGACTCCTGGATTCAATTCCCAGTACCTGCCCCCCACCAAAAAAGTATTAAAAGAATCAATCATTTAAAAGGCTTAATGAAAACAATTATTTTCCTGTGATAGTAACAGAATTCTGTTGAAAGGCTTGGTATAAATTTGTTTTAAATGAATTCAGATTAATATTTCCATGTATTTCTTATTCCCCAAATAAACTCATATATGGAATTTGTGGTAAACATAACAAACATAGCATTTTAAAAATTGTGTATAGGGATGGGGTAGAACACTGCCTACCATATGCGATGCCCTGGGTTTGATCTCCAGTCCCACCCCCCACCTATGTCTATGAATTTACAAGTCTTCCATTTTAATCATGGGGGAGAAATTTTAGATATTTACATACAAAAGAAACACATGATAACATACTACCATTTTTATCTTTTTTATTTTACTAAACCTAATCTTTACCAAAAGGTAAAAACTGTAATAAGAAATTAGGTATCTTGATCTAAAATGTTTAAAATAAAACATAGATGCAGAAATTAACAAAATGGAAAAAAAAAAAAAAGCCTATTGTCCCTTGGCTTACATTAAAATCATGAAAAGAAGGGGAAAAAGGCAATAGCACCATCATAAAACAAGACAAATACTCGTTTAACAACCAAAACACATCTTCACAACTTTTCAGTCCTTAGAAAAAGAATTCCTAAGCTGGGCAAGGTGGGTGAGGCAAGAGGGTCAGAAGTTTGAGGCCAACCTTGGCAGCTTAGTGAGACCCTGTCTCAAAAAAAAAATGGGGTGGGGTGGCAGGGGAATACTGCTCAGTGGTAGAGTGTTTGCCTATCTTGTGCAAGGCCCTGGGCTTAATCCCCAGGGTGGGTGGTGAAAAAGACAAATAATTACTAATGGATAAGCACATCAATCTTACTCAAATTTTGAAATGGAAATGGCACACTATTGAACAAGAAAAGAGGAAAGGGAAAAGATCACCAAAAATTTTAATCCATTAAGCTCAGTTTATATAGGTATTATTAATATGCTGTTTACTAAATATAAGCACTATACAAAAGATCTTTTGTTTTCGGAATGTTTTCACATCTTTCACTGAAATGTCACACAACCCGAGGTTACATCAATGTTAAATATACTTGGTTAAATATGGCTACATCAACAAATTCGAAAGATTCGAACACAGGATTTTCAGAATCATCTTGCTTAATCAAGAATAAGTAAGTTCTGAATCTTTGTAAAAACTGATGCTTTCATTTCCTTTGTTGATACTAATTTTTTCCTACCTTTGAACAGTTGGAAGGCAATGACTTATTGGATGATCAAGCATATAACATTAAAACAATTATTTAAAAAGTTCAATTCCAGAGGACCTACCCCTTCCTGTTTAGTGAAGAGATTAAGGCAATCACTCAAAGCTACACAAGTTTCTCTAGAAGCTTCAGAGACAACGTCAACTTTCTGAAGAAATGATGGCAGCATTTCTGTAAATAAAAGACAAATAAAGTGAGTAGGATTTTTAAGTAATCTAAGTAAACTAAGATCACAAGAGTATGTATGTGTCTACTAATAACTTCAGGTTTCCCTCTAGCTATCTTAAGCAAAGCATATACAATGTGTGCTTCTTTGGCATGGTTGTTAAGCACAAGCTGTCGTCAAGGTACAACAGAAAAAGGACAAAAGCTTCACCTGGAAAGGCCTATATCCTACAAGGAGAAGAGCCAAGACTAACAAAAAAGGGTACAGGAATTAAATAATTATATAATGTCTAAGAAAAGCAGCAGACAAGGAGGACTGACAGCACCCCTTATAAGACGTTAATATTTCCTTTCATGATATGTTATGCTAGATAAGTTATTTTATTCAAAAGCAAAGTGCTAAAAAGAGACAAAAATAATTCTGGAGTTGACACGGTGGGTAATGTATCTGAAGGCGGCATTAATTAAGCTTCCTCTAGTTCTTATTCGGACAAATGTTTGGTATAAATAGGTATTTTCATTTTCAAAAATGTGTCCCTGTGGGACTCCAGTACATTTTTATTTTTATTTTTTTTATATATATTTTTAGTTGTAGGTGGACACAATACCTTTATTTTTTTGTGTGTGGTGCTGAGGATCAAACCCAGGGCCTCACACATGCTAAGCAAGCCCTCCAACACTGAGCCACAACCCCAGCCCGATCCAGTACTTTTTCTGTTATGTTTAAGTTGGGAACAAAGAAATAATAGTACCAGTATCTTCCCTGATCAGCTAAAGAAAAATTTAACCCATTTACCCTTTAAAAAAAATAACAACAACAAAAACAGAATGCTGGTAAGAGAAATGCACAAGATGTACACATATCACTTACAGGCAAGTGAAATATCATATCCTATTATTTTTTTTCAGATTGACGAAGAAAAAGGTACTTAGTTGAAACAGTTTGACTTTTTGTTAATAGCACATTGAGTCTTTAAGTCAGTTTCTCCCATCAAATAAAAATTTTAGCATTTAAGTTTTTATCAAAAAATAAAGGAGAAAGACAAATCTCTAGCATCCTTTGTATTTTAAATACTCTTAATGTTCTTAAAAACATGGTCAGCATAGTCAATAAACAAAAGCAACTGAGTAAACCCAAATGTCATCAACCTGCAAATATTACACCACAGAATACTGGATCCCAGGAAGATGCAAAAATTGTCAGATGGGAAATGATTGAGGGGAAAATAAAAGTATACAGTTTTGTCATTCAATATTATATAAGATATAAAGCAAATCTGCCAAGAACACATACCAAATTATTTATAGTCATTATTTCAAGGTGATAAAATTGTGAATATTAATCTTCTTTAGACTTCTTCCAAGTATTTCTAAGTATTAACCTTCTTTAGACTTCTTCCAAGTATTTCCAAACTTTCTACAGTAATATGATTTCCTTAAGCAAAGAAAAATCCTTTTCTTGGAAAAAATATTTCTCAAAACTCATACAAGTGGTCAAGAAAAAAGGTTAAATGAAGACGAAAACTACCCTTCATTAATATCACTATAGGAAAACCAAGAAATATTTCATCATATTTTTCATCTTATGAGTAGTTTCCTAGAGTTGGCTATTCTTAATTCAGCACAAATAAGTAAGTACTATACTCTAAAATCAATTGATTTTACATAGTTTTTTTTTTATTTGGAATCTTTGATACACATTATGAAGATTTATTCTCTACTTAGTTGCAAAAAAAGTAACATATGCTAGATGCCATGTGACTTAAATAGTACCTCAACAGATGTCACAAAGAACTGTGGACCAAGTCCTGTGAGAAGATGTACAAGGAAAAACAGACACAGCCTCTGTCTTCCATAAATTTTCTGGGTAATCCAGTGATTTTCCACTTTTATAGCACAAATGACATGAAGATCGAAGGATAATTATTCATGGAGCTATTTATTTTAGTAAGTATTTAATAAAATGTAACGACTATGTTTTAGATAATTAATAGTTTAAATACTTGATTAATATAAAACAAACATTAATTGTCCCAACACATTTGAATACTTAACTACACTTAAACAAAAATAATCCTGCAAATTTTCAAAAGATACACACATGCACACAAATTCTTTTGTCCAAAACAGAAAAATCAAAGTTATCTAATTTTAGAATGGGGGGTGAGGGTGTAGCTCAAGAGAATGCGTGCTTAGCAAGTATAAGGCCCTGGGTTCAATCCTGCACTGTAGTGCAGCATGTTAGGGCCATTCACACTAGCTTGCTTCTTATATACTGATGTTTACCTGTTGTTACATAAAAAGAAGTAAAAGTGCTAAGCTAGAAAAGTGACCAACAGAGAATTACTGCAAATTTGTTTTAGTTAGTTAATATTTAAATAGTCATGAATAAATGCAAAAAGGACAGTATGTTACCTTATTTGGCCCATCATGGGAATCTGTTAATTTTGAGGAAAAAAAGTTTATTTTTTGTACCAGAAACATTTTTGAAGTCATGAAAGCTGCTAGAAGATCATATTGAAAAAGCTTAACTTTAGAGACATATAAAAAGCTCACAATCTGTCATTTTTTTCATGATTATACTGTATAATTTTTAATTGGACAAGTTTTTAAAGTAGTGGGAAAGTACTAATTTATCTGTTGAGTAAACTCTAATACAGACAACCTCCATTGTTCTCCTAATACAGAAAAAGGCTACACTTATTAGCCTAACACTTAAGTTGCTCCATAAACTGAATCTGCCTCAGTCAGGCCATTTTCCTGGAAATATTTGTTTACCTAGAAACAGTCTCCTCTATTTCTTCCAAATCTTTATTCAAGATGTTCTTTTCCCCCTGGATATTGGAAATAACAATCATTCATATTCAGAAGTATCCCCACCTAACAACAACAACAAAAATGTATTTCCTTTCAAGGCCTAGTTCAAATGCCATTCTTCCCAGGAAGCCTTCCCTACATATCACATGGCCTCCTTCCTGAATTCCAACAGTAGCCAATGCTTTTGTAATAGGAACATGAGGAATTGTATAGATGTTGTATCTCTGCTACCCTGTAAACCCTAAACCTGTTCACCTCCTCAAACACCCTGTTTTGAGGTTTGAACAAAGACTCAAATATTCATTAAACAAATAAGGACATTAATATCTTATTTTCAATGGTTTGCATAGAAAATTCAAGTGTTTTGAATATATTACATTTTACATCAAAAGAACTGTTGTGTTTTGCTGAAAAAATTTAAGATAAAAACATTTTCACTTGTATTTTGGAAATCAAGATATAAGGTTTTGTGTGTGTGTGTGTGTGTGTGTGTGTGTGTGTGTGTGCGCGCGCGCGCATGCGCGCGCAATAATGGGGATTAAATCCAGGGGTCCTCTATTACTGAGCTATGTCCCCAGTCCTTTTAATTTTTACTTATTTATTTGGTACTGGGGATTGAACCCAGGGGCACTTTACTACTAAGTTATATCCCCAGCACCCCACTTTTTTTTTTTTTTTTCCTTTTTTGAGACAAGGGCTCTGGCTAAATTGACCAGGATGACCTGGAACTTGTGATCTTCCTGTCTGAGCCTCCTGAGTAGCTGGGATTATAAGTGTATGCCACTGTGCCCAGGGAAAAATACGTAATTTTAAACTACATTTTGTTTTTTACTTGCAGCACAAGAAAATATACTTTGACTGTTTTCAATATATTACTGCTCACATATTTCTATAATTTGGAACAAGATATTTAAAAGAAGAAAAGCATATGAATGGCATTTCACTTCCTCACCCTTCCTTTTCTTTCTGGTAATGAAGCCACTTTAAACTTTGTTTGTTTTTGTTTGTTTGCTTAAACATGAACAAGAAGAGAATAAATAGTCCAAAAATTAAGAAATCTAGTAACAAAACTAAAGATCATAAGAAATAAAGATGAAGAAAAAAAGGACAATTTCTCTTATGGTGGGGAAAAAAAATACAATGCATATGACTATGCACATGAAACACCTGACCTTCTGGTAAGAACTGAATCAAAGGAAGCATTTAAAAAGTGACTGTCTTGCTACATTGGATTTACATAAATTTCTTAGAAAATCAGTATCCTTTCCTCAAAATGGAATGTACATTTAAATATATATATATATATAAAAGCAACTTGAAAAAAATCAGAAATGATAATCTGTAAGTCACAAGAATGTAAATTTACCTATTTTTATTCAAATTAAGATGCAAGTTTGAAAAAAACTTGTCCACTAAACAAGTACTTCTGACTTCTATAAATTACACTAATTGTACTGGAGTATATAAAACATACAGTTCAAAGTAGCACTTATTAAATGAGTTAAATAATAAAAGGACAATATCAGGGATATTGTAAGACAAACAGCAAAGGAGTTGTGCACATTAAATAAAACAAGTATTCAGAAAAGGAATTTGAATTAAACCTTAAGAAATGTTCCTAGTGCTACAAATAAGCTCAATAAAACAAATACATCTGAAATATTATTTTCAAGTAGTACCAAAAATACTAATCCCAAAAGGAAGATATTTTGAAATTCTGGTCAATGAGAACTCTAGAGAGGTGAGAGGATTTCATCTCCTATTTATTGAGTGGTAACCAAGTGGCAGGCACTGTGCTAAGTGCTGAAGATAAAGTACAAGAGAGACAGTCTTTGTCCTTATAGAACTTGCCATCTAGTAAGGAAAACAGAAAATAAAACAACTACCTCAGAGACTTTAGAAGAGTATGAGGAATAACAAGATTAAACGGAAAAAAAAAATTATGAAAAAAAAAATTACGTTAAGAAATGGAGAAAAAAAAAAAAAGAGTACCAGTCCAGGAGACTTTCTGGGGTCAAATAAAACAGGAAAGTGACCTGAACTATGGAATATTTTTGCATTCTTTTGCAAATGAGAGTCAAGTGAGGAAATGAAGATTCATTTTAATCAGATTGAATAAAATCTCCAAGGCTATAATTGGTTTGCATCACTCCTGACTGAACTGCCCAATGGGCTCCTCACCTTATGATAATGACCTTATGAGGAAAATCAGTAAATAGTAATTAGGTCAGAGTCACATCTGTTCAAAGAAAGCTCCACCTGTGAACAGATCAAGCAAGGAATCTTGGTAAGCCTGCCACGAAGAAGGTAAGGATAGATATAAATCTGATAATATATAACATATTAAGTTAGTCTACATGCTTGCAAGAGCTAGGGGTGTGGTGTCAGCCTGTGTTCCACACGTCTTGGCAGAAGTGAAAATGAGCATTAAATCAGTTTCACAGCCACAGTGTCTTGCCTATTGAATTTCTCACCCCTTGCTGCCTGGAAGAAAGCTTGGACCAAGAACAGGAGCTCCCTCTGCAGTGCCCTCTATAATGGGTCTGAGCAATTGTTGTGTCCTATACCTTTGCTTGCTCTTCCTATCATTTCTAAGACCCAAGAAAGCTAGGCCTGCCCAGATCAGGGAACAGAAATACAAAGTTACCTTACAGATTGCTTAGTGCGATGGCAAGGAAAGTGCAGGGTAATTTGGAAACACACACCAAAAACACTTAAGATTAGTTTTAGAGATGTCAAGACGTTTTTGAGAACTAAACATAAGACAAGGAAAAGTTAGTATTTCATACCTTGACAACGTCATATACTAAGAACATAACAAGAAAATTTTCATGTTGCTGAATAGAGAGTAAGAGGGAGACAGAAGAGGTAAGAGGTGAGACTGCTGAAGTGAGGAGACTCAGGTCATAAAGCTAGCCAGTTTAAGAGTTCAGATTAAACTCAAAGCAGTGAAGGCAGCTGGCAAGGTGCACAGGTCCGGTTGTTAGGAGGCATCTCTCTGTCCTACGCAATACTCCCTGGATACAGGAGGAAGCTGATGCTGTAATCTCTGGGAAAATGGCTCTGGCCTATTTTAGTTTAATGGTGGGGAATATAGGAAGGGGACACAGAGAGAGAGAGAACTGACCCAACAAAATATGTACACAGAACAGAGAAAGAAAAAATTGACAGAATAAAAATGAGGGTGTTTTCTCCATTGTGGGTTGGAAACTTGTGCTCTGTATTAATCCCACCTATCCCCTGAACTTCTAAATAGGAAACCAAAAGAATTTGAAAACCTCAATTACAACAGTCAAGCTAACCTGTCCTCATCAAAGTCCACCTTACACTGTAGTACTGGTTATAAATCTGTGAATTTTTCCCATCTATAGATCAAATGTGCAGGAGTAAACAGAGAATTCTTGATGTATTTTAGACTCTTAACTGGTTAAGAGCAGTCTCTAGAGTGAGGCTGCCTAAGATCAAATGTTCACTCATTTTTACTAGCCATTTGGCAAATTACCTAAGCTCTCAGTGCCTCAGTTAGCTTATCTGTAAAATGGATATAATAGCTGAATGTAATGCATAGCACAACTATAAAGCAAAGACTATGTTTGTAATTACACTATATAATACAATTTGTAGAATATTGATATGTTTTATACTAGAAACAACATGAGACACTAACAGTACCTGGCAAACTAAGTTGATGGAGATCATCTCTCCAACCCTAACCAATGAAGATACTGAAGAAAATAAAATAACTGTTTCAAAGAACAAAACCCCCAGGTATGTTAGAAACCAAAAGAAAAATCAAGGTTAATACAACAAGGCGTAGTGGGAAGATCAAGGACAGAGGGGATATCAGAGAGAACACAAAATCAGGATTAAGAGATGAAGTCCTGGTCTCCCAAATCAAGGGAGTCATACCTTGTACCAAGTCAGACCCCCACTGAAAGCAGGGATAGAAAAACTGCCCTGGGGCCCAAGGAGGTAGTAAAGAAGGGCACTTTCTGCCTATTACTCTGGGTGGGAACCAGAAAACATGGAAATATCTAACTTATAACATAACTAGAAATGAAATCCAAATTTAAAAACATGAGCCAGTATACAGAGAAACCTTTACAGCTTCATCAGGAACAGACACAAAACTACTCTGTAGAGAGACCTCCACAGTCTAGGAAGGAGAAAAAAATACAAAAATAAAAAGTAAAACACTGAAGAGCTCTCAATGAAGTTATAAACCATCATGAAGTACATGTAGCAGACAAAACAAGAGAGTTAGTTCCATGACAACTTGGGATACAAGAGTATGGTAAGAAAAGGTTTCAAACTGATATTTTATAATTATTAGAGATAAAATTAGAAATACAATGTAATATGAAAGAACATGTTGCTGTGGGAAAAAAATTCTAAAGCATCATCTAGAATTTCTCAACTTAAAAGTCAATAAGTCTAGAAATTATAAAGTCAAAGGAATAAAGAAAAACAAAGGGCAACAAAAAATAGAAATGATATGAGAGGCAGGGAATAAATTAAGAAGTTTCAAGATATGAACGCCAAGAGTTCTGGCAGAAAAGAATAAAGAAGCAAAATTTGAAGATATAATAGGTAAGAACTTCTACAGACTGAAGAAAGAAAATTAATGAACCCTTCAAGAAAAGAGCCTCAAGCAGGATACAGAAAAACAAAATCCAAACCTACAGACAAAACTAAAGAATAACAAAGATGAAGTAAAAAAATAAAGACTAACTTCAGAAGAATCATATTTAGAATATTTAGAAGTCAGAAGAATATGGAATCATATTTTCAAAATGTTAATAGAAGATAACTATAACCCTGTGAAGATGAAATAAAGATATTTTACAACTGACAGACTCTCAATAAAAGAATCACTCAAAAAAAAAATTGGATCCCAAGGAATTGAGGAAAATATAAAAACCAAGGGCATTAACTATGGGACTTCTATGGACAAAAGAATGCAAAATACTCCACAGTTCTCAGTGTTTCCTCCCTATTTCGTCTCTAAAAGGTGTCATCGACTTGTACTATCTTTACATTTACTAACCTGTCAGAACAAATTACTAACCATTTCTGAGTTTGAGAGAAATGTTATAAACTTATAAGCGAGGCAAGTAGGTCACTCATTTCCTTCACCCATGCACATGAGAGCCAGACAGCTTGCCCATGAGTGAGCCCCATCGTGTGCCAGGCACTGTTTAGATGCTGGAGAGTAAAGACAAAAATCTCTGCCTTCTTTCTTGGTGCGGGAGGCAGATAATCAACTACACACACACACACACACACACACAATCTGTGAGGTGACAAAGAGAAATATAAAGCAAGGAAGAGGGACAGCAAGTGTTGAGAGGAGTTGAAATTTTAGGGGAGGAGGTATTAGTAAGGGCCCTGGCAAGGAAGAGCTGGCATGTTCAAAGCTGAAAAGAATTTTTTAAAAGAGATTGTTCACAAAGATGAGGAAAGCTGAGTGAACTAACAGATTAGCATGCAGGACAGTTACCACCCTGAGTCAGTACAAGGGCAAAGGATGGTGTTGCTAAGCCTGGCAAGAGCTGGAATCAGAACAGGGCCAGTGACCAGTTGGAGAAACCCAGCGACACTGTTAAACGACAGCCCAGCTGGAAGGAGTAGAGATAAACCCCTGACCTACTTCTCTTCCCATCCCTTCCACAGTCCCCTTGACAGAGCCTGCCATTTGCTGAATTCATCAAAGTCCAAGTGCAAGGAGGTCCCAGAATGCAGGCTGAAGAGAGATTGGGTCTGGAGGAACAAACAGTGCAAGAGGCAAAAGACATCCTCAGGTTAAAAGGACATTTCAAAGAAAGATGTAAGGGAGTAAAGAAATGGGTGACTACTTGGAGAAAAGTCTTCTGGAAGAGGGCAAGCACATTTAAAGTATGAGGCAGGTATGTTCTCGGATGTTTAAAGGACAGAAAGAAGGCCAGTAAGGCTATAGAGGAATAAGCAAGGGGAACTAGGAGATAAAGACAAAGAAATAAAGGGACTAGAAGACTCCACAGGTCATCAGAACGACTTTGTCTTTCACACCAAATGAGATGATCAGGAAGCAAAGGTGGTAAATACAGGGATGTTGCAGAAGAATGGCTCTACAGCAGGGGCTACAGAGGCAAGGGTAGAATCTGAGGTCCACTTGGGAGGTTGTTTTAGTAATCCACATGAAAGGCAATGGTGACCTGAGCCAGTGAAGGTGGTGATTAGCTTGTTTCCTCAAAGCCTAGGATTTCCAGCAAAAAATTTTAAGTAGGTTGAACAGTTGTGTGTTTCCTTTAAAACTTTTATTTTAGATAACTAAAATAATTTCAATTTCCTTAACCAGGGATTCATAATACACATTTAATAACACAATAAAGTACATGCATTAAAGTTGGCATGTAAAGAACCAGTTTTTTTGGAAATTAACTTAGCTATATATATCAGCAAGCTCAAAATGTTAACACTTTCATCCACTAATCCCACTTCTAAGAAACCTAGGGTAACAGTGATGGGATCAAATATAAATGCACAACATTATAATAGTCAAAAACTACATTAAGGGTAAATTCAGGATGTAGGAGGAATAGACTGATTACATGACCTTCAGGAGAATTTACAAAAGTTTCATTAGTTTGTTATTTTATTTTTGTGACCAGGCTTTTGGTCATGGTAAAATAGACATTTTAATACTGAATTCTCTGAACCTTGAATTATGTGTCACCAGTGCCAAATACATAAATTATAGCATGCATTGAATAGAAATTAGGTTTAAGGTCTATTTATACACATGAAAGTATTTCAGTAGAGGGCATTTCCCACCAAAGACACTAACCAAAGCAGGTGTTTGGTCAAAGGGTTTTTTTTTTTTTTTTTTTTTTTTTTTTTTTTGGGTGCTGGGGATCGAACTTAGGGCCTTGTGCTTGCAAGGCAAAAGGTTTTTTTTTAAAAGGGGGTCATGGGAAAGAAAAATTGGGAAAAAGATGAAAATTTCAGTTGACCCAATTTTAGGTGCCTGGACCATGAAAGTCCTTAAATGCCAGAATAAAAAGCATGTTTTATTCTATAGTTACAAGGGCCTATAAAAGATTTTCAACAGATGAAAAAAAAAAAATCATGAGCCAAATGCAGTAGTATGCTCTAGTCCCAGTTGCATGGAAGCCTGAGGCAGGAGGATGGCTGGAACCCAGGGCTTTGAGACCAGCCTGGACAACACAGTGAAGTCTCACTGAAAAAAAAACGATGATGCTGATGATCAAAAAGAGAACCTTTGTAAAATTAAATAATAATCTAATTCTTCACAGAGTATGATCCAGAAGAGTTCCTTAAAGTCATCTGATTCAATTCATAAGGACAGAATGCAGAGAGTCCCAAAGGACAGAGAGACCAAAGGGTAGGCTGCTACCTTAAGGTGGATTTGAAGAGATACCAACTGAACTAGTACATAGAAATTTGAGTAAGAAGGGGATCTGGGTGGTAAAGCTAATACAATTATGCTAATAATTACAGTATAGCATCTGAATTCTGTCCACAAACATTTTGGTTTATCATCTTGAGAAGTCATTGACAGACTAGCTAAGAATGTGAAGCAGGATTGTACCAGTTACCTTTAATAAAACACTGATTACTCTGTACGAGCCCTTGGCATTAGAATAGTTTTTATGGGACTGGGGATGTAGCTCAGCTGGTAGAGGGCTTGCCTGGCAGGCACAAGGCCCTGGGTTCAATCCCCAGCACCACACACACACAAAAAAAAAAAGTTTTTATATTACCTTTAACTCTCCAATTTCATTCCTGAAATTATCTTAACCCTATGTACTTACTATTTATATATATTTTAAGATGCTGTTCTACTCATCTGCATTGATCTTTCAGAAAGTGTTCAGTTGTGAAGAAGCCAAGTGATTCTTTTAACTCCTTCATCAGATGTTTATTGAGTACCTAAACCCACTAACATATAAAATAGGTTTGTCAGATCTCATTTTTCAAGGAGACCCTTACCAAAATGAAAAATCTCTCCTGGTATTGAATATTATGCATATCTTTGCACTATGTGGTTCTCATCAGTTCTTCCAAATCATATTGCTCAATCATTACTAATAAAGACACAAATACCATCATTATGAGTATCATCTCATACAGGTAAACTGAACCAAAGAGATTTGACTAAAGGTTTTTGTTTTGCTGTGCCAAGAACCGACCGAGGGCCTTGGCACATGCTAGGCAAGCGCTCTACCACTGAGCCATATTCCTTGCCCTTACTATAGGTTTGTTTTAGTTTTTTAAACTTAGTTTGGTTATAGTTCTGGTATTTATTGCTCTAGTTCAAGTTAAATGAATAAATCTTTATTTCATCTCACTCTGGACTTTTTTTTAAATATCTTTTGAAAGATGTCATTGGCATCCTCTTCTTACTCTTACTTTCAATGATTCTTAGTGAAGATGCCATTTTAAAAGTTCAACAACAGTCATAAGTGCATGATTTTGAATAGACTAAGAAACAATGAATTATACACTTTATGTGGGTGTATTTTGTTATGTGAATTATATCTAATGAAGTTGTTAACTATTTTAAAAGTACACCAAGAACTGAATAGTGCTAATACAATATTCCAGCCTATGATTAATAATCAAAAGGACTTAACTGTTGTCCTGTCCAAAGCTATCCCCACTGATAAAAATAAATGTTAAAAAATTTTTAAAAAACACATGGTTTGTTGAGCTGAAGTAAAGGCATGCCCAAGGTACATATGGACAGATATAGAATATTTATGCTTAGTTTATTCTAATATTAACATTTATTCACATTTCCTGGGAACATACAAACTAGGATTCCATTGAGGGAAACTAGTTCACAATTAAAATTTGATCACTGAAAACTCAGATAACTAAATCAATTATATTTTAGTGGAAATCTATATATATATTATATACATATACATATATACATAAAATGGTCAAGGTCTAAAGCAACTGTTAAGAGTTTAAGAAACATAATTTTTTAGTTTACAAAGAAATATTTTTTTCTCAATATTTAAGTTTGATTTTAAGCTATCTAGTTAATTATTAATAATTAATAAATAGTACAGACTAAAGACATAAAAAGTTCCTACTGAAAAAATTAATAATTACATAGGCAAGTTCACATAAAAATTATATAAGGCCAACACTGAAAAGAACCAACCCCTTTACTGTATGGATGGGAGAACAGAGGCTAAGAGAAGTGAAAAGTACTGTTCAAAGTAACAACTAGTAAGTGGCAGAGTAATAAGTCCAACCTAAGACAGTCTGACTCCAAAACTCAAGTCTTCTGGTATTCACAAGCAGAATTCTTATTATGTAGCCAAAATAAATTAAAAGACCTCAAAATGTTCATTTAAATTTTTTCTTCTTCTTAAAATAATAAAAACATTATTAAGCTATACAGCAAGCATCTTCAAGGAGTAGGTATTTTTGAGCATCCTTTTTAAAATTACAAAATAGTTTTATCAAATATAATTCTGAATTCAAATCCCAAAATTATCTAAAATGTACAAACAAAACTATAAAGAGTCAATACCTGTAAAAATAGGTTGTGTAAAAGTGATTTTTTTGGTAGTGTTTTTTGTTTTTACCTTTAGCCATGTCATACTCCATAATCATTTTGAGAAAGTTGGAAATTTCCCTATCTAGTCTCTGTTGACATGCTTGTGCTTTCTAGAAAACAAAAAGAAAATTAAGACAAATCAATAAAGGATTTTCATATTACTTATGCTTAATGTTTCTATCAAAAACTTTCAGTTTTATAGATTGATACACCATTAAGTCTTAGTCCTCAGAGAAAAAAGTGGGAGAAAAATTCCTTAGAAATTGAATGTAACATTTAATCAATTATAGAATAAAAATAAATATTTCTTTTTTTTTTTTTTTTTTTTTTTTGCGGTGCTGGGAATTGAACCCAGGGCCTTGTGCTTATGAGGCAAGCACTAATATTTCTTAATTCTAAACATATTCAGCATCTCTCACATAGATACATACAACTGTATGAACACTACTATTTTTGTTAAGCCAAGGATACATGAGGAATTAGATTTTTCTGATTTATTAACTTTTAGCAGAACTGCTTAAATTCATCAAAAAATGATAAAATGTATCCTTCAGGAATATATTTTGAAAACTGTTTTTATTAAAAGAAAAAAAATCCAGATGGTCTTACCACTTGGAAACCACCAACTGACTTTCATCCAGCAATCTAATGCATACTGCCCCCACATAATTAGATCGACAAGGACATTTTCTTATTAAGTCAACACTTATGAAAGTAAGGTAAAATCAATCACTAAAAATATTCTTAAAATTTGAAAGTTCTATTCAATTAGGTCCCCAAAAACAAAACAAATACAGAATTTTATAAGTTGTATCTCATCTTAGTACAGATTTGAAGTACAAGATGAAAACCAATATCATTTTGAAGTTAGTTTTATATATAGTTTCCCTTTAAAGAGGTGGGAAGAATAAGCAAAAAAAAAATAATAATTGTAAATCTGCAGGGTAATGACAATGAAAAGTTTATTCTGAGAACTTTTACCTTATAAATATTAGAATCACACTGTAGTGGGCAGTGTAATATATTTAGCCTTCTTATGCTTCCCTCCTTTGTACTCTAATTTCAACTGGCCCAAGACAAAACATTTTGCTAACCCCAAATTCAACCTACCACAGCTCAATGTACCAAGGTGACACAGGAAAGCACCCTTTTCTCCTGTTTCACCTTATAAATTTTTTAGTGCTTATGAAGTTCAGCTCCACTGCAACAGAATTATTCATGGAACCATATTAGTGACAGGCAATGTTCTCTTTTATATTTGTATTACTCTTTCAGAGTTCTAACAACACCTAAAAATAATTCATGTCTTTTTTTCTTTCTTGGAGAGGGGGAACCCCTATACAACACAATTTAGAATACCATAAGAACAGAATGGGTATGTCTGATAATTTTTTCAGACACCTGTGAATACAGGTTGGAGGAGGAGAAAGGTTGATCCGGAAATATGCACTGCAACCAAATGCATCATTCATGACTTACTAACAGAAAGTTGTCACTCTCACACTACACATATTTAACATTCCTGCTTATATGCAATTCAACACAACTGTTTTTTCTTTTCTATGGTGAAAGATGGTTAGACACACAAAAGCAAGCAATGACTGTGACCCTAACCCTATAGCTCCTAAGGTTATAATTAAAAGGTAGGAAATGTCCTCCATAGCACCACATTCAAATACTTGAATTACATTTATCTTTCCTTAGTGTATCTGACAGTTAAAACAAAGTTTCTTTGAGCAATGATTTTTTTTGCTTTGTTTAAAAAGGCATGTAGTAGGTCAGCTAGAGAAGAGCCAAGTACACATAACTGTGTTGAGCTGGGCATACATGTGTCCTCTGTTCTAAACAATTTATGGCTAGTTAACTAATACTAAAAAGAACAGAGAGGTTATTAATGTAACAAAATATAACATTTTCAATTTGCTATCATTTCCCCTCAGTAGTTGCTTGTTATAATATCTTACATATCTACTTATATAACATAATGTGTATGAATGCCTTGCAGAGTCTAGCATGGTTGTCTCATTCTTGACTTCTATGCCATTCATGTTATGTCAGGGACTCTTCATTTTAATCTTTATTTATTTATTCTACATCAATGGGATTCCGCTGTGGGAAATGTTCTAATACTGAAAGCTGACAGTATTTTAACTTTCCCCAAGGAATCTGGGGCAAAGCACACAGATCAAGGATCACATCCCCTGGAGGCCAGAGAAACAAAAGGTACCCCAGGTGAGTAAGAAGCCACACTGATAACACAGGTTTCCTGTTACAACCTCTGTCCACACAGACTTTAGCTGCCAGTTTTGTTAAACTACCTTGTCCTCACCTACTGTGTTGATACACAGCTCAAATTGTGTATCAACGGGGTGGTTGGCTAGAGAGGAGTGGATGAGCTAAGAGAAAGGTAATTAATTCCAGACTATTTGCAATAGAAAATCCACATTCGGTTAAAAAAAGAACAGAAGCAGATTACCTCCTATCCAGCACTAATACACACACCAGTATAGGGAGTGATAAAAGACGGATGCTGCAGAACACGTTCTGTGTGATTTCATTCTCACTGAATTCTAGAACAGGAAAACTGACAACACCTACAATGATACTGGTGTTACATCAGTATCAGCAGATTAGTGGTTGCCCGAGATGCATGTGGCAGTATTTTAACTGTCAAGACATTTAAAGTTTCTAGGACATCACCTGGATATGGAAGCACAGGAACTTTTTGAGGTGATAAAAATGTTCTATATCTTGATGATAGTAGTAGTTACACAGGGTGCACACATTTGTTAAAATATATCAAACTGAAAATTAAAAATGAATTCTTTTTTATTGTATAAAATTATACCTCAATAATATTAATTTGAACTTTGAATAGAGTATAGAGCCCTGATAACTTTCACCTTTGAAGAAAACTGCCATAAATGCAAGCCGTAAAGCCTAGCACTCATCTATCTTCTTAACTCCTGCCAAATCCTCTTCAAAGCATAACCATAACCCTATTCCATCTTCCCTTGCTGTCAAGCCCAACATATATTCTTTCTGACCTGGTAGCTACTGTGGTACTGGCTCTGTAATTTTCTTAATGTTTTGTTTTGCAAGAGATGTTTATAAAAACATTTAAAATGTAGAAAGAAAAAGCACTTCCTCTCCCATACCTGACTCCAGGCCTGGAGCCTGTTTTGCCCCATTCCTAGCCCCAAGGTACCAATGGCTAATTTCTCATCTTACCAGGGACACTCTAGGCCTACATGAATAGATATATGTATATCCTGCTGCTTTTCCCTCTCAGCATATTAATAGCATATCTGATACACCCTTTGCACTTTTTGTATCTTACTCATGTGAATATGTACCAATCTTTATCAGTCCCATGTTGGAGCACATGCATCTTTCCGCACATTCAATTTTGTTAGGAATCATTTATTCTTAAATAAGGAAAGTTTTATATTACTTTTTCATTTGGTTAAAATTTAGCATTATCATCTCTTAGTTTCTTGTAATATAAATACAGTTCAGATCCTATACAATAAAGATATCCTCAACAAAACCCTCATTCTGTTAGTGCCACCTGAAGTATCCAAGAGCCTATGTCAGTACTCCCCATTAGAACTGCCTACAATGACAGAAACACTATCTACAGGTTGGTAGCCACATGGGGCTACTGAGCACTTGAAATGCAGCTATTTAAAATGAAAAACTAAATTTTTAGTTTAATTTCAATTAATTTAAATGTAAACAGACATTCATGGCTGGGAACTGTTAATAGTGAAGTTCTATACCAGTACTTATGCTTGACTTTCTCTTCCAATTTTTTTTATGAAATATTTTCAAGGTGCCATTAAGTCAACATTACAAGGCCAATATGTCTATGCTTTGTCTTATGTTTTTTTCCTGAAGGCCTAACCTGAAGGCAGTGAGAGTCACAGGACTAATAGAAAATGTTCTAACATTTACTCCATTTGGGAGGAGTAAAAAGAAATCATAAAATATGGTCTCATTTTCAGTGTGAACATTCCATCCCTCCAATTCCTTATAAGTCTACTTACTAATGTTAAGGAAATACCATCAAATTTGTAATCAATTCAGATGATTATAAAGTATTCCAGTCCTACTTAAAATCAGCATACTATAGTAACATGGTCACATCAATGTTTACAGCAGCTCATTTCACAATAGCTAAGCTATGGACAACCTAGGTGCCCTTCAACAGATGAATGGATAAAGAAAATGTGGTACATGTATACAATGGAATATTACTCAGCCATAAAGAAGGACGAAATTATGGCATTTGCCAGTAAATGGATGGAACTGGAGACTATTATATAATGCTAAGCAAAATAAACCAATCCCAAAAAACCAAAGGCCAAATGTTCTCTCTGATATGTTGATGCTAATTCATATTAAGGGGGAAGGATAGAAGTTTACTGGATTAGATGAAGGGGAATGAAGTATATGGAGTGGGGATGGGAATAAGAAAGACAATAGAATAAATTGGACATACTTTTCTATGTTCATATACAAATACATGAACAGTGTAATTCCTCATCATGTATAACCACAAAAATGGGAAGTTATACTCCATGTATATATGACATTTCAAAATTCATTCTACTTCATGTATAACTGAAGAAAATTTAAAACTTTTTAAAATTTTTTAAAAAATAAAAAATAAAGTATTCCAGTCCTAGAGTATTGAATTTCTTTTAGAATGTCTATACCCAACAAGAATAGATCTGTTCCTAAAACTGGCTTCCAAATTTCCTTGTAACTTAACTCAAGGATCAAAGGCATCCTGGAGGGAGCATACCACAAGCTATAATTTACCACACTTCAAAGCATATGAGATTTCACCTATTCCAAAGCAGCCTCCAGATGCTGAGGCAGACTTCTGGTGTACAGAGTTAGCATGCCAACTATGTTAGAGACACGTCTCTAGACTGCAAACCATGAAAGGGCTAAACACTGTCTAAAATTCTCACTGACTTCAGGTCCTATAAATACCAGAAGGCAAAAATTTCATGGTTTTGAAATTGACATAAAAAACAAATATTTAAATAAGGAATACAATACAAGGTATAGTTGAGATTGATAAGCTCAAATTTTTGTAATTTGCAAAGTCCTAAAAAATAAATCTTAAAGTTTTTTAATGGGCCAGGTGCAGTGGTGCTCAGCTGTAATCCTAGTTATTTGGGAGGCAGAGGTAAAGAGCTTAAAGTTCAAGACTAGCCTCTGGGCAACTTAGCAAGACCCTATCCTCAAAATTTTAAAAGGTGGGGGTGGGACTATCCAGTGACAGACCACCCCTAAATTCAACCCCCAGTACCACACATAAAAAAGTTTTAACAGTATGCAAGTTAGTATGCTTTTATTTGATTTGTAGCTTCCATTAAAAAGGTCTTAAAATTACCATAATCTTGGAAAAGATATTGGTATGCTTTGCAAACCCTTCCAAGTTTTATCATACACCTCATACTGAGGGGAGATAAATAGGGAAGGATTTATTTTCACTTAGGGAATACCAAATAAATTTTAAAGTATTTAATACAGTTTTAATCTTTTATTTGTGTAACATGATTTTGGCTCTTTTTAAGCCTCCTATTTTCCTAGTTTTAATGTTGTTATTATTCTAAATGCTCTAGTTGATATTACTTCTGCAAAGTTCACAGATCTAAGAATTATGTTTACAGGTTTCACAATACACATTAGGCTTTAAACTAGAGGTACTACTGGTAGAGCAACTGTCAACATATTCTGGAAATTGACTTCAACAAAACATGGAAGAGCTTGAATTCTCTAATGTTCCATCACAAATTTTAAGAGTCAAAATCCCTTTTATATTTAGGATTACAGGCTCATATCAATAAAACTCTGTAGGTGTTGGGAAACAGCTTCATTAAGAAACATTCAAGTCTCACAACTAATCCATTTAATTCATACTCATAAGCTTTTTTGTGTTGGGCGGGTGGTACTGGGGGTCGAACCATGGACATGCAAGGCTATACCATCAGCCCTCATTTAATCATTTAATTTATGTTATGATTAAATTTAGTAGGAAAAGTCATATGCTCTGACATGATTATTTAGGTTGAAATCGATCACCCTTTTGTAGTTTTAGTTCTTCCATACCCACTTCCCATTCTTTGATAAACGAGGTGCATTTAAAAGGTACAGTCAGAAAATTGATGCCCCTCCCCCCACTGCCAAAAACAAACCTATTTCATTTCAATTACATGTGCAGATATTCCTCAATGGATAAGGCATTGATGTCACTTCAGAGGAGGGCCTCTCCATTCATTATTGACACCTGACCTTACCTTTAAGCAATGACGTTACAGATTACGTGGTTTTAAATGAAACTACTGACCAAGAAATGTGTCACTATGGTTGCATTATTTAAACTCTAAAATAAGCAGTGAAGTCATAAAGGGCAGCAAGTCAAGCTCTGCATGCTCCCCCTACAGGCAGCAATTTCAAATAGAATGACAGTCCAATTACAACAATGTAAAGAGTTTAAAAGAAAGATAGGTCTAGGTACAGGTCCATATCTGTACAGCATGTCTACAGAGGTATTTCATAGTACCATCGAGAGAGAGAGACAAAATTACCAATAGCATAAAACTAAAGAGCAATACTATTTCTCCTCTTTTCAGAAGTCATAATTTCAAAATATCACCTTTTAATAAAAAGTCTTGATTAAAACCTGCATGACAGTTAGCTATAAAGGTGAGATTATGTTCTGTTTACCTCTAAGGACTCCTTCAGGTCTAGAGCAGAAATGGCATCCTCCTCTTCATCATCAGTTAACTGGTCCTGGGAACAGTAGTGAGTGCTATAAGCAGAATGCTCTTCAATTGCTTCTAGCCAGTTCTGAAATAATCCAAGGATTTAAATAAAAGTGAAAGGCATTTTTACTCCAAAGAGTAGAGAGACTGCATGACAATAATATGTAAAGTACAAAATTTACAAGGAAGAAATAAATATTATAAACCGAAACTCAAATGACACCAGTCTCTTATCCATGACATGTCTGGTTAAAATAATTTCCCAATATATTTTAAAATATCATCTATAAGTTTACATATTCACTAATATTCAAATACATTACAGAAATTAAATGAGTGGATTTTTTTTTTTTACTTAGAATGATATGTTCTCAACACTGTTGAATGTCATTACCTAATAATAGAGCCTAACCTACAACTTTACTATCTTATCAAACTATAAGAAACTAAGATCATTTTAATGTAGCCAACAATTGCCCTGAAGTCTTAACTCACAATGTTACAAAGGTTACAGAGTATTGATTTTACAAAAAGAATGTTTGGCCTACAATATGTGTCTATTTTTTTCTTTATTTTCTTATAAAATTACTCAGGATCAAATCTTACCATTTTATGAAATGTTGGGGCAGTTTAAGTCTCTTTGCAGGGCCCAAGTTAACTACTCTGGAAAATAGGCTCTTTTAATTCCTTATTTATCAAAATAATTTTTTTTTTTAAAAAAGGTCTATCAATACTGCTTTGATTTAGAAGAACACAGAGTTTTCATTAAATGACTGTACCATGAATTTCAATCAGGAGAATTCCAATTTTCTCCTATACTACTGTTTAACTAACCACAATAGTAGTCTAAACTGTAATTAGCATCAGAATACATGGGTGCCTTCCTGTTCTGTGATTTACATACTGCATGGCTTTGGGAAATCCCTTCAATCTTACAGTCTTCAATTTCCCCACTTATAAATTAAGGGGTAGACTAAATATCATTTAACCTTTATTTCAATGTCAATAGCAGCCTCTCACATTCAAAGAATCAAAATGAAAAATTAATAGAAGATATCTACAGGTACATGTTGAAAAAGAACTAATTCATAACCCAAATTTTCAAAGCTTCATGTAATTGCTCCCATTAAAAACTATAATCCTGGTTGGGATTGTGGATCAGTAGCGGAGCGCTTGCCCAGCACGTGTGAGGCACTAGGTTCGATCCTCAGCACCACATACAAAACTAAATAAAATAAGTTATTATATTTAAAAAAATTGTAGTCTGCTGGACATGGTGGTGCACACCTATAATCCCAGTGGCTTGGGAGATTAAAACAGGAGGATCACGAGTTCAAAGCCAGCCTCAGCAAAAATGAGGCAATAAGCAACTCAGTGAGACCCTGTCTCTAAATAAAATACAAAATAGGGCTGGGGATGTGGCTCAGTGGTTGAGTGCCCCTGAGTTTTATTCCTGGCACCAAAAAAACAAAAATCAAAAAACAAAAACTATAATCAACATCTTAGATATTAATATTGAACCTATATTTTTCATTTCTTTAAATATTGAGTTTTATGAAAGATAAATGAATCCATAAAATTACCTCTCTTGATTGCTGAAGGCTATTCTTAGGAACCTTGAAGCCATGAATAGTGTCATCAAAGCATTTAATAGAGAAGAGGCAGTTATCAGTGGATTTCACCTTGTAAAGAAATCAGTAAGACAACATTCATTCATGCATTCATAAAATTTAAAGTATAAACATGGCTTAATGACACCCAATTGACCAACTTAAAACACTACTAAAAACTGGGGAAAATATTGATACAGTGGGAGTATCATATGCACTGTAGCTCTTCTTCATCAAATCTGTCTTTCGCATTCTTAATTCCTCAAGGTAAATATTAATAGTTCATTGGGTTTGTAGCTTTAGTTTTATTCTTTCTGTTAAGTAAAACTGGGTATGTGGGTTTCTTCTTCATATGCTCTCTTAAATGTTTTGTTTGTAATGAAGGTAAAAAATGTTTAAGCTGAATGTAAAAGAATGAGTAATAGAGAAGGTGGATAAAGAAGGGATAAAGGGAAAGAGAATAGGAGGAATTAGTAACAATTTTTTTATGTATAAAAACTGGAAAGGGAGAAGGGTATTTAAGAATGGAAAAAGGGTAGACTTCTGCTTCAAGACTCTGTAAGTAACCGCCCCCCTCCCTGCACAACAACAACTACAAAAGCATTTTGTAACCCCACCCCCTTAGACATACCACAAAAAGCAACCACATAAAGAAACTGTGACCAACCACTGATAGCCTGATAAGGAGCACATGCTCTTGAAGAAAAAGGAATGAGAAGCTATGGAAGTTAGTTTCTACCCACCAGGTGTTTCACCTGGCTAAGTACAGTTCCTGTAGTTACATGAAGAAACAAGAGCACTTGTAGAACATCCAGTCTTTGTCTTTGTGTTTGCTGGGTAACTGCAAATACTGCAGAAAGCAGGAGAGTCCCCCAAGAGAAAGAGAGAGGATATGTCTCCATGTATCCCTATCTCATCCATGAACCACATGTACCCAGAAAAGATTCAAAGCAGCTCATACAAAAACAGCCTACCTAGACTTACACTGGAGCTGCTGTCCAAGATACTGAGGCAAGAAAATGACTTGCTAACACAAAGGGAAAAACATTCAACAAAGAAATAACAGAATCCAAAATCTCCAGAACTTATTGAAAATATTAAGGATGCAATTTAAAATTAGCTGACAAATGAGGAAGCAAGAAAGTAGAACATAGTCACTAAAGAAAATCAAATTAAAAAGCAGAATCTGTCAGACTGGACAATAGAAACCAAAATGTATACTTCTAAAAGACACAGAAAATAAAGATACAGATTGGCTCAAAGTAAATTGATAGATTAAGAGACATGATGCAAACAATAAGACCAGAGTGATCATATTAACATCAGACAAGATAAGATTTTGAAACAAAAAGTATTATAACAGGTAAAGATGGCTACTATATAATGTCAATTAACTAAGAAAACAATCATAAATATGAGTGTGGCTTTCTGCACAGAACCAGCTCCAAGTCCCGGAGCCAGCGCGGCAAGCTCCAGCCCACAAGCAGCTTCAGGGACCAGGACAGGGCAGCCAGGGACTTCCCCAAGCAGCCTGACCCCCTCTGGCAGGAGGCGCCTTTCAAGGCTAGCTTCTCGGAGCAGACCGCCCAGTGAGAGCCTTTCTACACAAAGCCAGCCACAAGTCCCCAAGCCAAAGGAGAGCTCCGACCCACAGGCAGCCTCTGGGATCAGTGAAGGGCAGCCAGAGACTTCTCCAGGAGCCCTGCCCCCTCCGACGGCAGGCTCTTTCCACAGGGTGATCCAAGATGGCGGACTAGAGGGTGACTGCATCTCCAGTCGCTCCAGAACACAGGATTCAAGAAGGGGAGGCATTGAGAGACTTAGACTAAAATAGAGCAACGGGTGAGTCTCCCCCACCGGGTGAAGCTCGACCTGGGCGGCATGCACGGATAGGGGCGGCTTATCAGAGCAGGGCAGGGCAGCTAAGAGTCTTCCCCAGTTAGCCCTGCACACTCCGGCGGTGGGCTCCTCCCACACAGCCAGCTGCACGGTGCAGGCCCCCCAGTGAGAGCCTTTCCACACAGAGCCAGCTCCAAGCCCTGGAACCAGTAGCGGGCTAGGGGCAGCTTTCTTTGGAAGCACTGCATTATCAAGTTCCTCCAAGACTTTAGGCTACTGAAGGCTGGGAGGTGATACACTGGAAATCTATAGGGACACTATAAGCCAATAGAGGAAATCTGCAATATCTCAGATTCCCACTGATATCTGACCAATATGAGAAAACAAGGGAAGAAAATGTCCCAAACAAACCTAGATACTATATCAATAAAACCCAATGACAGCACAGCAGAAGAAATGTCAGAAGGGGAGTTCAGAATGTACATAATTAAAACAATCAGGGAAGCAAATGAGGAGATGAAAGAGCAAATGCAGGCATTAAATGATCGCACCAATCAACAGTTAAAAGATCAAATACGGGAAGCAAGAGATCATTTCAATAAAGAGCTAGAGATACTGAAAAAAACAAACAAACAGAAATCCTTAAAATGAGGGAAACAATAAACCAAGTTAAAAACTCCATAGAAAACATAACCAATAGGATAGAACACCTGGAAGACAGAACCTCAGACATTGAGGACAAAATATTTAATCTTGAAAACAAAGTTGACCAAACAGAGAAGATGGTAAGAAATCATGAACAGAATCTACAAGAATTATGGGATATCATGAAAAGGCCAAATTTAAGAATTATTGGGATTGAGGAAGGCTTAGAGAAACAAACCAAAGGAATGAACAATCTATTCAATGAAATAATATCGGGGCGATCCAAGATGGCGGCCTAGAGGGAGACTGCACCCCCAGTCGCTCCAGAACCCTGGAGTTAAGAAGGGGAGGCATTGAGAGACTCGGACTGAAATAGAGCCACGGGTGAGTCTGCCCACTGGGTAAAGATCGGTCCGGGTGGCAGGCCCAGATAGAGGTGGCTTATCGGAGCTGGGCAGGGCAGCTAGAGTCATCCACAGGCAACCCTGCGCACTCCGGCGGTGGGCCCCACCCACACAGCCAGCTTCTCCAGGTTCTCGGAACGGAACTGGCCCGCTAGTGAGAGCCTTTCTGACCAGAACAAGCTCCGAGTCCCGGAGCCCCTGCAGCGCAGCGTACTCCGGCAACGAACCAGCGGAGAGCCGCGATCCGCAAACAGCCTCTGGGATTAGGGCAGGGCAGCCAGAGACCTCTTCAGGCGGCTCTGCCCACTCCGGCTGCAGGCTCTCTTCACGGGGCGATCCAAGATGGCGGCCTAGAGGGAGACTGCACCCCCAGTCGCTCCAGAACCCTGGAGTTAAGAAGGGGAGGCATTGAGAGACTCGGACTGAAATAGAGCCACGGGTGAGTCTGCCCACTGGGTAAAGATCGGCCCGGGTGGCAGGCCCAGATAGAGGTGGCTTATTGGAGCCGGGCAGGGCAGCTAGAGTCTTCCCAAGGTAGCCTTCCACACTCCGGCAGTGGGCTCCTCCCACACGGCCAGCTGCATGGCGCAGGCCCACAGTGAGAGCATTTCCGCACAGAGCCAGTTCAAACCGTGGAACCACTAGGGGGCTAGGGGCAGTTTTCTTCGGATATGCTGCTTTATCAGATTCCTCCAAGACATCAGGCTACTGAAGGCTGGGAGGTGATACACTGGAAATCTACTGGGACACTATAAGCCAGTAGCGGAAAACTACAATATCTCAGGGTCCCACTGACAACTGACCAATATGAGAAAACAAGGGAAGAAAATGTCCCAAACAAACCTAGATACTACATCAATAAAACCCAATGACAGCACAGCAGAAGAAATGTCAGAAAGGGAGTTCAGAATGTACGTAATTAAAACGATCAGGGAAGCTAATGAGGAGATGAAAGAGCAAATGCAGGCATTGAAGGAGGAGATGAAAGAGCAAATGCAGGCATTAAATGATCGCACCAATCAACAGTTAAAAGACCAAATACGGGAAGCAAGAGATCATTTCAATAAAGAGTTAGAGATACTGAAAAAAAAAAAAACTGAAATACTTGAAATGAAGGAAACAATAAACCAAGTTAAAAACTCCATAGAAAGCATAACCAATAGGATAGAACACCTGGAAGACAGAACCTCAGACATTGAAGACAAATTATTTAATCTTGAAAGCAAAGTTGGCCAAACAGAAAAGATGGTAAGAAATCATGAACAGAATCTACAAGAATTATGGGATATCATGAAAAGGCCAAATTTAAGAATTATTGGGATTGAGGAAGGCTTAGAGAAACAAACCAAAGGAATGAACAATCTATTCAATGAAATAATAACAGAAAATTTCCCAAATCTGAAGAATGAAATGGAAAACCAAGTACAAGAGGCTTATAGAACTCCAAACATACAAAATTACAACAGACCCACACCAAGGCACATTATTATGAAAATACCTAACATACAAAATAAAGACAGAATTTTAAAGGCCGCGAGAGAAAAGAATCAAATTACATTCAGAGGGAAGCCAATAAGAATATCAGCAGATTTTTCAATCCAGACCCTAAAAGCTAGAAGGGCCTGGAACAACATATACCAAGCCCTGAAAGAAAACGGATGCCAACCAAGAATCTTATACCCAGCAAAACTTACCTTCAAATTTGACGATGAAATAAGATCCTTCCATGATAAACAAAAGCTAAAGGAATTTACAAAAAGAAAGCCAGCATTACAGAACATTCTCAGCAAAATATTCCATGAGGAAGAGATGAAAAACAACGATGCAAATCAGCAACAGGAGGCGCTAGCCTAAAGGAATAGCCAAATAAAGGAGAAACCAAATCATGTCAAAAACAAATATGAGTCAATTGACTGGGAATACAAATCATATCACAATAATAACCCTGAATGTTAATGGCCTGAATTCATCAATCAAAAGACACAGACTGGCAGATTGGATTAAAAAGAAAAATCCAACAATATGCTGCCTGCAAGAGACTCACCTCATAGAAAGAGACACCCACAGACTAAAGGTGAAAGGATGGGGAAAAACATACCATGCACACGGACACAGCAAAAAAGCTGGAGTATCCATCCTCATCTCAGATAATGTGGACTTCAAACCAAAACTAATCAGAAGGGATAAAGAAGGACATTACATGCTGCTTAAGGGAAGCATAAATCAGCAAGACATAACAATCATAAATATCTATGCCCCGAACATTGGCTCATCCACGTACGTCAAACAAATCCTTCTCAATTACAGAATTCAAATAGACCACAACACAATAATACTAGGCGATTTTAACACACCTCTCTCACCACTGGATAGATCGTCCAAACAAAAATTGAATAAAGAAACTATAGATCTCAACAACACAATCAACAATTTAGACTTAACGGACATATATAGAATATACCATCCAACAAAGAACGAATACACTTTCTTCTCAGCAGCACATGGATCCTTCTCTAAAATAGACCATATTTTATGCCACAAAGCTACTGTTAGAAAATACAAGAAGATAGAGATACTACCTTGTACTCTATCAGATCATAATGGATTGAAATTAGAAATAAATGACAGAATAAAAAACAGAAACTTCTCCAATACCTGGAGACTAAATAATACACTATTATATGATGAATGGATAACAGAAGACATCAGGAGGGAAATAAAAAAACTCTTAGAAGTAAACGAGAACAAAGACACATCATATCAAAATCTCTGGGACACTATGAAAGCAGTACTTAGAGGAAGATTTATTTCATGGGGTGCATTCAAAAAAAGAAGTAGAAATCAACAAATAAACGACTTAACACTACAGCTCAAAGCGCTAGAAAAAGAAGAGCAGACCAATACCAAAAGTAGTAGAAGACAGGAAATAGTTAAAATCAGAGCCGAAATCAACGAAATCGAAACAAAAGAAACAATTGGAAAAATTAACAGAATAAATAGTTGGTTCTTTGAAAAAATAAATAAAATTGATAAACCCTTAGCCACACTAACAAAGAGAAAGAGGGAGAAAACTCAAATTACTAAAATTCGGAATGAACAAGGAAACATCACAACAGACACGAGTGAAATAAAAAACATAATTAGAAGCTATTTCAAAAATCTATACTCCAACAAAACAGAAAACCTCGAAGACATTAACAAGTTTCTAGAGACATATGAACTACCTAAACTGAACGAGGAGGACATACACAACTTAAATAAACCAATTTCAAGCAATGAAATAGAAGAGGTCATCAAAAGCCTACCAACAAAGAAAAGTCCAGGACCAGATGGGTTCTCAGCCGAGTTCTACAAAACCTTTAAAGAAGAGCTCATTCCAATACTTCTCAAACTATTCCATGAAATAGAAGAGGAGGGAACCCTCCCAAACTCGTTCTATGAAGCCAATATCACCCTGATACCTAAACCAGACAGAGACACATCGAGGAAAGAAAATTTCAGACCAATATCCTTAATGAACATCGACGCAAAAATTCTAAACAAAATTTTAGCAAATCGTATACAAATATATATTAAAAAGATAGTGCACCACGATCAAGTGGGTTTTATCCCAGGGATGCAAGGTTGGTTCAACATTCGGAAATCAATAAATGTCATTCACCATATCAACAGACTTAAAGTTAAGAATCACATGATTATTTCAATAGATGCAGAAAAAGCATTCAATAAAATATAGCATCCCTTCATGCTCAAAACACTAGAAAAAATTGGGGTAGTGGGAACATTCCTAAACATTATAAAGGCAATCTACGCTAAGCCCATGGCTAATATCATTCTAAATGGTGAAAAACTGAAAGCGTTCCCCCTAAAAACTGGAACAAGGCAGGGATGCCCTCTTTCACCGCTTCTATTCAACATCGTCCTTGAGACTCTAGCCAGAGCAATCAGACAAACCAAAGAAATTAAAGGGATACGAATAGGAAAAGAAGAACTCAAACTATCCCTGTTCGCTGATGACATGATTATATATTTAGAGGAACCTGGAAATTCCACCAGAAAACTTTTAGAACTCATAAGTGAATTCAGTAAAGTAGCAGGTTACAAGATCAATGCTCATAAATCCAATGCATTTTTATACATAAGTGATGAATCCTCAGAAAGAGAAATTAGGAAAACTACCCCATTCACAATAGCATCGAAAAAAATAAAATACTTGGGAATCAATCTCACAAAAAGAGGTGAAAGACCTCTACAATGAGAACTACAGAACACTAAAGAAAGAAATTAAAGAAAACCTTAGAAGATGGAAAGATCTCCCATGTTCCTGGATAGGCAGAATTAATATCGTCAAAATGGCTATACTACCTAAAGTGCTATACAGATTCAATGCAATTCCAATTAAAATCCCAATGATGTACCTTGCAGAAATAGGGCAAGCAATTATGAAATTCATCTGGAAGAATAAAAAACCTGGAATAGCTAAAGCAATCCTCAGTAGCAAGAGTGAAGCAGGGGGTATTGCAATACCAGATCTTCAACTCTACTACAAAGCAATAGTAACAAAAACGGCATGGTATTGGTACCAAAATAGACAGGTAGATCAATGGTACAGAATAGAGGACATGGACACAAACACAAATAAATACAATTTTCTCATACTAGACAAAGGTTCCAACAATATGCAATGGAGAAAAGATAGCCTCTTCAACAAATGGTGCTGGGAAAACTGGAAAACCATATGCAATAGAATGAAATTAAACCCCTATCTCTCACCCTACACAAAACTCAACTCAAAATGGATCAAGGACCTCGGAATCAGACCAGAGACCCTGCATCTTATAGAAGAAAAAGTAGGTCCAAATCTTCAACTTGTTGGCTCAGGATCAGATTTCCTGAACAGGACTCCCATAGCACAAGAAATAAAAGCAAGAATCAACAACTGGGATAGATTCAAACTTAAAAGCTTTCTCTCAGCAAAGGAAACTATCAGAAATGTGAAGAGAGAGCCTACAGAGTGGGAGAATATCTTTGCCAACCATACCTCAGATAGAGCGCTAATTTCCAGAATCTATAAAGAACTCAAAAAACTCTACATGAAGAATACAAATAATCCAATCAACAAATGGGCTAAGGAAATGAACAGACACTTCACAGAAGAAGATGTACAAGTAATCAACAGATATATGAAAAAATGTTCAACATCCCTAGTAATAAGGGAAATGCAAATCAAAACTACCCTAAGATTTCATCTCACCCCAATTAGAATGGCGATTATCAAGAATACAAGCAACAAGAGGTGTTGGCGAGGATGTGGTGAAAAAGGAACACTCATACATTGCTGGTGGGGTTGCAAATTAGTGCAGCCACTCTGGAAAGCAGTGTGGAGATTCCTCAGAAAACTTGGAATGGAAACACCATTTGACCCAGCTATCCCACTCCTTGGCCTATACCCAAAGGACTTAAAATTAGCATACTACAGAGATACAGCCACATCAATGTTCATTGCTGCTCAATTCACCATAGCCAGATTGTGGAACCAACCTAGATGCCCTTCAGTTGATGAATGGATAAAGAAACTGTGGCATATTTATACAATGGAATATTACTCCGCAATGAAGAATGATAAAATTATGGCATTTGTAGGCAAATGGATGAAATTGGAGAATATCATGCTAAGTGAGATAAGCCAATCTCAAAAAACTAAAGGACGAATGATCTCGCTGATAAGCGGATGAGGACATATAATGGGGGGTGGGAGGGGCTAGCATTAGGTTTAGGGTTAGGTTTAGAGTTAGGCTAAGGACAGCAGCAAGAATGAAGGAAAGAAGGACTGTGTAGAGGGAAAAGAGGGGGTGGGAGGGGTGGGGGGAGGGGAAAAATAAAATAAACATCATTACCCTATGTAAATGTAAAAAAAAAAAAAAGAAAAAAAAAAAGAAATAATATCAGAAAATTTCCCAAATCTGAAGAACGAAATGGAAAACCAAGTACAAGAGGCTTATAGGCCTCCAAATATACAAAATTACAACAGACCCACACCAAGGCACATTATTATGAAAATACCTAACACACAAAATAAAGACAGAATTTTAAAGGCCGTGAGAGAAAAGAATCAAATTACATTCAGGGGGAAACTAATAAGAATATCAGCAGATTTTTTAATCCAGACCCTAAAAACTAGAAGGGACTGGAACAACATTTACCAAGCCCTGAAAGAAAACAGATGCCAACCAAGAATCTTATACCCAGCAAAACTTACTTTCAGATTTGATGACGAAATAAGATCCTTCCATGATAAACAAAAGCTAAAGGAATTTACAAAAGAAAGCCAGCATTACAGAACATTCTCAGCAAAATATTCCATGAGGAAGAGATGAAAAACAATGATGCAAATCAGCAATGGGAGGAACTAGCCTAAAGGAATAGCCAAATAAAGGAGAAACCAAATCATGTCAAAAAACAAAAATGAGTCAAATGACTGGGAATACAAATCATATCACAATAATAACCCTGAATGTTAATGGCCTGAACTTATCAATCAAAAGACACACAATAATAACCCTGAATGTTAATGGCCTGAACTTATCAATCAAAAGACATAGACTGGCAGATTGGATTAAGAAGAAAAATTCAACAATATGCTGCCTGCAAGAGACTCATCTCATAGAAAGAGATACCCATAGACTAAAGGTGAAAGGATGGGGAAAAACACACCATGCACACGGACACAGCAAAAAAGCTGGAGTATCCATCCTCATCTCAGATAATGTAGACTTCAAACCAAAACTAGTCAGAAGGGATAAAGAAGGACATTACATACTGCTTAAGGGAAGCATAAATCAGTAAGACATAACAATCATAAATATCTATGCCCCGAACATTGGCTCATCCACGTACGTCAAACAAATCCTTCTCAATTACAGAATTCAAATAGACCACAACACAATAATACTAGGCGATTTTAACACACCTCTCTCACCACTGGATAGATCGTCCAAACAAAAATTGAATAAAGAAACTATAGATCTCAATAACACAATCAACAATTTAGACTTAACGGACATATATAGAATATACCATCCAACAAAGAATGAATACACTTTCTTCTCAGCAGCACATGGATCCTTCTCTAAAATAGACCATATTTTATGCCACAAAGCTACTGTTAGAAAATACAAGAAGATAGAGATACTACCTTGTACTCTATCAGATCATAAAGGATTGAAATTAGAAATAAATGACAGAATAAAAAACAGAAACTTCTCCAATACCTGGAGATTAAATAATACACTATTATATGGATGAATGGATAACAGAAGACATCAGGAGGGAAATAAAAATATTCTTAGAAGTAAACGAGAATAAAGACACATAATATCAAAATCTCTGGGACACTATGAAAACAGTACTTAGAGGAAGATTTATTTCATGGGGTGCATTCAACAAAAGAAGTAGAAATCAACAAATAAACGACTTAACACTACAGCTCAAAGCCCTAGAAAAAGAAGAACAGACCAAAACCTAAAGTAGTAGAAGACAGGAAATAGTTAAAATCAGAGCCAAAATCAACAAAATTGAAACAAAAGAAACAATTGGAAAAATTAACAGAATAAATAGTTGGTTCTTTGAAAAAATAAACAAAATTGATAAACCCTTAGCCACACTAACAAAGAAAGAGGGAGAAAACTCAAATTACTAAAATTCGGAATGAACAAGGAAATATCACAACACACACAAGTGAAATCCAAAACATAATTAGAAGCTATTTTGAAAATCTATACTCCAACAAAACAGAAAACCTCGAAGACATCAACAAGTTTCTAGAGACATATGAATTACCCAAACTGAACGAGGAGGACATACACAACTTAAATAAATCAATTTCAAGCAATGAAATAGAAGAGGTCATCGAAAGCCTACCAACAAAGAAAAGACCAGGACCAGATGAGTTCTCAGCTGAGTTCTACAAAACCTTTAAAGAAGAGCTCCTTCCAATACTCCTCAAAGTAGTCCATGAAATAGAAGAGGAGGGAACCCTCCCAAACTCGTTCTATGAAGCCAATATCACCCTGATACCTAAACCAGACAGAGACACATCGAGGAAAGAAAATTTCAGACCAATATCCTTAATGAACATCGACGCAAAAATTCTAAACAAAATTTTAGCAAATCGCATAAAAAAATATATTAAAAAGATAGTGCACCACAATCAAGTGGGTTTTATCCCAGGGATGCAAGGTTGGTTCAACATCCGGAAATCAATAAATGTCATTCACCATATCAACAGACTTAAAGTTAAGAATCACATGATTATTTCAATAGATGCAGAAAAAGCATTCAATAAAATATAGCATCCCTTCATGCTCAAAACACTAGAAAAAATTGGGGTAGTGGGAACATTCCTTAACATTGTAAAGGCCATCTACGCTAAGCCCATGGCCAATATCATTCTAAATGGTGAAAAACTGAAAGCATTCCCCCTAAAAACTGGAACAAGGCAGGGATGCCCTCTTTCACCACTTCTATTCAACATCCTTGAGACTCTAGCCAGAGCAATCAGACAAACCAAAGAAATTAAAGGGATACGAATAGGAAAAGAAGAACTCAAACTATCCCTGTTCGCTGATGACATGATTATATATTTAGAGGAACCTGGAAATTCAACTCATAAGTGAATTCAGTAACGTAGCAGGTTACAAGATCAATGCTCATAAATCCAAAGCATTTTTATACATAAGTGATGAATCTTCAGAAAGAGAAATTAGGAAAACTACCCCATTCACAATAGCATCGAAAAAAATAAAATACTTGGGAATCAATCTCACAAAAGAGGTGAAAGACCTCTACAATGAGAACTACAGAACACTAAAGAAAGAAATTAAAGAAAACCTTAGAAGATGGAAAGATCTTCCATGTTCTTGGATAAGCAGAATTAATATTGTCAAAATGGCCATACTACCTAAAGTGCTATACAGATTCAATGCAATTCCAATTAAAATCCCAATGATGTACCTTACAGAAATAGAGCAAGCAATTATGAAATTCATCTGGAAGAATAAAATACCCAGAGTAGCTAAAGCAATCCTCAGTAGAATGAGTGAAGCAGGGAGTATCACAATACCAGATCTTCAACTCTATTACAAAGCAATAGTAACAAAAACGGCATGGTATTGACACCAAAATAGACAGGTAGATCAATGGTACAGAATAGAGGACATGGACACAAACACAAATAAATACAATTTTCTCATACTAGACAAAGGGGCCAAAAATATGCAATGGAGAAAAGATAGCTTCTTCAACAAATGGCGCTGGGAAAACTGGAAAACCATATGCAATAGAATGAAATTAAACCCCTATCTCTCACCCTGCACAAAACTCAACTCAAAATGGATCAAGGACCTCGGAATCAGACCAGAGACCCTGCATCTTATAGAAGAAAAAGTAGGTCCAAACCTTCCACTTGTTGGCTTAGGATCAGACTTCCTTAAAAGGACTCCCATAGCACAAGAAATAAAAGCAAGAATCAACAACTGGGATAGATACAAACTAAAAAGCTTTCTCTCAGCAAAGGGAACTATCAGTAATGTGAAGAGAGAGCCTACAGAGTGGGAGAATATCTTTGCCAACCATACCTCAGATAGAGCGCTAATTTTCAGAATCTATAAAGAACTCAAAAAACTCTACACCAAGAATACAAATAATCCAATCAACAAATGGGTTAAGGAAATGAACAAACACTTCACACAAGAAGATATACGAGTGATCAACAGATATATGAAAAAATGTTCAACATCTCCAGTAATAAAAGAAATGCAAATCAAAACTACCCTAAGATTTCATCTCACCCCAATTAGAATGGCAATTATCAAAAACACAAGCAACAATAGGAGTTGGCGAGGATGTGGGGAAAAAGGTACACTCATACATTGCTGGTAGAGTTGCAAATTAGTGCAGCCACTCTGGAAAGCAGTATGTAGATTCCTCAGAAAGTTTGGAATGGAACCACCATTTGACCCAGCTATCCCACTCCTTGGCCTATACCCAAAGGACTTAAAATTAGCATACTACAGAGATACAGCCACATCAATGTTCATTGCTGCTCAATTCACCATAGCCAGATTGTGGAACCAACCTAGATGCCCTTCAGTTGATGAATGGATAAAGAAACTATGGCATATATATACAATGGAATATTTACTCCGCCATGAAGAATGATAAAATTATGGCATTTGCAGGCAAATGGATGAAATTGGAGAATATCATGCTAAGTGAGATAAGCCAATCTCAAAAAACTGAAGGATGAAAGATCTTGCTGATAAGCAGATGAGGACATATAATGGGGGGTGGGAGGGGTTAGCGTTAGGGTTAGGGTTAGGTTTAGGGTTAGGGATAAGGAGGGTGGTAAGAATGGAGGAAGGAAAGACTGTATAGAGGGAAAAGAGCGGTGGGAGGGGAGGGGGGGAAGGGAAAAAATAACAGAATGAATCAAACAACATTGCCCTATGTAAATTTATGATTACACAAATGGTATGCCTTGACTCCATGTACAAACAGAGAAACAACATGTATCCCATTTGTTTACAATAATAAAAAAAAAATATGAGTGTGACCCATAATAGGGCAAGAAATTTATAATTCCACAAGCATAGTTGGAGATTTTAACATCTCTCTCAGCAACTGATATAAAAACCAGCTAAAAACTGGAAAACATCTAGATGTCATGGTGCACACTTGTAATCCTAGCAGCTCAGGAGGCTAAGGCAGGAGGACCACAAATTCAAAGCCAGCCTCAGCCAGTTAGCAAGGCCCTAAGTAACTTAGCAAGACCCTTTCTCAAAATAAAATATAAAAAGGGCTGTGGATGTAGATCTGTGGTTAAGCACCCTGGTTTTAATTCCTCTTACCAAAACAAAACAACCATCTCGCAGCAAATAACTGGGAAATGCCAACATCACAGCACATGAGGTCTAGTTACTATTTAGGACAAGCAAAAAAACTCACAAATGAGCCACAGATTTACTGACTGGGGCAAGCAAAACTCACAAATGAGCCAGAAATTTAAAATCTCTTGTAAATATGCCTAAAAAAATAGCCAGACACAGTGGTGCACACCTGAAATCCCAACAATTTGGGAGGTTGAGGCAGGAAGATTACAAGCTGGAGACCAGCCTCAGCAACTTTGCAAGACTCTGAGCACACACAAAGTATTTTTATATTTTCACACAATGAAATATTTTTCAGTCTTAGAAACCCTGTTACATGCTACAACATGGATGAAAATTGAGCATATTATGCTAAGTGAAATAAGTCAGTCACCAAAATCAAATACTGTATGACTCCACTTTTATGAGATATCTGAAGTAGTCAACCTCACAGAAATAGAAAGGGAAATACTGCTTATCAGGGGCTAGAGAGGAGGAACAGGGAGTTATTTCAATGAGTATGGAATTACAGTTTTTTTGTTAAAACTACCATATTCTTAAAAATGGTTAAGAGCATAAAGTTTATGTTCTGAGCTCTTTTGCTGCAATTAAATGTTTAATTCAAAAATAAGGAATGATTGGACTGTGAGAGCTGTAACCTAGACAGTCCATCTGGTTTGAATGAAGAGGCTGGGTGGTAACTTTGGGCAGGTGGGGTGTGGCTGGAGGAGGTGGGTCACTGGAAGGGCACATCTGCCCTGTGGCTCCTTCCTTTCCTTCCCTCTCTACTTGTGACCCCATCATGAGCTGAGCAGTATTCCCCTGGGCACTTCCCCCATGATGTTCTCCCTCACCTCAGGCCCAGAACTGGAGTAAGCCATCTGTGAATTGAGACCTTGTAAACTGTGAGCACATTTAAAAAAAAATGTTTCTATTATGTTTAAAAAAATAAGGAAGATTCTGACATTGATGTTGCAATATGGATGAATCTTGCAGACATTATGTTAAGTGGAATAAGCCTATCACAAAAGAATATAAACTAGAAGAATCCACTTACATGAGATATGTAGAGTAGTCAGAATCATAGAGATAGGAAGCTGAATGGAGACTGACAGGCTTGGAAGAGGGGGTAGCTGCAGGCGTTAGTGTTTAATGAATATACCATCAGTTTGGGAAGATGAAAAGTTTTGTGATGGATGTTCACAGCAGCACAACAATGTAAGTGTATTTAATGCCACTGAGCTGTACACTTAAAAAATGGTTAAGTATTGTTTTATGTGCATTGTACAATTTTGTTTTGTTTTGTTTTTGCAATACTGGGGATTGGGCTGGGGATATAGCTCAGTTGGTAGAGTGCTTGCCTCACAAGCACAAGGCCCTGGGTTTAATCCCCAGTACTGCAAGAAAAAAAAAAAAAAAACAGACCAAAAAAAAGAAATACTGGGTATTGGACCCAGTGCTGCTTTCATCTGAAGCAAATGCTCTACCACTGAGCTATATCCCCAGTCCCACAATTTTTATAAAAGTAATTTATAGTTATAAACACATACATAAGAAAAAAAGATCTCAAATCAATAATCTAAGCTTCTAAGGAAACCGGAAAGTGGGTAGAGACTGCTTTATAGCAGTCACTCAATGAATGTCCATTAGCTTGCACTATTATATGATCCGCAGAGGTAGGCTTTAAGCAAACAGTTATATAAGTAATAGAAAGTTATAAACAAGGTGAGGCATAACATGGGTGGACATAATCAATTTCACTGAAGCTAAAGACCAAGAAGTTTAAAAAGTACAAAGGGTTAACTTTTACAGAAAATGAGAAAAAAGGACCCTACTGAATAAAAACCTTTTTATTAAACAGATGAATCAAGGGCAGGAACAGAAAAGATTTCACCAATAGGAGGAGCAAAAACAGTAGATGGGTAAGATTATAGAGGTTCACTGGCTGTCTGGCCTCATGTGAAAGGAGGCTGGGGTGTGAGGGCACTGAAAGGGCCAGGCTCTTGGGTCTCCAGGTGTACTGTACTGCTAGGGCAGGGGACCAGGCTGATAATAAGCCACTCCCACCCCACCAAGGAAGTCCTACTGGTCCTGAGAGAGGTGTGACAGGCAGACAGGCTGATATGGTAATGCTAGCAACCCTAATGGACTTAGAGCCAGAAAAAAGAAAGTATGTCTGGACTTCAGGTCAGACAAGTCTCTAAAGAGGAAAACCTGCTTATTCTCATGGCTAGTAAAACAGCTGGAGGTGAATAGAGAGAACCTAAGATTCCTGATTTTGACATGGGCTTTCAATTCTACCATAACCCAAAAAAACTTCTAGCATCTAGATTCACCCATACACAAAGACACCCACACCTACCAAATGTTAAAAGCTCTGCATAGATGTTTTTGGATCACCCATTTTTCACAACACAATATGTGGAGATTATATACATATTTTTTTCCAAAACAGATTCCACATCTTTACTTTTTCTCAAATTAAACACATACAACTGCTTTCTAGGTCACTGCATAGAATCTCAAGATTTTACAATTTGGGGTAACCACTGGCAGAACTGATTTCACGTATGTTCAAAAGATACAAGTCTCCTCTTACCGTACATACTGCTTGAGTGAGGTGCTTGCATCCCTGGCGATAAACATGATGGACTGCATCAGGCCTTCAAAATAAACATTAAATTATCAAGACAAAAGCAAGAGATAAGTGAAAAAATTTAAGGTTTCAAAATTTATATGCTGAAAGTTAACAAGTGTAAAGATTATAATACTTACTGTTTCCTATACCATGAAAGGACTCCATGTTCTAACACGACCCAGAATAATCTCCAGCCAAAAAATCTTGAACTCTAAAGGAGAAATGACAAAGATTTCCTGAGATGATACATCTAGACTGACTTAACTGATAAAAAGTAATTAAGTTCTGACAGTTTTATCTGAGTTTTTCATCCAGATAGTAGTTTTGAACATCAAAAAATGACCAAACATGAAATGAGTTTTTAAATGTAGTAACAAAAACATAACACTCACTTACAGGGTGACAGGAACAGAAGAAATGCTGTACTGGTAAAAATCAATGACGACTACAGCTTATGGTTATTGGTCAGGAATATTTATGAAAATATCACCTGTGGGCTTCAAGGACAATTTCCTCAGTCATGAATAAATGTCTAATAGAAGAAAATTATCCTAATTTTATATAATATAAACATACATGAACATAAATAAAGGGACTGCTTGCAACTGCAAAAGAAATTATGTGCTATAATATGGTTCATCCTAAAAAGTAATTCCAAAGTACACAGAAGTTTTAAGAACCAAAAGAATTTCATATGTGCACCCTCATATGTGCACCCTATGACAATCAAGTATTAATTTTTCCCAAGTCCTCCATGGTTTGATGTTTGTAACAAACATCAAACAGTACAGAATTACTACAGAATTACTACCGTAATTCTATAGTGAGAAAAAAGTACTCTTCCAATTCCGTAAAAGTAGTAGACCATCAACACAAAATAAAACAATACAACCAGGGAAAGCCTCTTGAAGTCCAGCAGTATAAAATGGCTTACATTTTAAGACACAAGAATTATCAAATCACATATACAGATGCCCCTTAACTTACAATGAAGTTATAGTCCAATAAATTCATCACAAGTTGAAAATACTATAAAGTGAAAAATATATTTAAGGCATAGGGGTATAACTCAATGGCAGAGCACTTGCCCAATATGTGCAAGGTCCTGGATTCCATCCCCAGCAACACAACACACACACACACACACACACACACACACACATACATACATACAGGAAATATAAACTTAATATGCATAACCTACCCCAATATACAGCATAGCTAAGCCCACCTTCCATATGCTTAGAACATTTACATTAGCCTATAGTTGGGCAATATCATTTAACACAAAGTCCATCTTATAATAAAGTATTAAATATCTCATGTACACACAGAGATGGACATTTTGTAGTAACAATGGGATGCAAACTCAAAACATGCTGGGGGCATAGCACGGTGGCAGAGTGTCCAACATGCACAAGGTCCTGGGTTTGATCTCCAATTCCGCAAAAAAAATTATAAAACAAAAAACAACACACAGTTTCCAAAACTGCTGACAATATGGAACCCTATATAGTCTTGGTTGCTTCCCTTCATAATCACATGGAATGACTAGCAGCTGCAGCATGTCACCATGCCCCAGCAGCCCGGGAAAAGAGCAAAATTCAAAGTATGGTTTCTACTGAATGCAAATCCTTTTCATATCATCATAAAGCTGCAAAACGTAAAATTAAACCACTGTAAATCAAGAAACAGCTGTACTTCAGAAATGATTCCAAAAAATTTTAAAGAGAAATGATGGACCTAAGAATTTTTTTTTTTTTTTTTTTGGTACCAGGGATTGAACCCAGGAAGCTTAACCACTGAGTCATATGCCCAGTTCCAAGACTTTTTTACATTTTATTTTGAGACAAGGTCTTGTCAGGTTGCTGAGGCTGGCTTTGAACTTGCAATCCTTCTGCCTCAGTCTCCCAAGCTGCTGGGATTACAGGCATGAGCCAATGCTCCCAGCATCAGTTTTACGGTTTAAAAAACCATACCAACCTACCTTCCAGAGAGGGCCTTCAAATCGTTTCAATGCTTTGTAGATGACCTATTGAAAATATGTTTCATTAAAAACACATCTTATTTCAAGAATCCACAAATATTTTTCTAAAAATTATTATATACTTTTAACCCATTATTACAAACCTTATTACCAATAAGAACGTGTTTCATCTCAGCACCCTGGGCAAGGTCAAGAGGTTTCTGTTCTGTGTAAAATGCAAGGAAAAGGCCATCATGAGCTCAATTGTACTATAAAGTTGATGCTGCAACTGCAACTGAATCATCTTCATTCTTCCATCAACTACACTATCCCACTTCCACCACACCACCCTCCTACGCCAATCAATCACCTACCGGAAGTTGCCATCTCAATTCTTTAGGGCCTCCCTTTTGGTAGCTACTAATCCAGCAAATCAGATTAACCTCAGAACACTCTGCAGATTCTGAGATCTGTCAAGCTTTTTGGTCTTAGATCACCATTAGTTTTCTGTATTAGTTTTCTAAGATTGCTGTTACAAATTACCACAAACTACCAAATTATATTGTTATATTTATTTATATTTATAATATGCCAAATTATATTGTGCATGTATGAATATATAACAATCCCACTAATAAAAGTTTAAGTTACCACATAGTTTAAAACAATATGAACAGAGTCTCTTACAATTTATTTAAACCTTATGTAAACATATCATTACTTAACCTTTTTATAAATAGCAAACACCTGGGATGTATTGACAATTTTTTTGTTTATATTTTTTTCTTTTTTTGGCAGGGGGTGGAGGGGAAGGAGTATGCTGTGATTGAACCCAGGGGTGTTTAACCACTTGGCCATATCCCTAACCCTTTTTATTTATTTATTTTTATTTATTTATTTTATTTTTTTTAAATTTTTTTATTTTTGCAGGGCACAAGGTCTTACTAAGTTGCTTAGGGCCCCACTAAGTTGCTGAGGCTGGCCTTGAACTTGAAATCCTCCTGCCTACGCCTCCCAAATTGTTGGGATTACAGGCATGCACCACCACGCCTGGCATATTTCTTCTCATTAGAGTCTATTATGTGTCAATCACCATTTTAGGCACTGGGGATTTAGCAGTGTACATTAAACAAAACAAAAAACAAAAATGGAGATAGAAGGATAGGGAAAGAACAGAAGGAAAGAATGTTAATTTAAAAAGACATAACAGGTATAAGCTAAATTATGCCAAGATTTTTTAAATGAAGGATGTGACAGAATGAATGGGATATTTTAGATTGGAAATTGAGGGAGTTATCTGGGAAGGGATATTTAGACTGAAAAGAAGGATTGAGCCTCAAGAAAATAGAGGTGAAGGGCATTCCAGCAAAGAGAAGAGATAATGCAAAGGACCGCAGGTAAGTAGAAATGAATTACAGGAAAAGAGATAAAGTCAGAAAGGCTATACCATGTAAGGGTTTTATATGCCAGATGTTTGTGAGACAGTATAAAAAATCTGGGTTTTAATCTAAATAAGATGGAAAGCCACTGCAAGGTTTCAAGTAAAAGAGTAAGATGATCTGACTTATGTTTGAAACTGTCACATGAGTTTTAGCTATTTCATAATAGTAAGAAATTACTGTATAAATAGTATAATGCTATTGTGCTTCTGTTTTTTTAAAACTCTACTGAGATACAAATTCACATACCATACAATTTACTAATTAAAAGAGTTGTACTACTATGTTATTTTTAAAGGAGTCCTTAGCTCTTACTGATATACTGCAATATTTACAGACGAAATGGCGTACTATCTGGAACTGCTTCAAAATAATCCAGGTGGCAGGACGAGATAAAAGGAGAGCAGCCATTACTGACAATCCTGAAGGAGAATGAGGCACACATCAATTAATTATACTATTCTAGTTTAAGTTTTGAGAATTTCCATCATAATATTTTTTAAAACATCATTGTGGTTTCCAGGTGGAAAATGGATTATACACATGGGTAAGAGAAAAATCAGAGACTAGTAACCAAATGGCTCCATAGTGCTGATCAAAGACAGTGTGGTTTGGACTAGACAGTTAGAAATGAAAGAGACGGTTTTTAATATAGAGAGAAGTATATGGGTTTGAGATTATTTTAGAGTCATATTTATAGAACTGCTAATGTACAAAGCTGGAACTGATGATATATTACTTCTTTGTGAGTAAAAAGTATTTTTAAACAATAACCAAGAAATTAATCAGTCTAGTTTCTCTACCGAACACATAGGAAGATGTCTTATAAAGGTCTGCAATTCCGTATTATTTTCATTCCATCTACAGGGCACTTTTCAGAAACTATTCCTTTAGGCAAAGGGAAAGAAGATAATATGATTTCTATCATAAAATTCTGGCCTAATACCAAAAATAAATTCTGAACTCCTGCTAACTGGATGAAATCCCAGGACAGAGTCTCATTTCTAGACTCAAAGTCTAAAGTGCCTGGCATATAATAAGAACTCAATAAAATATAATTTGAACTAAATGAAAGGGCTTCCCTACCTATATGAGCTCCATAACCAATCATTTCAAAAATGTACTACATTTCTTATTGACTGAAATAAGTAGAAAATAGAAAAGATGGAATATTTTAAACTGTGCATGATAGATATTTGTCCCTTAATGGGAAAACTCAATAAAGATTCCATTCCTCTTCAAATTAATTTACATAGAATGCAATTTTAATTAAATCCCAAGAGTACTTTTTCAAGACCTAAGAAAATTATTATCATTGCCATCTGAAAGAATAAACGAATAAGAACATAAAAGAAAATCCTAAAAAATAAAGTAGTAAGGGGGAAATTTATCAGATATTAAAACAATCATTAAAGGTGCAATACTGGGGGCTGGGGTTGTAGCTCAGCAGTAGGGCACTTGCCTAGCAGGTGAGGCACTGGGTTCCATCCTCAGCACCACATAAAAATAAATAAAGGTATTGGGTCCATCTGCAACTAAAAATATTTTTGAAAAGTGCAAAACTGGCAAAGGAAAAGATGATTAAAGAAATCAGGACATAAAAAGAAAATAAATTCTTAAAATGTATGAGAAAGACATGACATCAATGGAAAAGGAAGGATTGCTTGATAAAGGATAATAAGTGATTAGCGACATGGGACTCAAGTCAGTTTTCAGGCTTGAGACCCTATCCCACACTTGCAGAGGACCAAGCCCCTCCTCAGCCTCCGGTGTCACCCAGGGCTCCCCAACTCGTCCTGCTCTGGCAGCATTCCTTTTCCTCACATGGGCCAAAAGCTCCCTTCTCAAAGAGTTTCCACAGTTGCTCTCCATGAATGTTCTTCTGGCAGAGCCTCAGGCTCAGTCCCTCTTCCGCTCTTTGTTCAGAGTCACTTCAGGGAGCCCTTCCCTTCCATGTTTTCTAAAGGCAACAGCCCCCCGCCCCCACTGCTATCACTGTATTCTTTTTACCCTCTTTCTATTTTTCTGCACCTTACTGCCTGATAACATGTATTTGCTTTTTTGTCGATCACCTCCCGACAATGCAAGCCCCAAGAGAATCCGGACACAGGCACACACCTGTGGTCCCAGCTTCTCAGTAACAACTTTTCAGTGTTTAAAAGGGAAGATTTATTTTTCAGTTGAGAATAGTATTTGCATGAAACTATATCAAGGCTTTAATAAATTGGTAAAAAGATTCTAGACATCTGTTTTTTTGGTTTTGTGCCTCTTTTTAGCCCAAGCTTTTAGGATTTCACTGCCTCAACATCAAGGCAAGAAAACAACTTTAGTGCTTACCTAATAATTGGTAGATAAAATTAAAATGATGCACTGTGGCTGCCCCCATTGCTGTATAGTTCTTGAAGTCCATTAGGGAAATCCTTTCCAGATGCCTATACCCTCCTTCCATTTTTACATATTGACCTCAAATGTCTGTATAATGCCACTAACATTAAAAGGTAATCATGATTCTTTAGTTAGTATTATAATTCTTATGCACATCTTTTACTTTTAATATACAGAAAAGTATCCATAAACAAAGTTTTTAAAATGTTAAATATGGTTTTAATGTTGAATATACTACACGATGTAGCTATCCTTCTACAATTTGCTCTATTCAAATTTTATCCACGTTGACATATGTAGCTCTAGTTTTATCTATTCTAGTATTATTGCAAGGACAATCCACAGCTAGGTTTCTATTTTAAGTAGATCTAAAATAAATGTCATAGTACTTACCCCTTTATCCTCATGTAAATTTTTCCATGTGGATGAATTTTAATCTAGGTTTAATGTCTCTATGTAAAGCCTTCAGTCAAATGCTTATTTTCCCCTCACCTGTATATCTCCTTTAGAGAAGTGTCTGAACCTTTTGAAATTGGGTTGCTTACTTCCTTTTGAGTTATAAGGGTTTTTTTTTTTAATATAGCTTTAATACAAGTCTACTATTGTATCACTTTTGCCAATATTTTCTCCCACATAGCAGCATTTTAACAGTACCTATTAAAAAGCAAAACTTGCTAAGCTGGACACAGTTGTGCACACCTGTAATCCCAGCAGCTCAGACAATAATCCCAGGAGGCTGAGACAGGAAGATTTCAAATTCAAAGCCAGCCTCAGCAAAAGCCAGGTTCTAAGCAACTCAGTGAGACCCTGTCTCTAAACAAAATGCAAAAGAGGGCTGGGGATATGGTTCAGTGGTCAAGTGCCCCTGAGTTCAATCCCCAGTACCTCCCCGACCCCACAAAAAAAAAAAAAAAAGTAAAACTTGCTAATTTTTACGAAGTCCAATTTATCAATATTTTATTCATTTTTGAATCTCATATTTAGGAATATTTTTGCCAAACCCTAAGTAAGATTTTTCTGGTTTTTAAAAATTTTTTAATGAGTTTAACCCTTTTATTCATGTCTGTGATCCACTGAGAGTTTATTTTTTACATACAGTATGAGGTCAGGGCCAAGGGTCACTGTTTTGTATGCTGCTATTCCATTTTTTCCAACGCCACTTGTTGAAAAGTTTATCCTTTTCCACTAACTGCCTTAACACCTTTGTCAAAATTCATTGACCATATATGTGGATTGATCTATGTTATCTTTTTTTTTTTTTCCCCCTTTGGTGGTGCTGGAGATCGAACCCAGGGCCTTGTGCTTGCAAGGCAAGCACTCTACCAACTGAGCTATCTCCCCAGCCCCTGTTATCTATTTTTTATACCAATACCACACTGTCCTAAAATAAGATTGTAAATATCTCCTAAGTCCTTTCCATTTCCATATAGAAATTTATGATCAATTGTCAATTTGTATCAAAAAAGTATGCTGGGAGTTTATCAGGATTGCATTGAATCATTAGATCAAGTTGAAGACAACTCATACCTCAACAATGCTATATCTTCTGATTCCTGAAAATAACACACTTCCATTTATTTAAATATTCTTATATTTCTCTCACCAATTTTCTGTGCTTTTTCAAAGTATGAGTTTTATACATCTTTCATCAAGTTTCTTATTAAGTATTTAATAAAACTGTAATGCTATTATAAATAGTTTGTTTTTTTCAAGTTCAATTTCTGAGTAGAATTCAAAAAATATAATTGATCACAATAGCTAAGCTATGGAACCAATCTAGGTGCCTTTCAACAGATGAATCGTAAAGAAAATGTGATATGTGTACACAATGGAATATTACTCAGTCATAAAGAATGAAGCCAGGTGCAGTGGCACACGCCTGTAATCCCAGCAGCTTGGGAGGCTGAGGCAAGAGGATTATGAATTCAAAGCCAGACTTAGCAACTTAGCAAGACCTAATGAGACTCTCTCTCTAAATATTTTAAAAAGGGCTGGGAATGTGGCTCAGTGGTTAAGCACCACTGGGTTTAATCTCTGGTACCAAAAAAAAAGAAGAATGAAATTATGGCATTTGCCAGTAAATGGATAGAAATGAAGACTATCATGCTGAGTGAAATAAGCCAATCCAAAAAAACCAAAGGCTGAATATTCTGATATGTGGAAGCTAACACACAATAAGGGGTGCAAGGAGCAAGGAGAACAGAAGTTTATTGGATTAGACAAAGGAGAATGAAGGGCAAGAAGGCGGGTGGGAATAGGAAGGACAGTAGAATGACTCATACATAACTCTACTATGTTCAGATATGAACATACAACCAGTGTAACTCCACATTATGTTCAACCACAAGAATGGGATCCTAATTAGAATAAGTTACACTCCATGCTGGTATAATATGTCAAAATGCACTGTCATGTATACCTAAAAAGAACAACAACAAAAAAAGAAACTAAAACTATATATAATTGATTTTTTTACATTGAACTAGTTCACTATTAATATGGATGATCATGTCAATCTGTGAATAAAAACAATTTTACTTTTTCAATGAATTTAGTACTTTTCCTTTACACTTGTTAGGACTTCCAATGCTACAATATAGAAAATAGGAATGGGGATGGGATTAACTCCACTATGGCCAAAAGCAGAGCCTTTCAATGTTTCCAAGATTGTAATGTATATTATATCTTTAAAGTACATGGGATTTAATAATTAGTATGAAAAACAGACATCTACAATCTCCTCTTTCTAACCAGGAGCCTGCTGTTGCAGCATTCTTTAACCACGCACTTCAAATGCTGCCCGTCGTCTGTCAAGCTCCCATACGTGCATGCTCTCATTTCTAAACTACCGGGTCTGCTCACCTACCCCGAGTCAATATCGATACCAAGATCTTGCTGAGAGATCTTATCCACCTCATGATTTTCATTAACTCTTTGTATTAATAATTCCCCAATATTTTTCTCCCCTCAGATTTTTCCACTAACCTCAAACTTCTATTTCCAAATGTCTCACCTGATTTGTATAACAGATATTTCAAATTTCAAAGGTAGTGCTAAGCTACTACCTTCCCTTCCTCAATAACGAAAGGCTTTTTCCAGGTGCTCAAGTCAACACTATCATCCTTAACCACTTTACATCCAAACCATGGGAAATCCCTGAGATCCCTACTTTAAAAATGTGTTGAAACTGGGTAGACACTTCACAGAGGAAGATATACAGGTGATCAACAAATATATAAATAAATGCTCATCATCTCTAGTAATTAGATAAATGCAAATTAAAACCACTCTAAGATTTCATCTAACTCCAATGAGAATGGCTATTATTAAGAACACAAGCAATAATAAGTGTTGGGTGGATGAGGGGAAAAAGGCACACTCAAACATTGCTGGTGGAGTTACAAATTGGGACAGTCACTCTGGAAAGCAGTATGGTGATTCCTCAAAAAACTTGGAATGGACCCACCATTTGACCCAGCTATCCCACTCCTGGATTTATACCCAAAGGACTTAAAATCAGCATATGACAGTGATGCAGCCATATCAATATTCATAGCTGCTCAATTCACATAGCTAGATTGTGGAAACCAACCTAGATACCCTTCAATTGATGAATGAACAAAGAAACTGCGGTATATATACACAGTAGAATATTACTCAGTCATAAAGAAGAATAAAATTATGGCAGTTGCTGGTAAATGGATGGAGTCGGAGAATATCATGCTAAGTAAAATAAGCCAAGCCCAGATAAGTGAATGATGATACAAAGGGGGGGATGTGCTGAAGTAGGGGGCAAGAGAAGAATGGAGGAACTTAGGATAGTGTAGAAGAAAATGGGGCAGGAGGGGGTGAGGGAAGGAAAGATAGAAGACAGACAGTATTACCCTATGTACATGTATGATTACCTGAATAGTGTGAATCTACATTGTGTACAAACCACAGAAATGAAAAGTTGTATCCCATTTGTATACAATGAATCAAAATGCAGTCTGTAAAAATAAAAATTTTTAAATGTATTGAGAACCTAACCACCCTGACCACTGCGCCACCTTCACTGCCACCATCCTGCTCAGGTCAACACCACCTCCCACCTGGATCATTCCAACAGCCTCTCAGTGCCCCTCCTCCTCTGTCCCTGCCCTCCTGCAGTCTAGTCTACTTAGGGCTAGAGAGACGGCACTTTGTAACTCCTGTCAGATTGAGTCACTGCTGGATCCTAAATGCTCCATCTTCCCATCCTGCATGGGCATAAGTGCCCTGAACACAGGGACTTGCCCGTGCCGCCCTCCTCACTGCTCCAGGGTCCTCGTATTTGGAATACTGTCCAGCACACCAACACTGTCCATATTTGTTGGATGAATGAAAGTCTTAATTACCATAGGTTCATAATTAGCCCTTGTATCCAGCAGAGAAAGACCCCAGGTTCTCTTCCCCCTTAACATTTTAAGCCTTTGACTTTCCCATATAAATTTAGAATTGCTTTAAATTCATAAATTAATTTTGGGAGAACCACTAACATTTTAATGTTGAGCTCCTTTCCACCAAAAACATGGTAGGTCTATTTTTTTAGATGTTCTTTTATGTTGTGTTTATAATTTCTTCCATAAAAAAACTAAGCATATTTTATCAAATATATACCCAACTTTTGTTTTTTGCTATTACTATAAATGTTCTTTTTTAAATTATATTTTCTGCCACAATTAAATCTTCAAGCTCTTTTTCTATTATATATTCCTCCTTAACTTTAAACATGCTTAAATTTCCCTTTGCCTTAAAAAAAAAAAAAAAAAAAAAAAAAAAAAAAAAAAAAAAAAAACCTTCATTTGAGGGTTGGGGATGTAGTTTAGTGATAGAGCATTTTCCTGGCATGTGTAAAGCCCCTGGGTTCCATCCCCAGCACCTCATGAAACAAAAAATACAAAATAAAATACAAAAAAATAAAAACAAAAACTCCACTTGGCTATGGAACCATCTGTTTTTAAATGGAAGTAAAGTAGCACTATCTCAGCTTCTTCTCTTCCTACTCAATACTTAAGCCCTAACTACCCTTAGTTTAACAACCACCCAGTGAAAACTGCTCTTTCAGAAATGACCAAGAGGCACTTCCTCAGAGTTTATCTTCTTCAGCCTGAGTTGAACATGAAACCAATAACATCCCGCCCCTTTACTCTGCAGTTTCTCTCTTATTTTGGCTAAGATGAAACTGATTTTTTCTCTCTTCTCCTGAGTATGTCCCCTTTTCCATCCTCCAATTTCTCTCATACCTTTATTCCAGGAAGAACCTGTGTCTATTTCAGGGATATACAGAGAGCCTCTTGGGGGAAGCAGAGTTTCAGGCAGCTCTTGAAGTGAGAATAGGGTTTACCAGATGGACAAGCAGAAAAGAAGCATTTTTTTTCTAGCACGAAGAATAGCATATGCAAGCTGCGCAGTGGTAGACACCTGTAATTCTAGCAATTCAGGAGGCTGAGGCAGGAGGACCACAAGTTTGAGGCCAGCCTAACCAATTTAGCGAGACCCTGTTTCAAAAAAAAAAAGGGGGCTGGAGATGTAGCTCAGTGTCCAAACATTAAAAAAAAAAAAAAAAAAAAAAGATGCAATGTGAGGAGTGAGGACAGCATAGTTAACTGCGGAGCCTTGAATAGTTTGGTAGGTTCAGAGTTATACTGTCCAATATGGTAGATGCAAATCACTTGTAGTTAATAGGTACCTGAAAAGTGGCTAGTCTAAACTGAGGTGTGCTCGAAGAGACCTTCCAAATTAAGAAGTCAGATGGCTGCCATTTCAAGGCTTGCCACTATATAAGTCTGACCTGTATGTAGCAGCATCTAATTCTTCTCCTTTTATGTACTCTTGGATGTGCCAATCTGGAGATAACCCCTAAACTCAACTTATATTTTCCCCTTCATGTTTTTCTCATCATCTTTTCTCTGCCCTTTCCAAATTTCTTATAAGGAATCAAAATCTTAATAAAGGTATTATGTTTACAGAATAAAAGAAAAACATAAGGATATGGCCTTTTGTTAGATATACAAACTGAAGCATTTAGGCATGAATATTTTTTAAAATCATACTAGAATTTCAGAGTCTATATCAAATACCTACTCCTTCATGAAATAATTTCTTACTCCAAACCTTCAACAAACACACAGCCCTTAGAACATATTAAACCAGTCAGTAAAATATCATCCCTGCCCTAATGAGGTTAGTTTTAAGGCAGACAAATTCACAAGTTAACTATTAGTATGAAACACAATTTTAGCTCTGATGGAGGTGATCATAAGGTCCTTCCTATAGGAGCAGTGACAAGTCCTAATACAGGCTGGTGGTAGCAGAGGGAAGGATCCTAAAGTGACATAAAAGGTCCCCATGGGATGTTTCCCTTTTAATTACCCAAGATATCTCTGGCATCTTCTTTCTGGTTATCCAATTCTGTCACTGAAGCAGTCATGTATGTACCCTACATTCCCAACATCTGTAGATTTCGTATTTGCAAACTTGCCCATGGCTAAAATTTATATGTAACCCCAAAATTAATACCTGAGGTGATTTCTTGGTTATTCATGTACATTATCAGAGTGGTAAAAAAAATTTGAGTTGCCTGACACTCACTTTCACAACTTATTCTACAAGTTGAGCTAGAACAAGGTGACACTTGTTTTCAGCTCTCATAAGGAACAAGTGCCCCTGTTATGGTCTGTATTCAGAGTCACATTTTTGTGTTTTTGTTGGCAACTTTGATGTTTTAAATGGCCCCAGAGCATGGTGCTGAAATGCTGCCTCGTGTTCCTAAGTGCAAGCCAGAGATGTGTCTTCCACAGAAAGCACAACTTAGAGAAACTTCATTAAGGCATAGTTATGATCCCATTGGTCATGATTTGAGTACTAATGAATCAACAATATATATTAAATGAAGTATTTTTAAACAGACAAAAGGTTATAGATCAGTGGGTGAAAATGTGATGAGAGGCTCCCAAGAACCTCCTGAACTTCTCCTGGCAACAAGGGTTCAGAATTCAATAATTCAGTGTTGGTGGCAGTGTTATGGAGCCTAAGTACCACAAACAACTAGAATCAACTGTACTTACCTTTCCCTCGAGGGTCAGATCTATCTTAGTCATCACTGGTGCCTCCTTTGGCACACATAAGCACTACCAAAGAGTTTAAGTCTTAACTGAAAAGAAAATTAATGTTTATTTTTTCTTTTGTGAATGCCTTGACTTCAAAAGGAGAGATCATATGGTTTAACAAAGGCTGAATACTAAAACAAAATAATCTTATATTATGTTGACTCATCTTACGGCTTTAGAATGACCAACAATGGCTTTCATCAATATGCTTACCATTTTTGTTCTTCAGATTAGGATCTGCTCCACTTTTTAGAAGTTTTAAGGCACACTGCTTGTGGGCCCGGTAGGCTGCACAATGCAACGGTGTGTTTCCTAACTGATCCGAACAATTGACATCAGGAGGATTAGGCCTGTTGAGCTAACAATGAAAGAAATGCAATGCAGAATTATACATCAAAAACAGACTTTCTCCCATAACCCATGGAAAGTGTTTCAAGCAAAGCCTGGGGAACAGTGGGGCTTGTTGGCATTTAGACAATCCATGGCTTCTTGCTCACTAAACCAGCCAATCCTACCACTCCTGTGCTTGTCCCACAGATGCCACAAGATGGCAGGTCTGTGTCCAGTTTCCACATGCCCCAAATGACAAGACACTACACTATGCCAGTGCCACCCTGTCCACCCCTGACATTCAGATTTCACCAAGTGTGCTTACTCCTACCAGTCTTGCATTTCACACTCGTGACAGCAAAGCTACGAATCAGGCTACCATGAACAGTCCCTGAGAAGAGTTAAAACCATAGATGTTAAATGTGTAAATGTCAAGGTTCTACTGAATTTGTTGTTCCCACCTTACTGTTTTAGAAACTTCTTTATATAGTCTCCATTTCACAAAATTTAAAAAATGTTTCAGGCACTATACTTAGAAACTAAAGAAGTCGTTTCAAATAAAGCTGAAATAACTTTAAAGCAAATGGCAATGCTTCAGTCTTGAATTCAGAACAAATTTAGAGTTTCATGTTTAATGAGACTATGCAGGAAATGGAAGCTGGAAAGTAGGTCTCCTAGGAGGAAAAAAGCATGCAAAGCTTTCAATCTGCACTAACATGATATAATATTCTGAAATACCATCCCTTTTTTCTGTGTTCTAGAAGGACAGCATTCCTTTCAGAAACTACCGCTCATCAAAATTAGAAAAAAAAATTATTTCTTTATAGGGTCCTACCTATATTTGTTTCAATTTTAAATTGGTTTAATCCTAAACTGGTTTAATCCAAGACAAATTTAAGTTATCCTTATAGTAACTATTTTCTATGAAAAGATTAGATTTTTATCCATCAGGTTTTCAGTAGGGGATGGGAGTGTAAGTCAGAAATTCAGAAAAAAAGAAAACACCATTTAAAAATGTGTCATGCTAAAACTATTACCATGCTCAGTGTTGTTAAACACTTAAGGACTTTTGTCCCATTATTATAATCTCTGGAACTTTCAGTCCTAGAGTTCATGAAATTATGAAATTTACATTAAGTATAAATTTCTTAAAGAAATGCTTTTTGCTTGTTGTATTACCAGAGCTGTGAGTTCTGCTGTTTTGCCTTCTCTTGCTGCTGCTAAAAGTAATTCTTCAAGTTTTCTTTGTTGTGTCCTTTCTACAGCTGCAAAAAGAAAACATGTATGATTCTATTACTAGTCAGCACCCTATTAGCAAATTCATTACAAATACATATAAAGAAAAATGTAATCATGGTGAAAAAATGTTTTGGACTGTAATTCAAATTCAGACTGGATTCTCATCATTTCAGATAAGTTCAATTTCCTTCAGGTTTGATAGAATTATGTTTTCAATTCAGAGGACTTTATTTTACTCACCATCATACTCAACACAATTATGAGTTACTTTTGCATAGTGAAATACTATTATGTATCTGCCTTGGAAAGGTAGATAAAGTATGTTCAGACCTTTTATGGGAAGAGAAAAATAATAAGAAATAGCATTGGTAGGAAGATGTACAAATCATATAAACATATGCACATAGGTTTTAATCTGCTTACATACTTCCATGCAATATAAAATTTACTCTATTTAATAAATGTCATAACACTTACTATGTGCCAATTGCTATTCAAAACACTTTAAAAAATATTAACTCACTATATCATCCTATCCACCCTGAGGCAGGTTTACTGTCCTAATTCTATAGACAAAGAAATACAACAATCAAGAGGTCAGGGAACTTGACCAAGTTCATGGTGAAGGAGCTGGGCTGTGAACCTAGGCAGGCTGGTTCCAAAGCCCATGCTCTTTTCAAATCATGTTTGCATGAAAAGAGCAACTGGCGATCTGATCTAAGAGTAGAATATATCCATAAGGTCTCATTGCTACTAGATTTGAATTGTTTTGACTTACAAAGAAGAAACAATTTCATACAAAGTTTAGTAATCCCATTTAACACACATGTACAATATCCTATGCAAAGCCTACAAGGGAGAATTATTCTCCTGGCAGTCTTCCTGGCTAAAGTTGAGTCATAGGCAGGGAAATAAGCTGGAGAACCAGACGTCTGGGAAACAGATGAACATTTATTAACAGTAATTACTACATGCTAATCCTTGATCTAGACACTATGCAAACCACTGCATTTCAACTACAGGGAACACAAACACAGAAGACAGGACTAGCAGAAACCAGTTAAGCTTTGTCTTAAGAAATGACTATACAACTCAAATCATCATCATCTATTCTCACATTTTCCTTCCATAGCCAGATTCTTTCTGTCTACATAGGCTTTTGGTGGCTTCTGTTACTAGAAACCATATCTTCCATCTTTCCTTTCACTATGAGCTCTTCAAAAGCAGTAATGCCCTAGTATATGCCTCCACTACTGCATTATCCTGACCTATAATTCCCTTAGTCACTGGATGGATCCCAGGGCCTCATGCCTGGAAGGCAAGCTTTCTATCCTTGAGCTACATCCCCAATCCTCTCTCAGAAGTCCATTAAGTTCAGCACCTGTTCTTATTACATATCCAGGCATTTACACAGTACCCAGCACAATACATATCAGTAGTCAAATAATGCTTAATAATGTATTTCATACTTCAGGGAACAGATATAAAGGATACCCTAATATCCTTTCTAGATTTTCTAGGTTCACAAATGAGGGCAAATAGAGAGTTGGAGTTGAAAACCCTACATACGTTCCTGGACACTTCCTGTCCTGTGTTTATTTGGAGCAAAGACTGCTGATCCAGCAAATAAAAAGCAAATATTCCAATGTTGGCTGATAGAGGTACCTAGAGTGCTGATAATATTTTGTTTCTTGATATGGATGCTGTTTACAAGGACATTTTCTATTTGTGGAAATAGTGAGCTGTGTATTATTGATGTATATTTTTCTGCATTTATTTTTATCTCAAATGTGTCTTAAAGGAAATACTCCAAATCCAAAAAGCATTACATTTTAAATTTAATAAGACACTAAACTCTTTCATTTCAATCAGAATCCACAGTTAGTTGCAATTTCAGAGATCATGAAGTCTACTTTTACTTAATAAGCATTTATATACCTTCACAAAGTGGGTTTGCTGTAGTACACATGAAATGCAGAATACCTGGGAAAGGTACTTTGATGCTGATGGAAAATCATGACTTCACTATCACCACAGAAATAATATGGACAAATATCATCAAGGAATGTTAAAACCACTGACTGAAAGTGTATTGGTAAATAAAATATATTACGTGGTCTCAACTTTTCTCTTAGTTTATTAGTTATAAAGGGAAAAATACACTCCTCCAGTGGACCGCCCAGTGATCAGAGTTAACATCACCAATAAGGGAACAAAGTGACATTCTGTGTCTCCTATGATGCAATGGTGAGGATACAACCTCACCTACACAATATTCCTGCCAAAAAAATGCATACCCTGAATCTGTTCATATGAAAAAGAAAAACCCAAATCGAGGAACATTCTACAAAGAATTCCACAATTGCCTTCCTCTTCTGAAAGACAGACCTTATGAAGGGGGAAAAAGAAAAGCTGCACAACTGTTTCAGATAAAAGATGACTAGAGAGATGTGACAAATGAAACATGGAACTCCTGATTAGATCCTAGGTTGGGTGGAAAATGCTACAAAGGACATTATTTAGATAACTGGCAAAATTTATATATAAGATGTATATAATATTGTTACAGGTTGAGTATCCCTTATCCAACATGTTTGGGATCAGAAGTGTTCCAAATCTGGGAGGTTTTTGACTTTAGAATATTTACACAGACGTCACTTATAAAGCAACACTAATTCGAAACTCCAAAATGGGAAATGCTCAAAGGTCCAAAACTTTTTGAGCATCATGGCACTCAAAAATTTTTGCATTTTTCAAGCAATTTCAATTTCAGATTAGGTATGCTCAACCTGTATATTACAGTTAAGTTCCCTGAAAGTGATCATTATAAAGTCAGCCCTCCATATCCATGGGTTCCACATCTGTGGATTTAACTAACCAGATTGAAAATAATAAAATATTTTGTATCTATATTGAACATGTTCAAAATTTTCTTGTAACTATTCCCTAAACAATATAGTATATATTTATATAGCATTTACACTGTATTAGGGATTATAAGTAACATAGAGGTAATTTAAACTACTTTGGAGGACTTGCATAGGTTATAAACAAATATGTTTCATGTAAGGGATATGAACATATGCAGATTTCGGTATACAGGGATGTCCTAGCATCAATCCCCTACAGATACCGAGGAAAGACTAAAATTACGTGATTATATAAGAAAATGTGCTTGTTCTTAAGAGATATCCTGAAGTATTAAAATGTCTGCAAATTACTCTCCAAATATTTAACAAAAAATAATAAAAGCAAATAACAACAAATATGTAAAAGAATAATCCAGGTATGGGAAAATAATCCACCAATTGATGAATCTAAATAAAGGATGTACAAATGTTCATTTTATTAATCTTGAAACATTCCCATAGGTTGGAGATTTTTTTAAAAAGCATTCCTATTTATTGCTGAACAAGTAGTAGTCTACCTCTCTCCCCAAATACCTCAAATCACAGGAAACTCACTACACTTTTCAAGGCAACTCACATAATTATGACAATACACTGGACCCAAACATAAACTCTCTAATACCACATCAAATGGGCCATCAACTGGCCGTGGTTCTGCCACAAATAACACCATCCTTTCCCAAATAACAGTTCTTCAGATTTTGAGTATGCTTTCACTGTGCCTACCCATGTCTATCTCTCGGGGGTAAAATATTTCCTGTCCCTTTGTACATTATCCTCTGATCTGGTTTCTGGACTATGTATGGTCTTCGTGGGTTGCTCAATGCACCTCTTGTAGTCTGTCAATGACTGTTTAATGCTGTATCCACAAATGGTATTATATTGGCTAAGGGGATCTCATTAGAATAGAATCACTCAATTAAGTCTCTACTTCTATTTCCCAGGATATGACCACATGAGCTGACAAATCAAATTACCTATAAAGTCAAATAAGCCCTTGTCCTTGCACAATATAAGTTTCAGAAGAGCCTTAGAGCATGTCTTTACAATTTCCCTTATTAAATGTCAACTTGTCAGGCTAACCTAACATTCCAGTCTGTCAGGAAAACCTCAGTTCTGGGTTTTCATCTTGATACATTAAAACAACAGGATGAGATCAAAGACAGTTACCTTATCCTCTCAATTAGTCTATAATGTATTAAAGGGCACAGACCACAACTAATACATTCTGCATGTCTCCAAATCACATGATACACTGCCTGTCAGAAGACAGTATGTGTTGGCTTCTTGTTCATCAACAATGGAAGAATTTGTTTTAATGCAGGAGTAAGTTAAGACACTGATCTAAAGATATCTGACAAGCAAAGTTGACCTGAAAGGAGAATAGTGAATACTTGAGACTAGGAAATGGGGGAGAAAAAAAGGATTGGACTTGATCAGTGAATGCTGTATGCACATAAGATAATATTGCACTGACCCATTAATACATACAGTGAATATATGTTAATAGGGGCTGGGGAGATAGCTCAGTTGGTAGAGTGTTTGCCTTGCAAGCACAAGGCCCTGGGTTCGATCCCCAGCACCACAAAAAAAAAAAAAATATATATATATATATATATGTGTTAATAAAAATTATTTTAAAATAAAGATGTTTAAACAGCAGATACTTTATAACTGCAGAACAAGCAAAGAGCTCAGTTCTGAAAGTCAATTGAAAAGTAGTAAAAAGTGGGATGCAGGATTTAACGCAGATAAAAACACTAATAATCGTTATACATCCATAAGGTCCTCAAGAAATCGAAGCCAGTCAGAGGCGTCTTCCCCAATATTAAATGGTTCCCCGTAGCCATGCTACTTAGTTTCTCTGTCTGGCACGGCACCTCTGTATTCCTTTATGATCCTATTTCACCAGCTTATCCACCACATTCTCTCATTTCTCTAATTTTCCACTTTTCATTTTGCTGGGTATTCAAAAGATAGATTTTTAAAACTTGCCATAAATTTGTATAAACTAAAAGTTTAAATGCCATGAGGGAATTCTCACATAGATAATTTTGTGTCTAAAAACTTCTCCCTAAATGACATTATCAGTACAGTATAGGCTTCTTGTCATCTATTTTGATATTTCAAAAGCCATTTTACCCACACTCTTGTTCTTGGCTACAATTAAGCTAAATGATGCTTATGTTAAGATCCATGATATTTACCTTCAAGCATGCTTCTGATTTCTTTGTCATGTGTAGCTTCTTTTGCTGTCTGTCCGCTCCCATTTACCACTGTAGCATCGGCATCGTACTCTAAGAGAAGCATTACCAACTCCTAAACAGAGAAATTGTTTTTGGCTATATTAAGCTAAGGTTTTATTACAGTCCTTTTCCAAATTATCAATTATTACAGAGTTTTTATTTTTAAAAAGTCCTGTGTAAGAATATTTATATCACATCAATTATGACAATATGTGATTCAAATAATTATAATAATAACTGATGATTGCCTAGAAGATTGCCAATCCACAATACATAGCTAACATCTACAAATAAGTTTTTAAATAAATTATCTGGCATTTTACCAAAATAATTCTTGTAATAAAACTAAATGTGTAAGTTTAAAAAGCCACTATTCAAATTAGAGTATAGTATACTCATTTATCATTCCTCTAAGGCCTGATGAGAAACAATAATTCCCCAACATACTAGATTTTTTTTAAAGTTAATTTTGATACACACAGAAAACAGAATATTCTCTGAAGTGATATAAATTAATGGAATGTACTACTACTGAAGGAATTGTTTATAATGAAGCAAACAATCCACTAAAGTCAATATTTAACAAATGACAGTATTATTCATGTTTACTTTCCATGGCTAATTGCTACTCTAGGAATTTCAAATGAACTGTTAATATATGTAAATTCAGTTATCACTGTGTCAGTTACATAACTTAAAACAGAATTGGAGGAGAAAAATGCAGATAATAATAGAAATCTGATATCTGCTTTCTTCAAGATATATAGTGTCATTACAATGCTTGCTTTTAAGTTCCAACTAAGTGCTATTCTAATTCCTAGAATGACAGTGGCTATAACACAGGAAGTGATATCTCATATTGTCACAGGAAATTTGATGGCCCAGAGTAAAGATAAAACTCCTATGTTATTTTAAAAAAACATTTTTATAGTAAAGTACTTAAAATAACATTAAAAAAAACAAACAAAATAAGGAAATAATATACTCATTTTCCTAGTCACTACACGACCACTGTAAACATGTTGCTATTTCTTTCTAATCATTTTTCTTTGCAGAAGTTTGAGTTTTTGTTGTTTTGTTCTTAAGAGATAGGATCTCACTATGCTGCCCATGACAGCCCTAAACTCCTGGGCTTGAAATCCTCTTGCTCAATCTTCCAAGTCTCTGGGACTATAGGAATGTATGACAGTACCATCTAAAACCCGAGATGTTTTAAACATAATTTCACCCATATGACATAGTTGTTTTATGTAATACACATATTTTCTAATATATATGTCCAGTATATAATATTTATAAACACATTTTTCATGGCTCAATATTATTCTATGTTATATAAAGTATCTGGGTTTTTTGTTTTTGTTGGTTTTTATTGCTTTGTTTTGTTTTGCAGTGTTGGAAATTTGAGCCCAGGGTCCTGTACATATTAAGTAAGCACTCTAATACTTAGCTATAACCCGAGACCTTTCCAGCCTACTTTTAAATGTGGTATTTAGGGGCTGGAGCTGTAACTCGGCCGTGCAGTGCTTGCCTACCATATGCGAGACCTATTTTTAGTTGCTCTGTGGATGTTTTGCTGCATAACTACTCTTAAATTTAAAGGAAGTTTAAGTTCAACAATGCTTTTCTATGCTCATATTAAAGATTAACCTGCCTTCTTTAACATCTGTACAGATACAAAATAATTTGTCATCTCCTTCCTCATCATCCCCCAAGATCTGGAATTCTTCATCAAGTCCTTAAGAGTCCCTGATGCTTTAAGTTCAACTCTGCCCTCACAGGGTATTCCTTTCATCCACTGAGAAAGCTGTTCTTTTCTGAACCTTTCAACTTCTGTCCACATTAATTATTTCACTTAACATACTTATGTACCTAACATTGTACAAGGTCCCACAGAGAGAACATTCCTAGATATCAAATACTGAAGGGAGACTGTGTGTGTGGCTCAGTAGTAGAGCACTTGCCTAGCATGTGAAAGGCTCTGGGTTCAATTTCCAGCACTTCGAGGGAAAAATAATTAAGTGACTTGAGAAAGAGAAAGCTCTGACAAAATTGGTATGCCTGTATAGAATGAAACTGAGATAAGAAAAAGTTAGTAAAATAACAGATAAAGCAATCTAGGTGGGGGGAAAAAGGTATATTCCCAAGTGCCAACAGTAGAAAGAAGGATTAAGAGTGAAAACTATTTCAAAGACCAAATGAAATATTGCACAGGTAGCCCATGTGGAGGAAGATAAGCCCCATGTTAGATATGTGAAATTTCAGCTACCCGAGGGGCAGCTTACACCACCAACATGCAGCTGAACAGAGGGTCTGGATACCCACAGGGAAGTGTGAGGTAAAATTACGGATTTCCAAATAATCCCCTAGGAACTAAAAAAACGAAGCCATAAGAATAGATTGGTTTATTGGGTAAAGTTTCCAGAGAAAAGAAAAGGATGTTAAAAAAAAATCAGAACAACACATGAAGCATTAAGGAAAAGAAGAAGAAGAAGAATAAAAAAAGAATCATAAGAATCATAATAAAAGCAGCCAGAGAAGCAGAAACTTCAGAGCCTCCTCTTAAAGAATGATCAGAGGATTGGGGACATAGTGCAGTTAGTAGAGTACAGAATGTTAGACTGCAGCTGAAGAAAACAGAAGCCCTTAAGTTAGTGAACCAATGACGATCCTTCCCCCAAAACTCCAGTTAACTGGAGCAGCCAAGAACCAGACCACAAAAGAAGGGAGTGTAGACACATTTTAATAACTTTTTTTAAAAAATAAGAGCTAATTGTATAAATGTATCAAAATAGATTCTACTGTCATATATAACTAAAAAGAACAAAACAACAACAACAACAAACCAGAGTTAAAACAAGCTCCTGCTCAGAGAAGGCTTCCTTGCCCGCTCTATGTAGAGTAGCATTCAGCCACCCACTAACTCTCTTCCCTCTGCTTGATTTATTTACTTTCCTAGTATTTCCAGTGTCCTGGACTTGGTTTCTGTTTCCCCTTTAGGGAAGGACAGGATTTATTCTGTTCTGTTCACTGCTGTACCCCTGTACCTGGAACACTAGCTATTTAATTTTGAATATTTATTTCCAAATAAAGATGTTCTGCTTAAAATATTCCTGGCATGACAGCAGTTTGGATTTTTTTTTTTTTTTTTTTTTTTTTTTTGTGCTGGGGATTGAACTCAGGGCCTTGTGCATGCAAGGCAAGCACTCTACCGACTAAGCTGTGTCCCCAGCCCGGTAATGACAGCATTTTGACCAACTTGTCAAAGAAGTCATCAGAGGAACAAAATTTTAGCTGTGACCATGATACTATTTTTTCTTTTTTCCCCTAGTGGCTGGAACTGGTACACAAAAGAGGTTAAAGAAAAGTTAACACAACCATGAATCATTGCCCTAACCCTACTCTCTGCTCAGTAAACTGTTGGTCATTCCTTTACTGCACCATTCTATTCCAGTTATCACACAATTCATCTCAGGTGAAACATAGCAAAATCCCCATACCCATATGGCTTTTAAGCAACTTTATGAAGACAGAATTCACGTAGCATAAATTCTACCCAGTTGAAGTATAAAATACTATGGTTTTTTTGTATATTCAGAGTTATGCAACAATCACTACTGTATAATTTTAGAACATGTTCATCACTGAAAAGAAACCCCATATCCATTAACACTCACTCCCTATTCCCTCTTTCCCCAGGTCCCCTGGCGACCTACTAATCAACTTTTAGTCTCTATGGATTTGCCCATTATGGACATTCTGATGAAGGAATCATACAATTCATGGCCTTGTGTGTCTGGCTTCTTTCACCCAGCACAATGTCAAGGTTCATCTATGTCTTGGCACGTATCAGTACTTCATTTTTTTGTATTACTAAACTACTCATAGCATGACTATAACAAATCTTGTTTGTTCATTAATGAACATTTGGATTTATTTTCTGATTATTATTAATACTGCTGCTATGAACATTCCTGTGTTGATTTTTAAACACCTTTTCCCTATAAAATTAATTTTAAGAGAAATTCAACATGAAAAGTTTTACTTCTTATAAAATAATTTCTTAATATAGGCTTCAGATTTCAAAGTTAGAAAGAATAAATAATTTCTACAAATTGAGCTTAAGAACTTTTGAGATTGTAAGGAAAGATTCAAGAAAACTAGATTAGTTTTACCTTTAACACAATTCTAAGAAAAATATCAGAAAATCTTCTTGGGGTTTATGTTGATATACTGTAATAAAGGGGCAGAAAATGTTTTTAAAAATTTTAAACATTTAAACATATAGCTACCAAAATGGTTATTTAAAAAAAAAAACTGACTACTTAAAAGGAGTAAGCTTTAATTAGCCAATTCTCAAACTCTGGAAAATAAAATATTCCTTGAAATACAAATTTCTCATGAAAAATATCAACATAAGTACATCTACTTTAAAAATTATAATTTATTTTCTGAGAAAAATCAAAGTCATGATCCAACTTAAGAACAGGTTGAGGGCTGGGGAGCTAGCTCAGCTGGTAGAGTGCTTGCCTTGCAAGCACAAGGCCCTGAGTTCAATCCCCAGTACCACAAAGAAAAAAAAAAAAAAAAAAAAAAAAGGTTGAAAACTTAAAACAATTATTTCTAAGCAAGTGGAATACAGAATATCCAAGATTTAGTTAACATTTTCAATGTACCAGAACTAGCCTGAGGCAGGAGGATTCCAAGTTCAGCCTCAGGAACTTAGCAAGGCCCTAAGCAACTCAGTGAGGCCCTATCTGTAATAAAATACAAAAGACAGGGCCTCGAGATGTGACTCAGTGGTTATGTGCCCCTGGGTTCAATTCTCAGTACAAAAAAAAAAAACAACAACAAAAACAAACTTTTACTAACTCAAATCTTCACAAAAAAATCTTATGGGGTACTCACTATTATTAACACCTCTTTTTAAAGGTACAGAACCTGAAGCAAAAAAGTAAATGTGTCACAATATTAATATATATCAAAATACAGCAAGTACAAAAGTATACCACAACCTACTACACAAATTCAAAGTTCACCCTGCAATGAATCCCAACAGTAAACAAGTCCTACTCAAGCCCACAGAACTTCTATGAGTTTTGAAAAATGTCATTCAAACGTTAGATTTGAGATACAACTAGTATAAAAGGCAAATATCAAAACAAAGAAAAAAACAGGAACTTGCAGGATACAGATGTTAAAAGAACTATAACATCCTCAGAGAAATGAGATGTTTCTTCAATAACCAAGAATTGAATGCAATGAAAAAGGAACACTCAAAAAAAATCTAATTCTTGAGAAATGACACTGTCAAATTATATAGTTAAGTTGTGTACATGTACAAATATGTAACAATAAATCCCACTGTTGTGTATAATTATAACACACCAATAAAAAACATGGGAAAATATTTTAAATTCTTAAAAATTAAAAATGGCAAAAATAGAGGGCTGTGGTTGTATCTCAGTGATAGAGCGCTTGCCTAGCACATGTGAGGCACTGGGTTCAATCCTCAACACCACATAAACATAAATAAATAACATGAAGGTATTTTTAAAAATGGCAAAAATAAAAATGCAATGGAAAGATTAGAAGATAAATTCAAACATACCTTCTCAAAACCAGGGGGAAATCTAAGAGGAAATAAGGAGGGAAAAGGGAAAAGCAGAGGATTATTCCTGAAGGTTTACTATTTGCCCAAGTAGAGTTCCATAGAGAGAAAATTGAATAAATTTTTAAACAGAAGAAAATATTCCAAAGGTAAGGGAAGCAACAAGTTTCTAGATTGAGGTGATGGAATCCTAGAAGGGACCCCCTGAGCCCCACCCCTGGCACCTGCCCTGTATAATCCTCAAGACTGGGAACATGATGGATTTTACTTCTATAAATAGGTCATGTACCTGGCACAAGTGACTTTCATGAAGACTGTCCTGGACAGAGAGAACCTATTCAAGTGAGCCCTCAAAAAGAACTGGAAACTTCCTGGCAAAGAATGGACGTGTGTAATACCCCACGGAGCAAAGACCTGAAGGTGGCCTGTGTAAGTTGACAACAACTCCTAGCCAACAGGGACTTCAGTCCTGCAACTGCAGTGACTCCTCCAACAACCTAAATGTGCTTCCAAGTGGTTCCCAAGCCCCAGAAGAGAGCACAGTCCAGTTGACACCTTGAATTCAGTCTTAAGAGAAGCTGAACAGAGAATCTAGAGAATCTAACCAGGTTGTGCACAGAATTCTGACCTCCAGAACTGTGAAATAATAAGAGAGTGTTGACTTAAGCCTGTAAGTCTTAATAATGTATTATTTAACAACAGAATACTAATACAGATTTTAAATTCTAAAGGTAAATACAGTAAAATTGTAGGACATTAACAGCAAGGACAGATCTTATCTCACCCCTAACTGCACTTGCCCCTGGGCATAAGGGTGCCTAGAATATTAGGCTAATTCTAGCTCGTGGGCTAAGGAACTTTTAGCCCTCTGTCAAGTAACATCAACTTCAAGGAATCTTCTACCAGAGGTAGTTGAGTATATATATTCTTTGTCTACCCTCCGCCTTTTTTTTTTTTTTTTTTTTTTTTTTTTTGGCCTCCTCTAGCCTGATTCCTGGAATTGAGAGCCTCTCACACACTGGATAATATAGTCAAAGTCACACATAGTAGAACAAGATAAAAGAATCTTGAGTATTTGCCACCTGCCCTAGACTACCTACCTGAACTTTTACTTGAGAGAAAAACAGATTAAGTCACTAATATTTTATGTTCTCTGTCATTGTAATTTCAGCTGAAATACTTCCAATGATTAAACAGCAATCTGGTAACACACACAGGACCAGAAATTAGAACAGTTCTAGACTTCTCCACAACACTGAAAGCTAGAAAACTGACACAATGCCTTTAAAATTCTGAAGGAAAGTGATTTCTAACAGAAATCTCCACACTGACAAACTATCACTCAAACACACAGGTAACAGGTATTTTAGACATATGAATTCTCAAGAAGAGTTTATGTCCCAGGCAACCTTTTCCAGGAAACTCCTAAAGACTGCCTGAGAAAGAAACGAGACACAGGCAATCTGACACAGGGCAGTAGTGAAGAGGACTCCCAGAATGACCGGAAATTAAAGTTCCAGAATGACAACCATGTGCACGGCTCTGTAGTCCAGGTGAGAGCAAGAGCACACAGGGAAGCCGAGTGTGCTGGTGCACACAGAATCTCAGCTACTTGGGAGGCGGAGGAAGGAGGATCACAAGTTCAAGGCCAGCCTGGACAACTTAGAGAGACCTGATCTCAAAATTTTAAAAAAGGGCCGGGGATGTAGCTCAGTGGCAGAATGCTTGCTTAATATATGCAAGCCCCTGAGCTCAACCCCCAAGTACCCTGCATGTGCACATGCACACATACACAAAAAGGGACACAAGGAACCAGGAGAGCAGCTGTTCGAAGAAGTGATCATTATATGACACATATATGTTTTACACACACACACACACACACACACACACACATCTGTAAAAAGAACTTTGGAGTTCTTACAAAGAGTTTAATGATTATATAATCAGAAAAGGTAACTAGTGAAATCCAATATAAATATTAAATTCAGAAAAAAATAGAAAACAAATAGAACATTATGTAGCTTAAACTAGCATAGTCATAAATAATGTAAACTCAATATTTACTTAACCAAAACCTAGTAACTGAATCAGAGAATGAGAAAATGAGAAATGGTGAAGTAGTTTGAGCAGGGATTAAAGAAAGGAGAAACAACAATGAGAACAAAATGCTTATCTGCCACAGATAAAGCAATAGAAAAAGAAAATCAAGAATCAGTGACAAGGCTAGAGATGTGGCTCAGCACTGGAAAAAAAATGGTGACATAAGTTTGTTACTTATAAACATGGAAGTTAAAAAAAAAAAAAAACCTAAAATTATTAAAAGTGATTGCCTCAGAAAAGTGAGAACCTGAGTGGGAAGTCATGGGGCAAGGGTTATAGGCTTTTCATTTCAAAGTTTTTAATATCTGACCCTCTAAATTGAATACACAAGCATGTACACAGAGATTTTTCTAAGAGACAACTCTCAAAGTCTTAAATACGAAACATTTAAAAATATTAACCGCTAGGTGCAAGGCCCAGGAACACGATCAACTTAACTATACACTTAATTAATAATGTCTATGAAGTTACCACAAGAAAAGACTGTATCCCAATTAAGAGTATGGAGGAGCTGGGGATATAGCTCAGTTGGTAGAGTGCTTGCCTCACATGCACAAGGCCCTGGGTTCAATCCCCAGCACCAAAAAAAAAAAAAAAAAAAAAAAAAGAGTATGGAGAACCTAGAGAATGGAGAAAATCTTTGCTAGCTACTCTTCTAACAGAATATATACAGTTCCAAAAACTTAACACCAAAATAACAATAACCCAACCAATAAATAGGTAGATGAACTAAGGAGATGCTTCTCAAAAGTAGTACAAATGACCAATACAAACATGAAAAAATGTTCAACATCTGTAGCAATCAGGGAAATGCAAATCAAAACTAGGCATGATGGTGCACACTTGTATCCTAGCCACTCGGGAGGCTGACACAGGAGGATTACAAATTCGAGGCCAGTCTCAGCAACTTAGCAAGACCTGGTCTCAAAACAGGACTGGGAATGTAGCTCAGTGACAAAGCAATCCTGGGTTCAATCCCCAGTACAATTAAAAAAAAGAATACAAACAATAATAAATTCTGCAGATGATGTGGGGGAAATGTACACTTTTACACTGTTATTGAGATTATAAATTAGTACGACCATTATGGAAATCAGTATGAAGTTTCCTCAAAAGACTAGGAATTGACCCAACTATACCACTCCTCAGTATTTATCCTGAAGAATTAAAATTAGCATACTACAGCAAAACATGCAGCCCATGTTTATAGCAGCCCAGTTCACAACAGCCAAATTATGAACCAATGTAGGTGTCCATCAATGGATAATGGAAATGTGGTATATATACACAATGGAGTTTAATTCAACCACTAAGAAAGATGAAATTATGTCATTTGCTGGTAAATGAACGGAACTGGAGAACATCACGTTAAGTGAAATAAACCAAACTCAGAAAGTCAAGAGTCATGTTTTCTCTCATCTGTGAAAGGTAGGGGGAAAAAATGGGGAAAAAACTGGGGAGGATCTCATGAAAATAGAAGGGACACCAGTAGAATTGAGGAAGAGGGTGGGGTGAGGCAGGGAGGAAGGGAAGGAAAGAGGAAACAATGGGGAATGAAATTGAACAAATTATACTGATATCTTGTTACAGATAGAAATATGTAACAATGAATTCCACTATTACACATAATTATAATGCACCAATAAAAAGGAAAACAACAGAACTTCCAGATTCCACCTAGGATTTAGAAAACTGGAAAGAACATCAACTCTAAAAACAAGAAAAATGGATAATGTAAAATATTACAATTCTTTTTAAAAAATAATTCAGTAAGGTGATCCATAGTGCTTGTACTGCCTCAAGATATAAAATTGCAGGGCAAATATTCTAACATACATTCCTTCTTCAGGAAATCAAAGAGAAAAATGACACTAAGTGATCCATGTTAGCTACCCAAAGATTGGCTTGCAAAGACTTTAACCTTATCCCCTGCAAACTCTTATTTTTTATAAAATATTATAATTCTTGAGACCACGAGAGTACTGAGATTTCAGAAAACCAAGTAGGCTGAAAGCTAAGCAAAGTTCTTCCAGGAGAGCTCACCTGTGGCAGGTCTGGGGGAGTGAGTCCAGCCTCAGACAAGGAGATACAAAACGCTGTGAAAAAGGATGATCAAAGTATTATCTGCTACCATTTGCTCATTTGATTTTGCCTTAGGAAAGCCACACTATTAACCCTTCCATAACTCTCAATGCTCCCAACCTTCCTCCTCCATACCTGCTGCTCATTATTACTGCATCTACCTGCCTTCTCATGGTTAGGTGCTATCTTCTGACCACGACTGTTTTGGAACCCTGATACCAGCCCTCACTATGATCAGTGAACTCCAGTCAGCTGAGGTATCTATCTCACAGCAGCCCCAGACACAAAGGGCAGTCACTGATGAGATTCTCGGTAGTGTTGGTGCCTTCTCTACCCACTATCTCTGCTGCTTTGGTAAGTGACATATCCACTAGACTGTTCTGGGGCACATAATGACCTGGCATGTTTTCTGGTCTTACATACTGCATCTAATTGCATGCTCTCTGCTTTAAAACTGTTCTGCCATGGTAATTCTTGCATGTTGACATTCTTCACAGGAGTCATTACTTTTTCTACCCTGCTAGAAACCATTCCTGTATAACTCAATTATACCATCAGAATAAATTAATATGAATATTTGAAAGCTGAAAATAGTTGCCCCAATAAAAATTATGATACTTAATTCAGTTTCTGGACCTAAATTAACTTTAAAATGAGAACTTTTTACTGAAGGAAATACCCAATCTGTAATATTAAAGAAAACATTACACACTGTTCCCAGGCTACTCCCAAAAGGACCAAAGGTCATGTACTTGAGTAACTGATGCTGGGGAAAGGGTGACACTCAGACATTTCTGGTGACATTATTGCCAAGAGACCAGAAGTATCATGAGGCCCCTTTGTTGAAGGCAAGATAATAGATGGCACCCCACTTCAGGTCTTACACTGCATGTACCAGAACCAAAAACACACCCAGTGGTCATTGCTGCAGTCCCTGAACACAACACTGGAGTTATGTCTTAGATGTTGACACACCCTAAAATTGCTTCATTGGTCTACAGCCAAAGAGAAGACTTTAAAACTATCCTCCTCATAAAAGGTTGGCAAGGTGGTACAGCTGTAATCCCAGAAACTCAGGAGGGTAATATAGGAGGATTTCAAGTTCAAAGCCAGTCTCAGAAACTTAGCAAGACCCTATCTCAAAATAAAGAGGGCTGGGGATATAGTTCAGTGATAGAGCACGCCTAGCTTCAAACCCCAGCACCATAAAAAACTAACATTCTCTCAAACACTGTCCAAGAGAAATCAAAATCAATAACCTGTGGGGTTGAATGGCAAAAATTAGTGCCACCCTTAAAAGCCTAGAAGAATGGGATGGTGACATTTCCAATCATATTTCCATTTAATTCACCTGTTTGCCATTGAAAAAGCAGAGGGAAGGTGGAAGATGACAGGGGGATTTCACGTAAACTCAACCAAATTGTACAACCTCAATTATAGACATTCATACCAAATGTGGTATCTTTAATAGAGAAGGTTAATACTACCTTAAGTACACAGCATACATCAACTAGTACATCAAACATTCTTTTTTATTTCTATCAGAAATATCAAGAATAGTTTACATTCACATGAATAGCAGTATACACTTACAGTTTTGCCTCATTCTATCTGGGCATCCACTTAATTAATGACATCATGCCAATAAAATTAGATGAGCAAGAAAAGGCTAGAATGTTGAAAGTCTTGCTGAGACACACAATGCAGAGGTAAATCTTAGGAAGAATTTGGAGTTTCTCTTATGTCAATAAATTTTTAGGAGTTAAGTGAAAATAGCTGGGGATGTGATGGAGTGCTTACCTAACATGCACAAGGCCCTGGATTTGATCCCAGTACCCCAAAAAACAATATTATACCTTGCACTTCCCTTAAATGAAAAGGGAGTACTGTGGCTTCGCCAGGTTCTAGGACAGCATATTCTATACACAGAGATTATGCTCTAGGATGCACCAAAGGCTGCCTAGACACTGGGCTTGTTGTCAAAGGACCATAAGGCAAAAAAAAAAAAAAAAAAAAAAGTCACCATATTAGCAGAGGTAATTGGACCTGGTTTTCAGAAGGAAGTAGGGTTGAACACAAAGGGAACGTGGAGGAACTTTTACATGCTGATGACATGCTTAGGTGTCTCCTTTTATTCTCTTGTCCAATTTTGCCAGTAAATGAACAAGTGCAGTTTCCCAATCTTAAAAGGGCCTAATAACCAAGAGGCTCAGAATTTCAGGGATGAGGGTCTGGGTCACACCACCAGGAAAGCCACAAAGACCAAAAGGTAAGCCAGCAAGGTTTAAGGAGAATTGAGAATGGATAGTAGAGCAGGGAGAAAATAATTCATCGGTGGCAATAGGAACTATAGGCCCCACTAGTGTTCTTCTAAGCATCCCCCAGAAGGACAGGCCAACTGGCATCCTGAAAGAGCTTCTCCCAGAAACATATAAAGAAGTCGATCTAAGTGGAATAAAGGGTGGGCTGTGACAGAAGCTGTGATATACTGCCAAGATCGCCCTTCAGGAATAAATACTTATTATTCCAAGTACTGGGAGTGGTCAGGAGGCAGTCTTTAGCCAGTTACCACTTCAGAGACTGTCACAGTTGAAGAGAGTCACCTTATGTAAGGTCACCCCTCCTTCCCAGGATAGCCCATATCCAGTGATTGACTGACCCAGGAATATAAAGGCCTGGGTCTCACTCCAAGTGGGGACAACTTCGTAGGTTGTCTCTTCTGCAGAGCTTTCAGCGCAGTGGGTGAGGTATACCTTGACACTGCCTTGCACTTGGCTCTAGTCTCTGCCCACTCTTGCACCCATCATAGGTGTGATCTAGCAGTACTTGACAGACCTGCTCCATATCTTTCTCCATCTCAGCTGACTTCTAGAGGACAAACGGCAATATTCCTATGTGTGTTTCAGGATAGCTGTCAATAAATGAAACACATGTCAAGTTGTTTGGTAGTACCTGACCCATAGTAGGTATCATAGGAAATTCTTATACAAATCTCCAGAATACACATGACTTCTGTAAGTTAGGTGAGAGAGAAGGAATTCCCGAGGCACAGGAAGCATTTGTTTTGGATACATTCTCAATCCCACTAAAAAAATAAATTTCAATACTACAATACAAATATTTACTATGTTGATTGTATTCCTATTTAAAACTGATTTTAAGAGCCATAAAAACTTCAGAATTCTAACTACACTGAAAAATAAAGCTAAAGAAAACATTCAAAAATTCTGGTACACTGAATTTTATTAGTGAACAGTAGAGGTCGCTAATGTACCAAGAAATGTCCTCAGTTCCCTCATAAAATTTGGGGAGCTATATTTTAAACAATCCAGAGGATAAGAATTTAAAATGCTTTGTAATAAACAAAATCCCCTTTCAACTCAATGATATAGTTATTAAATCAAAGAATCTCAAGATAATAAGATTACATTACCATAAGAAAATCTGATACCTTTCATAAGTACAGTCGAAGAGTAAACTTTTTGCATTTTTTTTTTCCCTTTTTGTGGTACAGGGAACTGAACTTAGGGCACTTTACCACTAAGCTACATAACCCAGCTCCTTCTCTTTATTTTGAAACAGTGTCTCGCTAAGTTGTTGAGGCTGGTCTTGAACTTGTAATTCTGCTGCCTCAGCCTCCCAAGTAGCTGTGAATACAGGACTGAGCCACTGCATCCAGTTAATCATGCTTAATTATTAAGCACATAAATTTTTTTTAAAAAACTGCCTTAGTTCTTTTTTTTCCCATAACTTTATTTAGTTTTGTATGTGGTGCTAAGGATCAATTCCAGTGCTCACATGTGCTAGGCAAGTGCTCAACCACTGAGCCACAATCCCATCCCTAAGCACATAAATTTTCAAGCATTTTTATATGACACAAAACATTTAGCCTGAGCTGAATATTATCTTCAGATACAACAGATAAAAAAACACATACTAACACAACAAACTAAGGCCCAATTTAGTATGGTCTCCTGTTCAAAGTACCAGAGTAACAGAAATAGCCAAATAAGAGCCAAGCGTTTTTAATGAATTGCTTTGATCCATGTAATCACAGAGATGGGTAAACTTGTAGTAAACTTGTAGTAAACTGTAGTAAACTTGCAGAGAAGACAAAAAATGAATTGCGCTAAATCCTTAAGAACAAGATTATACTCAAGCTAGCAGGAAAGTTAAAACACACAGGACAGTAACTCTAATGTCAAGGTATAAGGTGAAGGAAAATATTATGTGTCCAGGAAATCTGGAAAAGCACAGCTTCTTTCCAACTGCAAGAAGTCAGAAAAAATTTATGGCAATTGTGCTTGGGTTATACTATTTAAAAAAATGGGTATGTATGGTAGATAGATGGCACTAAAACATTCTGCAGTCCACAGAAAAGGATGAGAAGTTCAAGGCCATTAAGGGAAATGGCAAGTAGTTCACATACGGGTTAAGCAAGTTAATCTGCAGTTCACTTTTGAAACCTGAGTTGAGCATAGCAATTAATCTACATTTATTGTTAGTTGTTTTATTATAAGAAGTACCATTTTCTCACCTTAGTAAGACTTCTTATCTGATTCACAAGTATCAACTTAGGGATAGGCTGGAAATGACGTGAAATTTACTAATTCAAAGATACTCAGGCCAGGTGTGGTAACACATTCCTGTAATTCCAGCAACTTGGGAGGCTGAGGCAGGAGGATGACAAGTTTGAAGTCAGTTTCAGCAACCAAGGGAGGCCCTAAGTAACTTAGCAAGACTGTTATGGTTTAGATGTGCCCCCCAAAAGCTCATGTGTGAGACAAAGCAAGGAAGTTTAGAGGTGAACTAATTGGGTTATGAGCATCTTAACCTACCTCATCAGTGAATTACTCTTCTGATAGGGATTAAGTGGGTGGTGACTAGGCAGGTAGGGTGTGACTAGAGGAGGTGGGTTACTGGAGGTGGGTCCTTGGGGTTTATATTTTGTCTGTGAGGATGCTCTCTCTCTGCTTCCTGATCATCATGTCCTGAGCTGCTTTCCTCCACCACACTCTTCCCACTGTGATGTTTTGCCTCATCTTGAGCCCCAGGAAGAGAGCCAGTGGTCTGTGATCACAGCAATGAAAATATTGACTAAAACAGAGACCCTGTCTCCAAATAAAAAATAAAAAGGGCTGGGGGTATAGCTCAGTGGTTAAGCACCCCTGGGTTCAACACACACACACACATACACACACACACACACACACACACGCAAAAAAAAGCACCTTAGAATATACTTACTGGGTCAATGCAAGATAATTTATAAAAAATTAGTTAAATCTAGTCATTAGAATAATGAAAAGTGAAGCAAAATCATAATATTCATTCTGTAGCTTGTAATGAAATACATAAACCTTTCAATTATGTGATTATAAAATATTCTTTAGGAAATGGGCATGGTGGTGCGTGCCTGTAATCCCAGCAACCTAGGAGGCTAAGGCAGGAGAATCGCAAGTTCAAGGCCAGACTCAGCAACTTAGCAAGGCCCTAAGCAACTTAGTGAGATCCTGTCTCAAAAGAAAAAAAATTCAGAAGGGTGGGAACACGGTCCAGTGGTTAAACAACCCTGGGTTAAATCCCCAGTACCAAAAATAAATAAATAATCTTTAGGGATCATGTTGGACAATAGTCAATTATCAGAGTAAACAAATATACTATCTCATAGTTGATTTACTACATCATTTAAATAATCAGAAAAATCACAAAAATGGAGTGAAACAACTTTTGGTTGTGGTGGCATTTAGAGCTGCTCAGAGGACTGTTATCCTGAAAAATGAGTATAAAAAAGGCAAAATTATCAAGTCTAAGCATATCTGTAGTGCTGGATAGCCACTAAAGAAACTATAAACCAAGAAAAGCAGTTATTCCACAGGAACTGCTAGAACTTAGGTAGAACATCAGGAGTCATTAGCTTTCTAGCCACAGGCAGTTAACTCTTCCCCACTTGCCCAAAGATGTTTGCCCAGGGAAGGGCTGGCAGTGACAGCCAGTAGCTTTCCTGCCAAACAGAACCGACTTGATTTGAAACAAAAGGCAAAAACCTAAACCAAGAGACATTAGGAGTAAAAGTAGCAAACTCCATAGGAAACAAATGGGAAAACCTGAATAACTGGTAGCATGGGTTGCTTTCCCCATTAGAGTGCAAAGGATTCTATTGTAACAAATTACACAAACTTGCTGGTTTAAAACAACAGGAATTTACTATCCACACTTCTGTATTTAAAAAACCTGAAATGGTGCTAATCGGGTAAAATCAAGGTATTGCTGGTTCTTTCCAGAGGCTCTGTGGGGGGATTTGTTTCCTTGCTTTTCCACCCTCTGGTGGCCATCAGCATTCCTTGCTTGATTCGTAGCCCCTTCCTCCACTGCATCTAACTGGCCACATCTCCAATTCTGACTCCTCTTTTGCCTCCCTCTTGAACTTCTACGAATTTCTGTGATTATACTAAATAACCCATAATAATCTTCCTATCTGAAGATTAGCCAACTAGCAACCTTGATGCTATCTGCAACTTTAATTTCCCCTTGCCACATGACTGAACATATTCACAAATCTCAGGCATTAAGATATGGACATCTTTGGGTACCATTACTCTGCTTCCTATATAGACAAAAGAGCCTGATATCTAACAGGGAGATCTTAGAAAAGAAAGAACCAGAGGAGGAGTAGGTTAGATTCACACACACACACACACTCAGCTGTTAGGAAACATCACTCATGTGCAGGAGAAATAAGAGAGCACTCTTCAGAAATTCAGAGCAGAGGCAGAACTGGGAAATGCCTTAACTCTGAAAGCATTCTCCAGGCTAAAAACAGGCCCACAGTCAGAAAGTTTGAGTTACCTATGGGACTGAGCATTTGAGATCATTAGTACCCAAACACTGGCTGACCACTAAGCTATGTCGATGCAGGGGTGCTGGAAAACCATGTTAACATATTAAAATATACTATCTGAGCAGAGATATCAGCAGGCTAGATGCATTCCAAATTCCACAGATTAGGGTCAGGTCAATTTTTAACAAAAGCAATGAAAGATCTTTATGCTCCCAAAGAAACTTTCTGGGGATAGACATTTAGAATATGTCAACAATGCTGAGAAAAATTAAAGATCTAAAAAATAAATGAAGAAGCATTTCAGGTTCATAGACTAGCAGACTCAAAATTGTGAAAATGGCAAATCTCCCTAAACCAATCTATAGATTCAAGTAGATATTAAAATTCCAGTAGGCATTTTTGTAGAAACTGACAATTCTAAAATGTATATGGAAATACAAAGGACTGAAGTAGTCAAAATAATTTTTAAAAACAAGACCACTGCTGGAGAATTTATAATAACACCTGACATCAAAATAATTATAAAGTTACTGCAATAAACTGATGTTAGGACAGACATAGAGATCAAGGAAGAGAATAGGAAAAACAGAAATAAAGCCTTACATTATGATTAATTAATTTTCAACAAAGTGAAAAGTTGGTCCTTTCAATACATGAAGAACAGATAACAAAAAGTGGTGTATCTGTTCGATGGAATATCATTCATACACAAAGAGGGACAAACTACTGACACATGCTACAATATTATGATCCTCAACCACATTATGCTCAATTAAAGAAGCCAGACAAGTCCATGATTTGTAAGAAATCTTGAGGTAAGGCAAATATCTAAAGATAAAACAAATGAATACTGTATAACTGAATTATGACAATGACTGTACATCTGTGCAAATGTACTATAAATTATTCAAATGTACACTTATAGTATGGAATTTTATGCAATGTAAATTATACCTTTGAAGAAGCTATTTTTACAAAAAAAGAACAATCAGGAGTTCCCCATTGCTGGGGTACACAGGCAGAGGCTAAGCAACCTTCTATCAAGGATAGCATAGGGGTTCGATGATCTTAGCATTTGACGGCATTGTCCAACTCAAGGTTTTGTACACCTTTGCCCAATACAGTCAGCCTATACATTTTCTAATGACTTTTTCCAGTTGCTGAGCAAATGGTTATAACAGAGAAAATAGTGGTGTCTGCTCTTCCAAATATTTCACTTGTAAACACTGAAATTAGAACTTTTTTCACCTTTCGTCCTGTAAAAGCAGCTCGATGAAGTGGCGTGTCTCCCATGTCATTTAATACATTCACTTCTGCACCAGCCTAGTAAACATGAAAACTTTAAATACCTTTCACGTGTCAAGAAATAGAAAAAAGTGAAATTAATTTTTAGAAATACATCAAATATTTCAAAATTAGAGTAATTCCTAATATTGTTCGGTTGTCACTACTAAAACTAAATTCAATTCATAGTAAAAGTAAACAGTAAGGTTCCTGAATGGTAAAAGTCTAACAGAGAAGTAGAACAGAAAAAATCTATCCATCTTTAAAAATCTATCCATCTTCACTCTACTTTAGAAGCAGCCATACTGGGAAAACTGTCTCCAAATGTAGTACTACTTCCTCCACCATGAAGGTACTAAGTTTTCAGATTTTAAAAAAAAGTCCCCATTAATTGTACAGAATAAGATACAATCCAATTTCAAAAACATTCATATGTGAAAAATTGTTCAGAGAATTGAGAAATATGAGGTCTCAAATCTCATTAAGTACAGTGCTAAGAGATTCTGACATTATTTTTTAATGTGGGATGCGCTTTGGTTATTTTTTCAACTTGTCATGCTTATAAAACTGAAAATTATATCTTCATTAATTAATATGCCTGCTTTGCCACTTTAAAAAGTCAATAATGTAAAAATCAAATTATTAAAATAACTGAATTTTAATTAATCAAGCTAACCTAATTCATGTTTTTAGTAAAGAAAACTGTCTTTTAATGATGAGCTATTGCTTTAATAAGCTATTATGGTTCAGTTGGCTTTTCTAAGATTTTTATCCTATAATTTCCATAATAATTATTCATTATAGTCATTAAAAAATTAAATAGACCTTCAACAGATCCTGGACCACTTGTCTATGTCCAAAATAGCATGCCAGATGAAGAGGTGTCCAGCCCAAATTAGACTTACTTCTTCCTAAAAATGGAAAGAGATTTTTATTAGATGTTATTTGGGTAGTTTTACAACAAAGTGAATTTCTGCCTATCAAGAGAATGCAAAGATGGGAACTCACAAGACAGATGAGTGCCACCTTTTTGACTTAATATTCTTTTTTTTTTTTTTAATATTCTTATGGTTTAGATCTCAAATGTCCCCCCCAAACTCATTGAAGGCTTGGTCCTTAATGCAGCAATGCTCAGAGGTGGGGCCTTTCGAAGGTGAGGTCATGAGGGCTCTGACATTATGAATAAATTAATCCATTTATGGATTCATAGCATAATGAGTTTGGGGGGAAGGGCTGTACTATAAAAGTGAGCTCTTTCTCTTCCCTACCTGGCCACCATGAGATAAGCAGTTTTGCTCCTCCAGGTGCTACCTGCCATGACAATCTGCCTCATCACAGGCCCAGAAACAACAGAGCCAAGTGACTGTGGACTAAAACCTCTGAAACATGAACCAAAACAAACCTTTCCTCTTCTTAAGCTGTTCATTCAGGTACTCTGTCACAGTGACAGATTAATACACTCCTCAAAGGGCCCAGTGGGAGACACAATGGGCTTACATGAACTACATGATCCCTAGAGTTTGTTGGATCTGGAGTTGAGTCTTTATCTTATCATCTAGCAAAGACTTGGTTCTCCTCACATAACATTTCATGATAAGCAACTCTCTTTGAAAACCTGTACCACTTAAGGAGGGTGAACAGAGGAGCCAAAGGCAGCGCAGAGCCACTCTGAAAACCTGCACCATATGTGGAATCCTGCAGCATGTGGAACACTGTTAGTTCTCTGACTTCAGATAAAAACTCAGTTAATGAGAATATTGGGCTACCAGAGTGCTAGAGTCCAACTAGAAAATCAGAACCAAAGTTAAACGTAATGAAATGTCAGATACTAGCAGCAGAGCTGAAGAGAAGTATAACACAAGTGAATGTTATAAAAACTAAAGCTATATAATTCAATTCAGGAAAAAAAAAAAAAAAAAAAGATAAAGGGTACTACAGCTTAGAGCTGAGATAGCTCCAAAAGCTTACCAGAATTTTAAATCAGGTTGCAAAGAATACAGCCTGATCAAATTCCCAAAGCCTACCACCCTGGAGGGTCCATCACAGCCCAGAATCCACTGCTCCCATGGAATTATTCCCGAGGACAAGCCTGTGGTTTAATGGTCAAAGTGGACCAAACGACCTTGCCTACGTTACACACAGCTCTCAGCTCCTGGACATCAGATTCTGAACCAACGGAATCTTCAGCAACCAACTTTGGAGTATCCACATCAGGCCCCAAACACATGCCTACCCGCCCAACACACACACACACACACACACACGCACACACGCACACACAGAGGCACGGAGGACTGCAGCTGCCATAAGCGTGCCTGTGAGTGTCTGCCATTTACCCAAACTGCTCAATCTGTTTCCTTTCACCTGTGTGCCCCATGGAACATCTAATTACCCAGTCAATAAATCCCAGAGCCTCAGAAGAGTTCAGTGAACATTTCTTTTGCCTACTGTTTGTAAAAGAAACCTAGATCTTCCTAACAATGACCCCCCTTTATTCTTCAGGTGGAGGCCCCCATTCCCACTTTTTGATGTGTATAAACCTCCACATCAAAAAACCACTGCCGTCTGTGGTCAATGACTTTGCCACTCATGTTACAAGCCCTCTGAGCCATAGCTCCCCTCAAATGCGTCCTCTGAGGCCACCACCTGCCAGCCTTCTAGTGACTTATCCTAACTACACAACTTTGGGCAGCAGTCTCTCTCCTTACCATCTTGGGGTACCTATAGCCTACTCAAGTACACTGGCTTCTCAGTTCCCCTCATTTCTCACAAACTGTGCTGCTCAGTGTCACATACCCATTGCCAAAGCCAAAACTTGGTCACCGTTATAAACACAAACACCCAACCTGCCAGCTTGCTCACAGGTTTACCCACACACTTGTTCTCTTGTTCTTCTATTTAATCAGCTCCTCAGCCCTTTAATCATTTTTCATGCACATAAATAACCCCCATAGTGACTTCAATAAATCTGATGTGTATTCCTTGATCCTTTTATTCCCCCAGCACTGGGAATTGAACCAGGGCCTCACAAGTGCTTAAGCAAGGGTACTACCACTGAGCTCCATACCCAACCCTTAGTTTTATTTCAAGACAAGATCTGACCAACTTGCCTAGGCTGCCCTCAATTTGTGATCCTCTGCCTCAGTCTCCCAAGTATTGGAATCACAAGTATGTGCCACGGTACCTGGCAACTTACTTTATTTCCAGTACTGGGTATCGAACCCAGGGGCACTCTACCACTGAATTATATCCCCAGCCCATTTTTAATTTTGAGACCAGGTCTTACTAAGTTGCTTAGCTTGGCCTCAAACTTGTGATCCTCCTGCCTCATCCTCCCAAGTAGCTGGGTTTTTAGGCATGCCCTACCACACCTGTCAATATTTTTTAAATTCATATCCTTGCTTCACTATCTTTGTCACAGCAACCTAGAAAAACCACAAAATATGATAAAACATAGTAGCTCAGTTTCTCTATAACCACACCCAGGTTGCTAATCAAGAGTAAAGAAAAAAATAATAAAACCTTATTGATTTATGGCAGCATGAGATCAGTATCCCACATTTCGGCTAGTTGAACCTCATAATGCCCTCTTCAGCTGTCTCTCCTACATTCCATAACAAGTATTTCAATCTATTACTATTCTCAAGTTTCCTCTGCAGGCATCTCAACCCTTAGCAATGACATCATCTTTCAGTTTCACAGTAAAAATAGTAGCTTTTATAGAACTTTTTGGGCTTCCCAGCAACAAAGTTACCATCCTACCTCTATCTACATGTAATTCCACCATTCTTCCTTCCTGATGTTAAAGACTAATCATTCTTTCTAGATCCCATCCCTTCCTGCTTCTCAGGTACTTTCCCCCAACCCCTATTTTTTTAAATATTTAGTTGTAGATGGACACAATGTCTTCATTTAATTATTTTTTTAATGTGGTACCGAGAATCAAACCCAGTGCCTCACACATGCTAGGCAGTGCTCTACCACTGAGCCACAACCCCAGCCACCCATCCCTGTTTTTAATCTTTCCCTCTTTGGTTGCTCATAGGAAGGAGCAAGTGTAGCCTTTCACATCTAACAAACAAAAACAAACCTCCCTGATTCAAAGCTCCCTACCAACCATCCTCCTCCTCACTCTTCCTTCCTGTTTCCACTTTTCACTTTGCTCTTTCCACCCCATTCCTTCCAATCAAGTACCCATCCACTGAAGAATATGTTCATCTCCCACCATGTCATTTACTCTATGCTCGACCTTTACCAAAAGCACTGACACCAAATCTCAAGGGCTCTTTTCTGCTGTCACCTTGCTAGCATCAAAGAGGATGAATGGTCCTCCCTGGTTGCCACAGCCCTGCACTCTATAGTCTCACATCTCTGGAACTTTCTCCAAGTGGGAAGCTCTAGTTTTCTCTAATACGTTCATTACTGGCAACTTCAAAAATGGTATTTCCTGGCCCTCTCCAACTACATTGTTTACATGCCGTTGACTTAAAAAAACAGATTTCCACTTCCAAGTCTCAGACACCTTCCAGGTGCATGATGCAAAAGTTCCTCAGGCTCAGAAAATACAAAGCTGAGCTCATTCTTCATTCCATGTATTCACATCCACACACAAACACTACCCATTCCCCTTCTCACTTATTTTCACAACTGTCTGCCTACCATTCACCTAATTATTCATGGCAGATATCAGCATCACCCTTGCTGCTTTCTCCTGTTCATCCCCCATACTCAATTAGTTCTATCAATTCTACCTCCTAAATATTAATGTTACATATACTTTCCTCCATTCCCCCTGCTTCTGTCCTATCTACCCACAAGTAGCTCCTCTATTTTACTATAACAGCCTCTGAATTGATCTCTTCACGTCTAGTGTTTCCAAGTGGGATTCTGTATCCAAAAATTCAATTTTTAAAATTGTAATTATTCTTAAAATACTTCAAACATTTTTTGATGGGCCTTTATTTTATTTATTTATATGTGGTGCTGTGAATCAAACCCAGTGCCCCATGCATGCTAGGCAAGCACTCCACCACTGAGTCACAAACCCAGCCCTCTAACATTTTTTATAATTAGTTATCCTAGTATTTTTAAAATGTTTAAAATGTCAGAATAAGAAGCATTTACAAAGAATAGAACCCTGTGTAGAATACTAACATGCTGGAAAACACCAGCAGACTTGATTGGATGATGTTCAGATACTTCACCTCTGAGCTCCTGGAAAAATGACAGCACTGTTCAGAAGCAGGTGTTGAAGCAGCCAACAGGAACCCTTTTTCTGCTACCAGGACTTATTTCTTGAAACCCCACTCATTTATATGAAGTATATAACATACACAAACATTAATATTTATTTTTATTTATAAGACTGACTCATTTCAGCAACAGACAGAACCATGAGCACATACTTATAATAAGGGAACAGCTGTATGCAACACTAGTTAGAAATGTTCACCTTAACCTTCAATTCTGCCTGTCAAGGTTCCATTCTCTCACTTTCAACTTAAGATCAGTAGATTCCTTCCAACAGTAACATCTGTATGTTGATTGTTAAGCTTTAAATTTTATAGAATATACTAATTTGTACCATTTCCTAATATCTTAGGATTTGGATATATAAGAAAATCAAAAAATGCTAGGAAGGAACTCCCAAAGGGAAACATTTCTACATCCAGTCTTACCCATTTTCTTCAGTAAGAGAACTGCACATCATCTGATTGTTACTCCTCTAAATAAACCCCTCAAACTGGCCTTTGGACAAAGGTTAACTGATGAAATTTTGAAAAAACCATTAAAACTTATCTCTCAGTTTTACCTAAGTAGGTGGCTTTCCACTAATTGGCATGAGGAAACTATGGATGGGTGAGGAGAGTAGACAGTAAAGGATCACTGAGGATTATTAAACATTTTTAGCATTAAAAATAAACTGGGTTCTATGATGCATGCCTGTAATCTCAGCTATTAGGGAGGTTGGTGGGGTAGGGATCTTGCATTTGAAGTCAGCTTAGGCAAGTTAGGGAGATTCCATCTCAAAAAACAAAGAGAGAAAAAGAAAAAAATTCTGAGGTAAAGACTTAGCATCAGTCTCTGCTGAAGGATGCAAAGAAATTTTAAAATTACTTTGGCCAACTCGGACTACAGTTTCTAGACAATTCAGATCATGGTTTCCTCCCAGCTGAGGGTGAAGCCAGGTTTGCTGCTCTAGGAAGGAGGAGAATCTATGAGAAAGGATGAAAACATCCATAAATCCATCTGAAGACAGTCTTCCCTGGGACAGGAAGTGGGGATGGGAGAAGATGATAAAATAAGTAGGGTGTGAGATAAACTGAGAAGATTTTGAGAACAGGTTGTACCTGAGTGTAAGGAAAAGATCCCTAGCAGGCTACCTATCTTAGCACCCACCTGCAAGATGGCCATATCAAAGCAACCTCTGTAATGCATGAAGAGGGAAGGCTAACTTTTGATTAAGCAAAGTTACCCTAGGCTCCCACATTTCAATACATTCCCACATGATACTTTTCCAAGAGTGGACTAGGAGTACAATGGTTAATTTTGGTTTTCAACTTGAGTAGACTGAAGGATGCCTACAAAATCCATAAAACTTACTTCTGGATAGATCTGTGGAGGTGTTTCCAGAAAAGACTGGCATGTGGGTCAGTGGACTGAGTGGTTCACTCCAATAACTAGAGACCCAGATGAAACAAAAAAAAAAAAGAGAAGAAGGAAAGCCCTCAAGAGTGCAACCCTTTTGAGATGGTGCATGGTGGAGCAGATTCTTCAACCCTGGACTTGCACCAGTAGTTCTCTAGGGGACTTTCAGGTCTTAAGTCTTGGACTCAGGTTGAATCACTGGTCTCTCTCTCTCCTAGTACTGAAGCTATCAGTTTCTTGGACTGAGCAGCTTCTATTTTCTGGCCCTCCAGTCTGCAGACAGCCATTGTAGGACTATTCAGCCTCTGATCATAGAAGCTAACCCAATAAATCCCCCCTTATAATTACACATATTCTATTGGTCTTGTTTCTTTGAAGAGGAGTGTGGCTGAGTTTAATACAATGAAGATGTGACAAAAAGAGGCTCAGGGTGATATAAAGTCAAGGATGACCCAGGTAAGTCTATAGAGAGAGCCAAGGAACCACCTGTATTATATGACAGATGGAGAGATCCAAGTTCAGCTTTATAGCTAAGCTTTGCTTCAGCTACAAATGCTTAAGAAGCACTAAAACAAGGGTCAATGCAGAACCAAAGGCTACCTCATGAATTTGAAGACATCTGTCTCCACTGCACAAATATAGAGTAAGGTCCACCTTCACACTTTAAAAGTCAATTCAGGAGAGACACTGGGAAGGGAGAAACAGGTGTTTATCAAAAGGGCTACTTAAACCAAAGTACCCCAAAGTTAACTTTTAGTCCTTCTACCTCACCCCCATAATGTAAAAGGGCTTGTTAAAATGCCAAACCATTTTAGAGAATAAATTCTATTTCTCTGCACCTCTGAGTACAAGGCTGTAATGTATTTGCAACCTTGCTACAAAATGCACATTATGATCTGGCTGCTACTTACTGATATAGCTTTATCTCCTGTGGGCTCTTGCCATGTACACTATCTCTCAACTCAGATCTTGGCACATCTGTGTCTTTTGCCTTGAAACCCTTTTCTTCTTTATCTTCACCTGGTTGATTCCTACACACTCTTAGAACCACTTACTCTAAGAAGCTAACCTTTCAAGTTCAAATTACATACCTCTCTTCTGGGACCCGAAAGCACCCACACTTACACATACTGTAATGCAATACTGGCACCTACATTATCAATATTCTGTAATGTAATCTAGTCTGACTTATTTAGTAGACCAGTCTCAATGAGGGAAGTGATCCCGTCTGTCTCTTCATCACTATCTCCAAAGATCTTAGATGCTGAACACACAGAAATCATTCAGACCTACTGGCTCAACTATAGTATCTACAAGAAGAAAAACAGTTATCAGAAAATGCATGATATGGACTCAACTTTGGCGCCTATAAGGTTTAGGATCCATAAAAATTTTAAGAATGGATCTCAATTCTTCTGGCTTAGAGGGAACTGGAAATACATTTCACTCAATTTTGCAGAGGATCTTCCAAGGATAAGAGATAAAGATTCATCACATGCAAGATCAGAAAGAATAGAGTTAAGTATATGATAGAATAATATGGATTCCCAAGAGAATATTGAGAAATCCAGTGAAAGCTCACCTTTGCAGTTAATGTCAGCAATTACTTCATTCCTCTCCATGGATTCTAACAGCTGTCTTACTTCTTCAGTGTTGCCATTTCTGGCATGATGGAGAAGCTGTTGTTCTGCTTCTGTGTTCATTTCTAGTTTAAAGAGATAATATTGCTATTATCTAAGAACATAATTAGTTTTGGGATGTTACCTGCTAATACAGAAAAGGGAAAGCATCATCCTCATTTTGCCACTAATAACAGACACAATGAATTGTGTGGCAGGACCACAACCTGGGCTTTTGTATTATTATCAAAGAAGTATATTACGCATTTAGGCAAGTTTCTTAAAGTCTCAAAGCCTTACTTTCCTCATCTGCAAAATTCAATTAACCTCATGAACTATTATAACATTATATATATACAAAAATATTCAAATATGTAAAAAGCTAAAATAAACAGTTATTATTACTGCATTAATAACCAGATACACAGTTAAAATATGACCAGTCACATAAAAATATTGTGATACAAATGCAAATTAACACTCCAAAACTCTGCAAAAAAATCATGAATAGTACAAATGGAGATAAGGACTCTGGAATGGTTATACTTAATTTTTTTTCTATTTTCTTACCAAACCCCAAACTAAACACAGACCCATAACCAAATTTAAAACCTATCAGAATGAGTAAATCTTATGAACAGCAATTTCCAGAATAAATCAAATTTCTTACTAATAATCAAATAAATACATATTAAACACAAATGATATTTGTTATCCACCAGATTAGCAAGAGTAAAAAAAATTACAATACTGGCATGCATAGGAAATGTGCACACCTATAAACTGCTAGTATGAATAGAAATGCATTGTGGGGGAGAGGCAACAATTTAGTGATTATCAACAAACTTCAAAATGCAAGTCATCCCACTTACTCTGTCTAGGCAACTCTATTTCTAGGAATCTATCCTACAAAATACACCAGATTATTTTATAAGCATGTTCATAAAGACTGCATTACTTACTATAGTGAAAAAGTTAGAAACAACCCATGTCTAACAACAGAACCAGTTAAAAACAAACAAAAAAATCTCCTATGTAGGCCCAAAAGAGATGGCTTCTAGGCTAGAGGATGGATGACAAATATTGAAGACATGGCTTCAAAAAAAGTAGCCTATAAAGAGTTAACAGCAGGACCCCCAACATTTCTAATGCTGGAAAGTCAAGCACTTCACTTCACCAGACTTAACTCATTATACTCCCTAAAGGAAAATACATTTCAAGGAGAAAGTTAGCAGGAGCCCCCAGGTAATGTCCAAGCAGGGATGAACCTTGAGGTGAAGTTGGTGGTCAAAAGGGCCCACCTAATGGCCAGTCACAGTAATGGACATCTGTAATTTCAGCAGCTGAGGAGGCTAAAGCAGGAGGACTCCAAATTCAGTCAGCCTCAGCGACGGAGTGAGATCATAAACAACTTAGCAAGACCCTATCTCAAAATTAAACAAATAAATAAATAGGCTCACCTACTTTTTAAGTTTTCAATCAGTTTTCTAGTTCCCTACTCTTAGATAAGGGCCCATGACCAAGGTCAAGATAACCCAATAAAGTATCAAAAACTTGAAGAAACCAGAACCAAACAAAAAAGAAAAGGTACCTAGAGAAGACAAATTATTCAGAGAAAAAGTTAAAAATTGAAAATTAATATCTTTAGAGAATGAAAGATCTTTTATCCTGTAACAACAAAAAAATTATTCTTAAAACTGTAGGGAAAAAAGAACATTGTTAATTTAAAATAGTGAAAATAAAAGCTCAGTGAAAATTGAAAAATAAGCTTGTGAATACCCCCTGTAAAATACAGCTGTGAAGAAAACAGGGAAGAAAAAAAAAAGATAATCAAGAGGACTAGTCAATCAGGAGGTAGAACAGCCAAATGACAGAAGTTTGAGAAAAAGAAATCACAGAAATCAGAGAGACAAAATAATTCAGAAAAACTTTATAACACTGCAGAATCTACCGAGAACCCAAAACTTCTGGAAAATTTCTGTTTCTACAGACAAAAGAAAGCCCACTAAAGCATACCATCATGAAATTTTAGAATTTTTATGACAAAGAAGATTCTATAAGCTTCTAGGGAAAAGGACAAAATTTATTTCTCATTGCCCAATTTCTCAGGGTACTAATGGAGGATATTCACAAAACAAGAAAGGGGAAGACATGGGATACAGGAAATAATAAAGGGAATTCCAGAGTAAAATGAAATATTGAAATGCAGTTGTGTGCCTGGCCTAGATTTTATCCATACTTGCTGCGTGAGTCACAAGCAAACTTACAGGTTCTACACATTTTGCTGCCAAGAATTATTATTACACCCCTCAGAAGGGCTCTGTTCTACCTATACCTGAGAACCAGGGGTTGGCCTGTATGCTCAGAAGCAGCCTTCTTCCCTTACAAATTCCTGCCAACCAGAGGCCAAGATCTGTTCCCTGCTACAACCCTAATAAATAACCACACTGGAAGGCCTGTTCATTGACTTCCTTTGAAAAAGTTCTTTGAAGTCTCTGGGCAGACAAAACAGACTCTCAACCAAGACTTATTTTCAAAGAAAATTTTCCTGAGAAACTTTTTTTTTTTTTTGGTACCAGGGATTAAACCCAGAGGCACCTTACCACTGGGCACATCCCCAGCCCTTTTTATTGTCTCATTTTCAGACAGGGTCTCAAGTTGCTGAGGGCCCTGATAAAATGCTGAAGCTGGCTGAAACTTGAAATCCTCCTGCCTCACTCTCCTGAGCCACTGGCATTACAGGCCTGTGCCACCACACCTTGCTTCCTGAGAGACCTCTAACAGCAACCATAATGCTAATCAGCTTTTATAAATAATCCCCTCTGCATTCATTATTGCATACACTTATTAAAATAATGTTTGGGGGTTGGGATTGTGGCTCAGAGGTAGAGTGCTCGCCTAGCACATGTGAGGCACTGGGTTCAATCCTCAGCACCACATAAAGATAAATTAATAAAAGTATTGTGCCCATCTACAACTAAAATAATTTTTTTAAATAACATTTGATCAGTTTAAATTTTTAACAATACTTACACTAATTATAACATTATATATAAAACAAACCATCAAAGGTTCATCAATAAAGGTTCATTCCCATAACTGAATATAAAACCATTAAGAGTATCAAAAACTTCTAAAACTATGAAATTGCAATATATTGTTAAGTCAAACTGGTTCCAATTGTAGTAGAGATTATGTGGTATCATATAATCACTATATGTGCTCTAAATACTCAGAGAAAGAGTAGGAAAAGACATTAGGGTAACAGTGACTACTCTTTGTGGTGAAATTATCGGTGATAATGAGGGTTGTTCTTTTTCCCTTTGTAATGCTGAGGATGGCCCCCAGGGCTTTGCACATGCTAAACAAGCACTCTACCACTGGGCCGTACTCCCAGTCCTAAAAGTCTCTTTTTGATAATTTTCTAAATTTCCCACAACATAAAGGCATTTTGTTTGTTTGCCCTGGTCAGTTGGTTTTATTTATTTACTTATTTTAAAGGCATTTCTTTATAATAGGCAAGTATAAGTTACTGAAAAATTTAAAAATCTACATGTCTAAATAAATGCACATTTTATCACAGATGATTTTATATGTTTTCAGTCAAGTACATTAAACAAGAATTGAGTCTAGACTTGCTGGCATACTGCACAAGATTTCACTTCATACTCTTTTCATGCATTAAAGGATTAAACGATATTTGAAGTAAATATGTTTAAAACATACTAGAAGTATTTTATATTACCTTTGGATCCTCACCACACTAAGATGATATACTTTTAAGTTCTTCCATTTCTGCACAATAGGAAAAAGACAAATCTATCATCTAAACAACCCATTGTGATATATAAACCATGGCAATTGCTCAGAAATGCTGGTACTGCGATTAAAATTTATGTTTCTTGGCTATCTACTAAAGACAGGAGCTGATATAGGCAGGAATTACAATGATGGATAAGACAGTCCCTGCCCTCCTGAAACAGGGCAAACATGCAAATGATAACCACGACACGTATCAAACACTGCAATGTACAAGGGACAGTGACTGAATGGAGAAAAGGAGTCATTAGCTCTTTGCCTACGTTAGTTATGGAAGTCTTACAGAGAAAGTGAAATTTAAACTGATTCCTAAAGTCATTCACAAGTGTGCACAAGATTTGTAGCCTGCAAAACTAGATAGACAATATGGAGATTAACCAAGATATGAGATAGAAAAGACACAATTTTGGTTGTAATGAGTTTGAGATTCCTATGGGAAATGGAAATGTTCATTAAGAAATTGGTTAATAACAGCTTGAGGACAAGAGAGCGACTATAGGTTAAAATGTAAACAGTTGGGACTAGGGGTGTAGATCAGTGGTAGAGCACATGCTAGGCATGGGCAAGACCCTAGGTTTAATCCCCATCATTCAAAAAAACCACCAGGAAGAGTTATCATAGAGGGAAAAGGCCCTATATACTGGGAGAAGGCCAACATTTAGAGAGAAGGGGGACAGTGAACAGTGAAGGGGAGCTCACAAAGACTAAAGGTGGAGGGAGGGAGAGAAGAGGATATTATTAACATAAGAGAGGAAAGTACTTCCAGGGGTGTGAAAGTGAATGAAATGCCAAGAAAGGGCGTGAAGGAGGAAGCCTAACACTGCCTCGTGGTTCAGCAAATAGGCCATTGATGAAAAACTTTCAGTGGAAATGAGAGGCAGGGAAAAAAATTAATTCTGGTAAACTGAAGAGCGGGGAATAAAAAAGGAGAGGTACTAGTCCCCTTTAAAGTGACTTCCTTCTAAAGAGAAGGTGAGACTTCACTTTCAGGATGTTAGATGCCTGGGCATGTTCCCGGCTGTGGAGCCTGAACTAGAAGAGAGGAAAACCTTGGCATTCAAGAAAAAAGAGGGCTCAGGAGTCCAACATGACATCCACATGAAGCTGCAGCTCCCCTGTCAACATCAGGGTCACCTAATATCACGTGAGGAGATGAATCAGTAAACACTGAATTGAAGGTTACCACATTTTAGACATTGCTCTGACCTTTGATAACACACTGATAAATAAAACCATGCATTACGCTAGAAAAGCCCATATATGTTATGGGGAAAGTAAATGTTCAAATAAATTGCTTTCTACATTTCTGGAGAAAGATGTGACTTGCCCTCTCCATCCCCAATAGCACTCCATCCCTTTTATAAAACTCTTGGCATCTTACACTTGCCACAATGTCAGTCTTTGAGCGTTCCTGTGGTCATTTCTTTGGCTGTTCCTAGGTTAGACAGTAAACTAGACCAGAATAAATATCCTATGACTATTATGACCCCCATTATATCCCTAATATCTAACATGGCACCTAGAACACAGCAAGCAATCAAATATTAGTTAACCAGATGGATGTAGATGCAGTTCTTTGGAAACAAAGCAATCAAGTCTCCCCTTAAAACAAATTTATAAGGCTGGGGTTGTGGCTCAGTGGTAGCCCACTTTCCTAGCACGTGTGAGGCACAGGGTTCCATCCTCAGCACCACATAAAAATAAATAAAATAAAGGTGCCCGTCTACAACTAAAAGTATTTTTAAAAAATAAATAAAATGAACTTACATTATTTCTTAAAAATAGAACTAAGTTTATTTCTAATATGCTATAGGAAATAAAATCATACCAAAGGAGGGAGAACAGTTTAAAAATATACCCCCAGGTTGAGGATGTAGCTCAGTTGGTAGAGTGCTTGCCTCACAAGCACAAGGCTGGGTTCAATCCCCAGCACCACAAAAAAAAAAAAAAAAAAAAAAAAAAAAAAAAAAAACCAGAAAAAGTGAAAATATACTCCCAAGATTATTAGGATTGTAATTACTACTTTGCTTAATTTGATTTCACTTTATAAAGTTTTAATTTCTGTGACTAAAAGTAACATTAATTAAAAAATCAAATTTATGTTGAAAATATCTTTTAAAAGATTCTTGAAAATTATAAGAGTTTATTTCAGAAAAGTGCTTTGTCTCTGATATTTAAGCCCAAAGAAAAAGACAAGTTACCCCTTAATGCAGCCGTCAGAATGAATTTGTACTATATTCTATCAGTGAACATAGTTTTGGCTTTGTTTCATTGTTTTTTGAGGGAAGATCTATGTTACCCAGGTTAGTCTTGAACCCTGGTATCCTCCTGCCTCAGCCTCCAGGGTACTTGGACGAGAGATGACAGCTCTGGTGCCAGATTTTATTAGTGAACTCAAAGATATTTTTCAAGATTACAATTTGGGGATGGTTTTCAGCCACTCTTCACATCCATCCAATTCCAAGTTCTAATTTATTAATGAGATTTTAATGGTCATGAGAATGTTTTCAAGGAAAAAAAAACTTGACAGAAAACATTCTGGATTTCAAAAACTGGGAGACAACAAATAGTTTTGCCTTGTTTCCTTTCTTCCAAGACCAAGAAAGGAGGCTTCTAATTTCTTATTTGTAGAAAGCAAATTTACACTTTGTTGTATTTTAAATACTGTAAATAACTTAAACCGGCGCTCATACCTGATAGTTTGTGCTACTGAAAACTCATTTAATTTAGTACATAAGTTCTGTGATCCCAGCATCTCTGAAATCTTAGCAGAGACCCTAAAATGTTTGGCTTGAAGGGCAAATGATTATTTCATGGTAAACTTGGTCAGGAGTCCATTTTATAATCTGAATGGCTTTAATTATATTTTAAATATAATTCCAAAATCAAAGAATTCTGCAAAATCAAGGTAGAAAATTCCTAGATAATTCAAAGATAACGAAGTTCAGCAACAAGAGCTAATTCACAACACCAAAAACTCAAGTACTTAAAAATGTGTCCTCTTTCAGCAATAGAGTTCTTAAAATTATCTGAAAAGTTAAAATTCAAAGACATACAGGCTACGTTCATTCAATTACACCTGCAGGTCATGAAACATAAGAGAAGTACAGTGGTTCCAAAATCAATTAAACACAGAATTACAATATAATCCAGCAAGTCTACTTCTACGTAAAAAAAAAAACCTGAAAGGAGAGAATCAAACAAGTAAGTTATTTGAATGCTTATGTTCACAGCAGCATTATTCAGAACATCCAAGAGGTAGAAAGAAGCAACCCAAAAATCCATTGACACAATGTGGTACATACACAACAATGGAGTATAATTTGACCTTAAAAAGGAAATTCTAACACATGCTAGAACATAGATGAACCTTGAACACACTGTGCTAAGTGAAATACACCAAACACACCAAGGACAAATATCATATGATTTCACTTACATAACTAGCAAATAATAAAGACAAAAGTTGAATGGTATTTGCCAAGGGCTAAGGGAGGAAAAAAATGGAAGTTATTATTTATTTGTTGTTGTCTGTTCTATTTAATTAAACATGATAGCAGAATGAATTTTGATTCATTATACACAAATGGAGTACAACTTTTCATTTCTCAGGTTGGACATGATGTACAGTCTCGCCATTCATGTACACGTACACAGGGTAATGATGTTTGTCTCATTCCACCATCTTTCCTTCCCCCCGGCCCCTCTCCTTCCCTCATTTCCCTCTACACAGTCCAACATTCCTCACTTATCAAAGAAATCATTCGGCCTTTGGTTTTTTGGGATTGGCTTATTTCACTTAGCATGATAGTCTCCAACTCCATAGATTTAATTGCGAATGCCGTAATTTTATTCTTCTTTACGGCTGAGTAATATTCCATTGTGCATATATACCACAGTTTCTTTATCAATTCATCTACTGAAGGGCATCTAGGTTGGTTCCAGAAGTTGTTATATTTAATGGTACAGTTTCAGTTTAGATGATGAAAAGGTTCTACAAATGGATTGAGGAATTTAGCTATTCGGAAATGATTAAAACTGTATGTTGTGACTAAAACATACACAACTGAGGACGTGGCTCAGTGGTAGAGCAATTGCCTAGCACATACAAGTCCCTGGGTTAGATCTCTAGCATGCACGCACGCACGCACGTGCACACACACACACACATACAAAAACCCACCAGAAAAATTCTCAGATATAGCTTTTATGCTTGATATTAATATAATTTTTGAAATACATCAATAATTAAGTTTTACAAAAAGAAACTAGCATGCTTAGCACTTCACAAAGTGTTAACTGCTTAATGGTATGTTTCTTCCTGACATTCTTTGAATACTGGAAATGTATTAAAAATTAAAATTAGCATGTAAAAACACAGCAGTGTCAAGAAAATTAATTTCTGCTCTAAATCACATTAGTTTGTAGTGAGCAATCAGTAAGTTCTCTAATGTGATAATATACCTGTGTGTGTCACAGTCATATACACATGCACACATGTACCCACACAACTATGACATTTGCATTAACCCAACAATTAAGTGCATTTTTTGCTTATTTTAGAAATTAAACATAGGCAGAGATTCATATTTAATCTGACACTGAATTCAGAATTGAAAAACTGGAAAGCACAAAACTAAAGTTACTTGCCAGGCGTAGAGCAAATGCCAGAAGCTGCAATTTCTAATCACAACGTGAAACGACTATATATAGTTCATAAAATTCAGATCGGCCTCTAAAATTAAAGGTCACTGATTCTACCATTTGTTTCCTGTGTGAGTACATAGTTTTAAGAAGCTTTATTATCTGAAAAGGAATATCCAAAATATGGTAATTCAAGGAAAATAGCAATTTATAAGAGCTATTCGGGAAGCACTCACCTTGTTGTTTTAAATTATAAAATAACCTTTTTGGTTTTTTTCTACAGGTGTTCTACCAATGAACTACATCCCCAGTTCTTGGAGACAGGGTCTTGGCTAAGTTGCTGAGGCTGGCCTTGAACTGGCATTTCTCTTGCCTCAGCCTCCTGAGTAACTGAGAATACAGGTGCGTGCCATTGCACCTGGCAAGCAATTTTTAATTCAGTAAAACTTTCCTCTAAGCCTTGTGCCCTCATAAAGAGCATCACTCGTCTAGGGGAGAAATGACAGAACTGAGCTATAACAACAGTGTATAAACCACTGAAATCAGCATACAATGTTTATAACAAATTATTGTTCACTTTATATGTGACCTTTCCTTATTCATAACCAATATGTACACACTTAGATGCCAAATGGACATAATAAAAGAACAACCCTATTTATTCACTAGTTATGTATAATCTTAACTATATTCAGTTGGAAAGCTTAACGTTTATTAAAATTGGTGAAAATTAAATAAGCTTCATGGCTTTGCTTTATGAAATAATTTAAATTTCAGGTGATATAATTTTGTTTCAACAATCAAGAGGGGGCTGGGGAGATAGCTCAGTCGGTAGAGTGCTTGCCTTGCAAGCACAAGGCCCTGGGTTTGATCCCCAGCACCCAAAAAAAAAATAATAATAAGACTTAGCTGTACCCTCATTTGAATTTCAACTCAGATTCTGAAAACTATTAATTCCTATTTCAAAACAGGTTAGGTATGTAGAAGCAAAGGGTAGAGATAAACTATATAAATGAAGTTTTAGTAATAAAAATACTAACAAGGGTTGGGGAGATAGCTCAGTTGGTAGAGTGCTTGCCCGTCAAGCACCAGGTCCTGGGTTCAATCCCCAGCACCGCAAAAAAAAAAAAAAAAAAAAAAAAAAAACTAACAAGTAGGTGGATAGAATGTTACCTTTTAATAATAAAATTTCTTGAATTTTAAGCAAAATGAATTGAAAAGTTTCCCACTGAATATTTTACATTTGAAAATTATCTTGCAAGCTAAACTCACATTATAATACTGACCAGTTATGCATCATAGAAATTTCTCCTTATAGTAACTTTTTTTGGGTTGCCTTTTTTTTTTTTTTTTTTTTTTAAAGACAGGGGTCTAGTCACCCAGCCTCGCCTTGAAAGCCTGGTCTCAAGTGATTGTCCTGCTTCAGCCTCCAGAGTAGCAGCTGGAACTAGAGACACGCAGCACATTAATCTTTTAAAGGGAAGTTTTATAAACAAAATACACACATGGTTTACTTTCTATTGTCACATGATAGGAAAATGAACAGAACTACTTTCACTACATAGTACATAATTTTCTACTTGAAATCTGATGAATAAGAACTCAGATAAAATGAGTGAATTACTACAACCTCTCACTGACAGCATTAAAACTATTTCTTATATTTGCCCACCTCCTCAGTACTGACAGTATGGATACAGCATTGGCAGGAGAAATCACATTAAGTGAGGAAAAACTCAACATTTCTAGGGATCAAGAACATCATAAAAGACATGTCACCAGGGAAGGTGGCACACACATGTGATCCCAGTGGCTCAGGAGGCTGAGACAGGAGGATCTCAAGTTCAAAGCCAGCCTCAGCAATGGGGAGGCACTAAGCAACTAAAATGCAAAATAAAATAAAATGCAAAATAAGACTGGGGATGTGGCACAGTGGTTGAGTGCCCAAGTTCAACACCCCCCCCCAAAAAAAAAAGACACACGTCACCAGGATCATAAATATGTACTATACAGAGTGCATGAATCTTTACTGAAACTTCATTAATGAATTGTTGGTGTAAGAGGGTTCCTGCACAGCTAAAACCAGTACTCTTCCTAGGAACTGCACAGAATTTACAAGGTCAGAGTTCTGGTAGACATGGTTTAAATGTTCTAAGCAATGTTCAATTTTTCACATACATGTACTATCTTATTCTCTCCAAGTGTTCTCACTTAAGTACATTTCTACTTTGACTTTTTCAGTGAATACTTGAAGTTTGATAGTAATGTCAACAGGTTAAGAAATTGCCACAATAGAGTTCCAACTGAAAAGCATGATCAAATACATAGCTGTATCTCTAAGTAAAATGAAGTCACCAAGAGAAAATTTGTAATTTATTTAACTGATCACTCAAAAGAGCCTGGCTGTATTCTTCGGTGTTGATTGTTAACAGCATCATTTTCCTTTAAGGCAATGCTAGTGGAAGAATGTCTTTTACAGAAATACTACCTCCTGATCTGAATCCCAGGTCCACATAATAACAAAATCTGCAAAAATAAGCAGCCTCCAGGGTCAAGTATTAGCCATCCACCACAAATGTCTACTGATTCACAATTAGATATCTAGCAATTGTCATGTGATAAAAGACCCTCACAAAATCCTACATCTAGATACAACTATTTCAGATCAACCTACTCAATTTATGGCTGTTACTCCCATCTTGAGCATCAGTTCCTAAATGCTGTGAGAGAATTCTTTGCTTGGGAGAAATGACAAATTTTTTAATCAATGTTACTGTTTTCTCCCTATAGTCTATGGATAGAATCCACCTAGCAATTTAGAATTGGGGGATTAAGATCAGATTTTGTGGCTATTCTCTGATTAATACAGAAATCTTTACAATTTCAGCTGAGGGGGTTCAGAATATGTACCTATCATAATGCAGCAAAAATTTCAAAGTATCAAGATTAGAATAAGAACACTGCTAGCCTTCAAACCAACAAACTATTTTCCTAATGCCGGTTAAAGAGATGAGGATGTCCCAAACTCTATATCCAAAATGCATCCATTACTGTGCATACTTAAATTTTCAGGGAGACACATCCTACTTTCAAAGGTGATTTAATTATCAACCATCCATAAAGCTTAAGGTACATTTGCAACATTCAAGCAGCCTCAACTTATTATCACACAATATTTTCTGCATTAAAAAAAAATTTTTTTTTTTGACACCTGAAAACTCAATCAGGCTAACCCTTTTGACGTCTCCTGCCAATCATTAGGGTCTCGAAACAAGGGACTCCTTAGTTTCTACTGTGCAGCTGCGGTCTTTCACTGATTCCCCTTCGATTTCTTTCACGTTTGTTGAGCCGACCACGCGGTACATTATAAAAAATGGTCACATGAACAACTCGTGACTTCCATTGTGAATCAATCCTCCCGTTGTTAGAAGGAAACGAAAAGTTACCATGCACACACGAAAGTACCGAGCAAGCACGCAGCTGAAGGCTTGGTAGGTGATGCATGTGGCACCAGCACGAAGTCGTAGCACCTCCGAGTGGAAGTGCAACAAATGCGAACAGTTTGTTACTTTTAACAACTTCCCGCAGCGTTGGAGCAGCCAGCCGCCGCCGGGAAGCCGAGATCGCGCTGCGGCGTCACGACCCTGACCAGCTTCAAGACGCCCGGGAGAGGAGCGCTCACCTCCCACCCGGCGCAGACAGACCCCCCCGGAGCACTGGGCTGGCAGGAACCCGAGGCTGCCTCGGACTCCAGGTGGGGTGGGCCGCGAGAAACTGACCTACGCGGTCACCCAGACTCCCAGAGCTCCTGAGGCGGGGGCCACGACCACAGGCTTTCCGTCTGCCAGCCCCACGTCGATGAAGCGGCCGTCACCGACCCTGGCTCGCACTCCCGGAGGACCCTACCGGGCCCCGGCGCTGGCCACCCCGCAGAGCGAGAGGCCGTGCGACTCCGCGAGGGGACACTACCCCGCCCCGCAGCCAGCCGGAGAGCGCGCGCGCGCCTTCCCGAATTGTTGGCAGTCGGACGGACACGTGACCCGCGCGGGGCCACGCCCCCAGGACGCCCCGCCCACGGGCCCTGCAGGCTCGGGTCAGGCCTGCTCCAGTCTGGCCGGCTCCAGCACTGCCCAGCTGGCGGCGCGCGTTTCAGGCTTTGCCAGTCGCTACCGCCAGGGGCACAATCTCCGTGCTCTTCTCACTACACCCTGAGGCCACAGAAGAGTTGGACCCTACCTCGAAGTCTAGGGAAAACTGCTGGTGTCGGGGGAGGAAGACCCCCCAAGCTTAAGCAAAATATAAATACTGGATTAATGCTCTGCAAGTTCGTTATTAAACAAATACATCACCCAGCCACCTAGTTGTTTTCTTTTTTGTTTTGGCTGAGATATGATCCGTGGGAACTTAATTGGCAGTGTAAATTAGCTATACGGCTTTTTCTTTTCACGCTTTTCAAAGGATGGCCTTAAAATGTCAAACAGGTATAAACATTTATGTAGGAGCAAGGGATGCATAGAGATAAGGATTTACAAAATTTCCCTCACTTTCTCACTAATCTTTCAGACTAGGTGCACAAAAGGTCTAGCCAGAGTAGTTAGCACATAGTTTATAATATTAAGGTTGGAACTTGAGTATAATTTCAACCTAAAAATTTTATACAAACTAAAAACCAACTTACAAGTATATTAAAATTTTTCCTTTAATTGTAATTTACGGATATATTTAATTCACTTGCAATGAAAAAGTAATAGGTATCACTCTTAAAGGGACTATAGTTCTTTAAATCAATTCTAGAAACATACTTAGAACCTGTTACAGGCCAGTTGGTCGTTGCACTATACGCGTTAACTAAATGATGTGACATATCTTTTAGAGTGATGTGTTTGGAGAAAACAAATAGCCTTGCTTATGTATCACAGACTGCTATCATCTTTTATGAATAAAACAAGCACTTGAGGAGCACAATATTTCAACTGCAAAGTATATAGTAACTAAGGCATTCACATTTGTCTAAGAAGAAACCTCAGAACTTATTTTCTAAGAATACTGAACCATCTTCACAGCAAAAATAAAATTCACTAGCCGGGTGCAGTGGCACATGCCTGTAAACCCAGCCTCTTGGGAGGCTGAGGCAGGAGGATTGCGAGTTCAAAGCCAGCCTCAGCAGCGGCAAGGCACTAACCAACTCAGTGAGGTCCTATCTAAGTAAAATACAAAATAGGGCTAGGGGTGTGGCTCAGTGGTCCAGTGTCACTGAGCTCAATCCCTGGTACCAAAAAACAAAATAAAATTTGCTACTGACATAATTTTCCACATGATTCCAAGAAAGTTTTCATTCTCACTGTGATGATTTAATTACCTACATTTATGACTTATTCTTTGCAATCATCTTCAGTTTGTAAATGAAATACAGTTCCTAATCCATAGGAGGATGAAATATTAATCATTATAATTATCAGTAAAAAAAGTACCAATCTTGGTGGGATAAGTGTGTTTTTTTTTTTACAGGACTCCTTTGGTATTTGCATAAAGAATACTTGGGAAAAAAAGGTATCTACTGGGAAATTTTTATTTTTATTTATTTGTTTGTTTATTTTGTTGACATTGGAGATTGGTCCCAGGACTTTGGGCACAATAGGCAGGCAGTCTACCACTAAGCTACATTCCCAGTCTCTCCTGGGCATTTTTTATTTTTTATTAGTACAGGTAAAAAACATAGAGATGGTGGAATAGAATTCGTTATTCCAGAACATTGCTGTCCTGTGAAACTTTCTGCAATTATGGAAATGTTCCTTAAATCTATCTTGCCCAGTACAAGAGCCACTAGCCACTTACTGACCTCTTTAAATGTAGCTTGTGTAATAGATGGTTTGAATTTTTATATAATTTCAATTAATTTAAACTTAGCCATCTATGACTAGCAGTTTCCATATTACAGTTCTAGAATAACAAAGGATCACTATATTGCCCCAATCATGTCATACTTGATTTTGAAAAGCATTTGGCAGTCACAGAACCTCTGAAACCAATTAATAAATGTTTCCCTCCTTGCTCCTCTCTGAGCATATGAGCAGGTAGACATTTTAACTTTGCAGGTAGAACACATTAACTGGAATCCCTATCTACAATGTATATAAGTAGGAATAGAAATGGAATCTCTGAATGAAAGGGAAAGGGATTTAAGAAAAATGAAACCTTGACCCTGCCATTTCTATGTTGCCTGACCCAAATTGAAAAGTTTAACGTGGTAACTTTAAGACTGGGATGGACTTCATCAGAATAGTCCACTGCCTGCTTCAGACAGGATTCATCTCAGATAATCTCCTTTTTCTCAAGAACTTTAGGAGCCCAAAACTCTACCACCATCTCCCTCCCACATCCCAAGGATTCCCTCCAGAATATGTCTCAGATTACAGCATCTAATGTCTGTGTCCCTACAGTTTTGTCTTAAGCCTGAGAAACCCCAGAATGCACTTCTGTGTTGCATGTTTTAAAACACTCCCCTGGTGCCAATGTGACTTTGAAGTGCTGCAGGAGCATGCTAAAGGCTTGTTAAGTTTTATTAAAAGGAGGTTTTATGGACTGAGACTTTGGGGAGGGCTTCAGATAATTACTGCCTGGAATGCTGAAAAGTAGGTCAGATGTCAACAGGCAAATCCAGATAAATTGTTGAGTTGGGGGAAATTAACCATCCCTACACCTACATATTAAACACTTTGTAGTATTATTAATTCCATACCATCAAAGATATGAGGTCATTGAGGGGGTTTCTCTTTTAAAAGCTGTCTAAATTTTTTTTTTTTTTTTTTTTTTTGTCATTTGCACCATTACCCCCAGTTTATTTAATACCTACAAAGAACTGGCATGTTTTCAGATATTAAATTCTTTTGATCTAGACTTAATTCTGAATCTGCCTCTTTTTTCCTAAGGTCATGACCACGGATGTCTAAGTAACTTCCTTCCACCATTGATTGCTTTTGCTGACTCCGTACACAAAAAAAGTTTAGAAAGGACCACTTTCTTTGTTGCGTTTCTTGGTTGCAAGCAATAAGCACTGGTTCTAATTAAGCAAATAGGGAATGTACCGCACAGACACCAAAGAAACAACTGAAATCTTGCCCATTGAGGGTTGAACTAGGGTACTTCTGGGCATCTGGGCAGGAGGAACTATGCAATTTTCCTAGGGTATCACTGCTGGAAAAATAAATTCCAATTATTTTTATTTTTCTGTATTTTTGTCTGTCTTCATGAGAGGCAAGTTGAAAAAGAGTCTTTCGTGCTTTTTCTCATGAAATAAAAAGCTCCTTGGACAGTATTTCCAGGTTGACTTTTAGCCCTAGTTTTTATTCATCATGAATTCACCCTGGTTTTCCTTCCATAAGTATCTGGTGAAGCAACTTCCTGACAGTTACACTACCACTTCTTTCATGGTCTCAGAAAATCTGCCCTGCCATTGCCCCCTTTGAGGACTTTCTTATGCAACTTATTATTGTTGACTCAGCAGATGCAGCATGATCACAGCCTAACTGGCATCTTTCTACCAAAAGTCTGGTAGATGCATTCTGTTCAACAGAAAATCTCTCTATTGAGAAGCAGTGAACCATCTACATTTCTCTCTTGGGTATATCTGACCCAAGGCATACAAAGTACAGTCCTCAGTCGGGGTAGATACACAAAGGCATGAAGAGGGAAGTGAGGGCAGAGAGAAGCAGAAGCCCTGGGACAGTAGGAAAGAGAGTGGAGAAAAGATGACCAGTGGCACCAGAAGCAAGAGCCGAGAGAAGAGGACTGAGACCCCAGAGTGCGGAAACAGTAGGGCAGGGTGCAGCAGATGCAGGTGCAGCTAAATCTTCAGCCTTCCAGAACAACATCTATGTCTGTACTTTTATTTCTCTGTATTGTTGCAATAATTCCTACCTACTATAACCTGAGTGTTCTTATATACCTTGAGCTGATAAATAGCCTAACATACCACTACATCCCTCTTTCCTGCTCTCAGCTGTCCCCTTCTTAATCTCTAGCCTACAGGTTCATCAATACTTCTTCTCTCTTCAACAGCCATGAATGTGGAGAGTGGTGACAAGATGGGAAAGCAGGGACTGAGATTGGGGGTCTTTGAAAACCTCATGGCTGTGGCATGCCTGGTACCTGGTTTCTGTGCAAGGGCACAGGATGCTTAGCTGCTGTGGCAATGCCCTGCATGAGGAGGATCTGTGCAAGAGTCTTATCAGCTCTGACCTTGCTCTCAGGCACAAAGCTCCTGGGAAGGAAGGAATTCTTATGCTAGACAACCACAATGTTTCACCAGCTCCACTTCTCTGGTTCCTGCCGGCTTTACAGTAACTTTAACAATGGACTTTCCTGAGAGCTAACGTTGCACTTTGCAACTGTGAATTGCAACTGTAGAAAAGCTACATAGATGTCCTAGTTTCTGTAACTTTCCTGAATACAAAGCATAATGGTTGCTTAGTCTTTAACCTGATAATGATTATATATATATAAAGATTGCTGGTATAACTTCTTTAGATCTGCATCTCCATCAGAGAGCAGAGCTCCACCTGTTCCCAGCTTGATCTTCAAAATCTGTGTTTGTGAATCTTTATTCTCCAATCCCCCTTTGCCCTCGCCTGACGGGAGAGTTTGGTGGCACTAGTCAAGGCACATGGAGTCTACTGAACAGAATCTACTGTTCTTTGCTTTTCTGTGGCTTCTAAAATACTTATCTCTTGCTGGGTGCAGTGGTTCAAGTTTGTAATCCCAGTCACTTGAGAGATTGAGGCAGGAGGATCTCACGTTTGGAATTAGCCTCAGAGACTCCACAAGACCTTCAGCAACTAAGAATAGGTCTCAAAATAGAAAAAAAAAAAAAAAGAACTTGGGGTATAGCCCAAATATCCCTGAGTTCAATCCCCAGTATCAAAAAGTAAAGTAAAATAAATCTATTTTTGAGATTGATACTAATTCCTCCCATCTATTCCTGAGTCACTCTCAGCACCTGATATGGTCAGGTCAAAGGGCTCACTCTGTATGAGTTACCATAGCCCATTATTTTACTTCATCCACAAAAGTAACAAAGATCTAAGGAAGGAGTTTTTATAGACCCATCTTTGGGTCTGAATTGGAAATATGGATCAAATCATGGACTCCTGGATTTTATTCAGACTTGGAAGAGGCATCAGACACCATCTAATCCAACAGCAAACCCAAAGCCAGATTGTCTTCAGCCACATACTGAAGAGAAGTTCCCCTAGCCTGAGACTGGGAACTTTTCAGATTTACAGGTTGCTTACTTCACAATACAGCCCAAAGCACTTTTTCTTCCATCATTGCTATTAGAAATGCTTCATAATGAGGCAAAAGCTAACTCCACACAACTCGCACCTGTTAGTCCTCATAGAAAGCTGAACAGAATAAACTTAATTGCTTTTTCTCAGATCATTCCTCTAAAAATTTAAGGATCATTAGCAGAGATGCCTTGATTTTTCTTCTCCTGGTTTATATTCTCCAGATGTTCTCACCCATCCTTGTGCACCAGAATGCCTCATGGTCATGGAAGTCTCTGACACTTTCTTCTCTTACAATCTAGCAGACAGAATTAAGCAGATAAAACTGATTCTATGAAGCTAGAGAATGTAAGGATGTTTTATTAAGTTCTATTACAAGTATCAACTGCTAAACCTGTGGCCATTTTTTTCCCATCTCTGACCTCTCCACTGCCCTCTGGTGGTAACTAAGTTTTCTCAATTAAGACAATGGAGGATGGAGGGAAGAGAAGAAAGTGAGAAGGGGAGTGATTATAGAAAGGAGGGCAGGCATGCAGCAAAGAAATAACACACTTATATATAAATTCCTGGCCTCTTGAAGTTTATGATATAATTTTGGAAGCAAACTACACAATGAAAAACTAGCAAAATAGCCACAATAACCCCCAAAATGGCAAATAAAATAAATTTTAAAGAATTGGGGGTGCCACAGTTGTAACTCAGTGGTAGAATGCTTGCCTAGCATGTGTGAAGGACTGGGTTCACTCCTCAGCACCACATAAAAATAAATAAAATAAAGTTATAAAAATACAGTAACATTTTTAAAAAGAATTGGGGAGGACTTCATCTGTAAGCACTAGAATAGAGAAAACATTTAGAAGTGGTAGTATTACATTTAGCCTCAGTTTTGGATAGGAAACACCAGAAAATGAGAAATGGGTGCCTAAAACATAGTAAATTCAAAAGATGCAGCAAGAAATTAACAATATAGAAGTATATTTTAGGCAAGAGCTCAGAGCTAGAAAAAGATTCTTGAATCATTCACAAACACCTATGATGTATAGAATGACCAATAGAAAGAAAATTGGAATAATGGCATGTAGAGAGAATTTCAGCATCAAGAATTTGAGTACCAGCAATTCACAATAGCTAGATTGTGGAACCAACCTAGGTGCCCTTTGCAATAGATGAATGGATAAATAAACTATGGTATATATACACAATGGAATATTATTCAGCCATAAAGAAGAATAAAATTATGGCATTTGCAGGTAAATGGATGGAGTTGGAGAATATCATGCTAAGTAAAATAAGTCAATCCCAAAAAACTAAAGGCCAAATGTTTTCTCTGATAAGTGGACAATGATACATAAAGGGGGAGTGGGGGAGGGGGGAGGTAAGAGAAGAATGGAGGAACTTTGGATTATGTACAGGGAAATGAGGGGAGGGGAGAAGGCAGGGAAGGAAAGATAGTGGAATAAGACAGACATCATTACCCTATGAACATGTATGATTACATGAATGGTGTCACTCTACATTGTGTACAACCATAGAAGTGAAAAGTTGTACCCCATTTGTGTACAGTGAATCAAAATGCAGTCTATAGAAATAAAAATAAGTAAAATTTTAAAAACAGAATTTGAGCATCAGAACAGAGAATTTGTCATTTATCATTAACTAATTCAATAATCAATTTGTATATAAACAATATGATAACCTTGATTTGCCTTCAAGGACTTAATCTAATGCATGGAAAGCAATATAAAACATGTAAATCAGCAGGTATTTTAAGAGATAGAAAATAATAAAAACCACAAGGAAATTACAGATAAAGGAGGAATAAGAGGAAAGAAATTTGGAGTCCCTCCCTCCCGGTGGAGAGCTTTAGAAAATGCTTTATAGAAAATGTGGCTTTGAGGGGCTGGGGTTGTGGCTCAGTGGTAGAGCACTTGCCTAGCATGTGTGAGGCACTGGGCTCCATTCTCAGCACCACATACAAATAAATGAATAAAAAATAAAGGTCCATCAACATCTAAAAAAAAATTTTTTTTAAAAGGAAAAGGTGGATTTGAAAGTCAAGTCCTTGAAATGAATAGGATTTGAACATGTGGAAATGGTTAGGGAAGCCACATGTTAAGTATAGGAGAGGAAATGTTTCCTCACCTTACTAGGGTTCCTGGCTAGGTATGAAATAAACCTGACAGATTAGTGGGGGAAAACCATAGCAAATTATTTAATCAAAGTTTTACATGACACAGGAGGATTCAGAAATGAAGACCCAAAGACTGAGGGAAATCTATTTTTTTATGCTTACGGTTCTTTGTGTGTATGTTACTCTGGGGATCAACCCCAGGGCCTCCCACCTACTAGGCAAGTGCTGTGCCCCTGAGCTATGCTCCCAATCCCTAGGCTCAGGTTTAATGAAGAACAGACAGCAGTGTAGGAATATGATTGAACAAAGGGTCTGATCCAATGATGACAGATTGAGGGGACCCAACAAGGTCTCTCTCTTCAGATTCTTCTTGGTCTCGGTGTGTGCCATTCCTTTCTCAGTTCAATGTATTCAGCATGCAAAGGCACCACACTTTTGGGTTTCATGTTCTGAACCTGACATAAGCAAATGAAATCTGAGTAAAAGTGACCAAGGGCGGAAGGAGGGAAGGGGGCAGGCACAGCTAGAAGAGGGCTCTGCACATCAGAGACCACACCACACATTCTAGAAACAAAACATTGACAGGATCCCCAGAAAGGCCCAACAATCTAGTCGATCAGGAGCTGAAGTCTGAGGGACAGGTATGCTGTGCCTGGATTCTGACCCAGGAAACAGATTCGGGGTTCAGCAAGTGGAAGAAGATACAAGATGTAGTTAGGATAGTAGACATGCTGTATTCAGTGGTGGGCACAGCCATTAGGCAGCTCCTAGCTTCAGCGTCAGCCCCCAGCCAGTTCCAATGTAGCCCCCCTTTTGCCCATTTCCTTCGACTCTTTTTATATGCAGCTCAGAGAAGGCACACTGACAACAGGTTGCATGGCGGGGCATACTCCCAAGTTAATGTTTATGACCTTGAGTCTCTACCATGAATCACAGGGTCTCTGGCCTTGACTAACCATAACATAGCCAGTTCCACCCTGGCTACACACTAAAAACACAACATAGCCCGACGGAAGTCCCAGCAAGGGAGCCTAACTACAGCTATTTGGGGGGCCTGCCCCAACAAGGTAGTTGCAGGAGCCTTTGAGATACTCAAGTAGGGGTGCCAGGTGGAGAGTTCAGAAGTGAGGTCTGGTCTAGAGATGTCAGTTTGTGATCCTCTGTGTAAAGGTGACTTGAGGCCACAAGAGATGGCCAGGAGAAAGGAGAAAAGTGAAGAGGGAGGAGGCCAGGACCCAGTTTTGTTTCCTGCCCTTGCAGCACTATTTTCACTTTCCTCCAAACCCACACCCAGCGACTCTCTCCACGCTCCCCACAGATGACTTCACTTCCAAGACCATTAGATAAGTGTAATACAAAGCTGCTCCCCCCGCCTTTCCATTGCATCACAACCTAGCTTGTCAGCCTGAAAGCTGTTCTCCCCGCCCTTTCCACTGCAGTCATTTCCCTGACTCCCAACTACTTGTCAGTCTGAACATCCTAGCTAGCTATTGGTTCATCGGTCAGCTTGCAAGTATCCTTCTCCGTTATTGGTCCCCTGTTAGCCGGGTGGCATTCAACTGCTTAAGGGGAGCTACCCCGCCATCTTTTCTCATGCTTTTCCCTCTCCTACTCACTTGCTTTCTCTCGCCTCCTTGCTTTTCACACTCTTTCTTGCACCGCCCTTTCTCATTCCCTTTCTTTTCCTCTCATTTTCTCTCTTACCCTGCAGGGAGACACTCTGTTTGCTTAATAAACTCCCTTATGTGATTTCCTGTGTCCGGCATGGTTTTCATGGGTTTTCTTACAATAAGGGTTCCCCAAATTTTGCCACCAAACCCGCAAACCTACCAGCACCAATGTCCTTGCTTCCTTTTCCTCTTCTGTTTAAAGGGAACAGGTCCCTTCCTGGGTAAGGCTAGAGCTCCTACCAGTGTTATGATCCCTCTCCTTCTACCTCCTGAGTCACCTCTCTCCATCAGCTCTTTCTTTCCCAGACCTTCAAATGCTCTCAAAAATGTACCTGCAGCAGAAATGTTGCCATCTGTTAAAATTCCTCAACCAGCTAATTCCCTTTTTCTCTTCCCTCCTTTGGAGTTAAACTAGTTGAAAGAGTGGTCTACAGTGAGTCTGTTTCTTCTTTTTTCTCTTATACTCTCTTCACTCTGGTTTTTGCTCCCATTACACCATTGAAACTGCTCCCGCTGAGGACACCTAAGGTCTCCTTGCCAAATCCAACAGGCCTTTATAAATTCTTTGCTTATTTGACCTTTCAGCAATGCATGAAACTGATAACCCTTCCTTCCTTCCCTCAGTTTCCCTGAGATCCTTGTCTTTGGCTCTTCCCTTCAATGTTGAGAGTTCTGCCTTAAACTCTTATCTCCCCCAGATTTTTCTTGGGTGACCTCATGTGTTCCCATGGCTGTAATAACTCTCTATATGCTTAATCTCCCAAATCAGTAATTCAGGTCCTGACCCACACAGCAACTAATTAAACTAAATACAACCAAAAGGGAAATTTCTCCTCTTCCCCCAAACCGCTTGTCTCTTTATATTCTTCTTCTTGGAGGTAAACATTCTTAACTCTTCTTCTATAATACACATCCTATCTTTTCCACTATTCCCCACAACCCTAATCTATATTGCAAAGAGAGAGACATTTCTAACTTTTAAATCTGAGTCACAAATTCACTTGTTTAAAATTCAGCTTGGCCTTTGAATTGCCTTTGAGGTGTAGTCTAAACTCCTTAATATCAGAAAGTTCTGCATACGTCCAGATTCATTTCTCAGCATTAATACCAGGGTGTTTTATACTTCGTCAATTATGAACAACTTTCAGTTCCCTGTACTGACACTCTCTGAATCTTCAGAACCTTTGCCCTTGTTGTTCATTTGTGTCTTGAACTCTCCTTCTCTGCCTGTTTGTCTTGCTGTTGTTTACATTTCCTGCAGTCTGAGCTATGACTCCAAAGGCCTTCCTGACCCCTTATGACTAGACTAGTTGCCCCTCTTCCTGGCTATATTATTACCTGGTACTTATATGAAAACAGTTATCACTGTGAGCTACGAATGCCTCTTGATTTATTTCTAACCTTTATCAGACTAGAAATAGATTAAAGACTAGGAAGGTCATGTTCACCAGTTACCTTCTTTATTTAACAGTACATGGCGCATATTAGGAAATCAATAAATATTTTTAAATTATTATTTTATTTATTTATTTTTATGAAGTGCTATGGATCGAACTCAGTGCTTTACACATGCTAGGCAAGGGCTCCACCACTGAGCTACAGCCCCAGGCCTCAATAAATATTTGTTGAATGAATGAATGAACTGGGACATTAGACTATGTCAGAGATGTTTTATCCAAGGTGGGAGACAATGTAAAGGAATGGAATGTATGCAAAATTTAGAATCAGAAGGCAGGACCATACCCCAGTTCTTCACCAGCTATGAGAACACGAACGATATATTTGACCTCTCCGACTGAAGATCCCACCAGAAGCCAGGCACTGTACTGGATGGTAGCACTCCAAGGACAAAGAGAGAAATAGTAACTGCAATCAAGGAAGCTGAGTCCGAAAAGGTGTACAGTAGGTGAGAGGTCGGAGGAAAGAGCACTGCAGGTGTAGAGAGCAACACTGAGAAGGACTGCAGGTCAGCAGTCATGTGCCTCATTAGGAAAGTGAAACTGGTTCAGCAAGGTTAGAGCATAGACTGCATGCCAGCCAGCTGGAGATGCTGGGATGAGAAGCCAGGACTGCAGAGATGGAGAGGAGACCGGTCAGGAAGGATCCTTTACAGTGTGCCAAGGAGTTTGAGATTCATTCTCTAGGCCATGGAGTTAAAACCCAAATGTCTTAAGCAGGAGAGTGGCAGGATTCTATTTCTATCACAGAAAGATAAATCAAGTAGCTATGTGGAGAACAGGTTGAAAGAACAAAAAGAACTTAGTGATTAGTTGGTTGCATGTGAGGAGTGAGGGGCAAGGAAGATAAAGGAGGCACCAAGATTCTGATGTAAACAATTGGTTTATAGAGGCATTGATTGCTGAGCAAAGGGCTGCAGAAGATGGAGAGGCTTTTGTACAAAGGATGCCTAAGTGGAAGAGATCTGTTAGCAGAAAGCAGGTTGGGTACAAGAAAAAAAAACCAAAGTTGAAAAAACAAGCTAACAAGTTACTGTTGCAGTTTAAGGCTGAGACAATAGGGCCTGACCTAAGGCATAGTGATGCACACCTGTAATCCTAGCAACTTGGGAGGCTGAGGCAGGAGGATTGCAGGTTGGAGGCCAGCCTCAGCAACTTAGCGAGACCCTAAGCAACTTATCAAGACTGTCTCAAAATAGAATATCATGCTAAGTGAAATCAAAAGAAAAAAGAAAAAGGGCTGGGCCTGTAGCTCAGTGTTAAAGCACCCCTGGGTTCAATCCCCAGTAACAAAAATAAATGATTGAATAAGGTGAGCATGTGGAGCAGAAGAGAAAGATCTAATGTAAGAGATTAGGTGGCGCAACAATGGACAGGGCTTTGCAATTACAATGGAGAGTCCTGGAGGATGGTATTAAACAGCTGGACTAGAAGAGCTGAACTGAAACTCTTAGGAAGCCAAGAAGAATGGAGACTTTGGTTCAACGTGGGTGGAGGGACATTTTAAAGTCTTACTGAAAAGTGGCTGGGGATGTAGTTCAGCGATAGAGTGCTTCCCTAGCATGCATGAAGCTCTGGGCTCCATCCCCAGGACTTAAAAAAACAAACGCAAATTCCTGCAAGAGTGATGTTTGAGGAACATGAGTAAGAGTGCATAAAGGATGAACTAGAATGAGGAAAGGATGATGGAGGTCACAAGGGGTATGTGGTTATTGTTCAAACATAGCACAATAAGAATGTGGGCACTGCCAAGAAGGAACATGAGATACCTGTGCTCCCTTGGAAAGAGGTGTAAAGAGAGGACACACCTGGCACAGAATCAAGGTATGTAACACATTCTTGGGATTATTGGTGTCCATGTGTACCTCCGGCAGACCAGGGGCTTCTTAAAATCAGAAACCATGTCTTATTTATTTTTGTATCTTTAACATATAGCTCAGATTAAGGCATAGGTTAAATTTCAATTAGTATTCTTAAATGACCCACTATATAAATAAGATGGAAAGGGAGAGTGTCTATGAAAAGCAAGAGAGTTTGGGGAAGGTTTTGAATTTGACTGTGAAATGTTGAGTTTCAGACGAGACATCTAAATATCTACTTGTAATGTCTTAAGACACAAAGAGAAGAAATCTGAGGAGAAGTGTGGTAAGGAACCATCATTGTCAATTGTTTCAAATTCCACTCCCACCTCTCCCACCTGACATTTGAAATAGACAATACTGAAACCTTCATCGGCTTCAGATCAAAGGGCAACGTGGCTCTGCTTAACAGTCATCCAGAAAGGAGGGACTGTATAGAGGGAAAAGAGGGGTGGGAGGGAAGGAAAAAGTAACAGAATGAATCAAACATCATTACCCTATGTAAATGTACGATTACGCAAATGGTATGCTGTTACTCCATGTACAAACAGAAACAACATGTATCCCATTTGTTTACAATAAAAATAAATGAAAAAAAAAAAAAAAAAAAAAAAGTCATCCAGAGATGCAGGTTCCTTCCACTGTGGGCACCACTGTGTTGATGCATGCACTTCAGAGTTACAACAGGAGAGTGTACAGATGATTGCACTGGACAGTTTTGGGAAGTGGTGTATATCACTTTTATCCACCCATTTTTGTCCTGTAAATGTCTTCAAAGTCCAGATTGATTATACTGAACTTTTAGTTCTTTCTTAATTCACTCTCTGCCCTCGGTTGCTCTGTGTCCTGGGAGGGTCACCTCTAGGAATGGAACCATCTGAGCTTCCTTGTCCTTTGGCTTCCAAGTTAGGTTTAGGAGATGAGAGGTACCAGCAAGAAAGAATAAACAGGAAGGGAAAGAGGTTGAGGTATACAGATACCACTCCCCTCCTAACCACTGACATTTTCACTTCCTCACCCTTCCACCACACGCCCCTATTGATACTTTCTCAATAATCCATGGTAGGGGCAGTATTTTTCTGCAGCCATAGCTTCCCTTAAGTAGTTCTTGTTCTATGACTCTAGTTTGGCTGGCCCCCCAAAATAAAATACTATTCCTTTCAGTCTGGGAGTCTTAACATCTTCCTGCAGTTAATAGTCCTGGGCTGCTTCTCTATTTTGTGGGTTAGTTAATTGGTTCCATCAAAGGGTGTACAAGTGACCACCATAGTCAAAGTTCCATTTTAGAACCACATCAAGACTCTTCTCATTGATTTTGGAAATGATTATTCATGATAACTCTAGGGCTAGGGATATAGCTCAGTTGGTAGAGTATTTACCTTGCAAACATAAGGCCCTGGGTTCAATCCCCAGTACTGCAGGAGAAAAAAAGAGAGAGAGAGAGAGAGAGAGAGAGAGAGAGAGAGAGAGAGAGAGAACATGATAACACTAATGTTCATCTATCACTATAGTGACCCCATAAAGTGATTTGAGCTACTTCATTCTCTTTCACAATTGCTTTTCCCTTACTTTTCCTGTTGGAGATCATTTCCACTTATGCACCTATGGATACAACACCACAGATAAGTTTTCAGTAATTTTTTTTTTTTAATTGAGATGGAGTTTCACTATGTTGTCCAGGCTGGTCTCCCACTTCTGAGCTCAAGTGATCCTTCTGTCTCAGCCTCCCAAATAGTGCAGCCTATAGGTGTATGCCTGGCTCAGCCTATTTTCTATATTATTAGCTATCTACATGCAAAAAAAAAAGTACTAGGGCTTAAGTTTTGTTTTCTTTTTTTCAACTCTCAGACATTAGCATCCTTGTCTTATAGATAAGGAAAAGTGAGGCTCAGAGAAGCTAAATAATTTGTCCAAGTTTGCATAGATAGCACATAAGTCAGGATATGAATCAAATAGTATAATTTTGCCAGTTCATGCCCTTGAGCTCTGTGTGCAATAGTAAGAACTAAGGGCCAAGTACCCCATAACTAAGTGGTAAGTAGATATAAATGATGGCTAATTGTAGCACAGCAGTAACTGGAAAGAGAGAGAATGAGAATATAAATGAGTAGTTGACAGACTTGACCAACGTAGTACCAAGGCCATGAGATCAAGGTGTGGGGTGGAGTAAGGGTGAATTTAGATAATCCAACAGGGTGTAGGAGATGAGAAAGAGAAAAATCTGTTTTTTCATATACATTAACAGATTAAGAAGTCTAGAGTTTGTTCTCACCACACAGCAGTACCTGAGTTTTAACGTGGGAATTCCCCAATAGTAAGAACTGTGTCTTACTAATATTCATATCTCTAGCAACCCTCATGAAACTTCCATATGGCAAGCATCAAAAAATAGCAACTAAAATAGTGAAACACCACACTGTCTTCTGTATGAAATATTGTGGAGATGTTTTACTGTAAATTATTCACTAATCAGTTTTACAGCTCTGTAAACTTAATGATAAAAAATAATGATAACATATAATAGTAACATAATAAGAAAAGTAATATTTATTGAATACTTACTATGTCCCAGGCAGTATACTCAGCCTTTTACAAAAGATTATAATGGATATGGAGAATAAGAAATTCCCCAAATAACAAGGCCTGAGAAAAAGAAAAGGAAATGAAAATGAAGGCCCTGCATTGACAGCTTTCATCTCCCAAGACAAATATTTTCCAGATGCTGGCTGCAGGCAGAGAGGATGTCTTACCATCCTCAAAAGAAACAGTCTCTAGGAGGCGTTCTCTCCTCCAAAGCAAAATCCTTTTTAGGCGCTGTCCACAGACCTTACTGAAAGGCCCACATTCCTGACTAAGCAAAACTGACATATGTTCGCTAGACCACCCCTCAAAATAACCTCTGTAAACCCAGTCCCTTTCTTTGTCCAGTGGTTCATTTTCCACCAGGAGAGTGGGTCTGCGGACACCATTTCATCCCCCTGAATAAAGAGCTGAGATGTTGCGTGAGGTTTGCATCCTGCCCTGTCTTTTTGTGCTAATAGATTATATATCATTTAATTTTCAAAATAATCTTATGAAATAGATGCTACTCCTCTATATAGACAAGGAAACTGAGGCAAAGAGCTATGAAGTAAATGGCTAATTATTGGCAAAGTTGGTATTTGCACCTAGGCATTCTGTCTCTGGAGCTTTTTCCAAGTATGTGAAGAAACTATATTCCCATAGCAGTTTAAGTATATTCCATATCAGCCTCAGAACATGCCGCTGAACAGTGCTTGACTAAAGCTAATAATTTTTATCTCTTCAGTACCAGATCATGCAGTGTGCTGCCCATAGTTGATAATAGTTCTTATTGAAAAAGACACAATTATGTATATTCCTTTACAATTTCTTAGCCTTCTTAGAATGAATTGCATAGTGTGTTACACATAGCACAAAAGAGGCACTCAATAACTATTGAATTCAACCAAAGTAGTAACTGTAGTAACTTTGTAAGAAAAAATACCAGGAGGCATCAAAAACAGTGGTTAAAAAAAAAAAAACTGTGCAAAGAGAGAATATAAACATAAATCATCACCATTACCTCTTGGATACACAATTTTGCTAGTTTTGGAACAATGGTTTAATGAATACTTTCAAGAATATAGCTTAAAATGGTGACTAATAGACTTTAAGTTTTTAACTGTAGTTGGAAACATATTTACCTTCAATGTGTTCCTTGAGAGCTTCAGATTGATTTTTAGACATATCTAAGTATTTTTTTATAATTTTTTTAGTAGTAGATGGACACGATATCCTTATTTATTTATTTTTATGTGGTGCTGAGGATTGAACCCATTGCCTCACATGTGCTAGGCAAGCATTTTACCACTGAGCCACAAACCCAGCCCCCCCAAAGTTTTTTTTTTTTTTTTTTTTTTTTTTTTTTGTGGGGCTGGGGATTGAACCCAGGGCCTTGTGCATGTGAGGTAAGTACTCTACCAACTGAGCTATATCCCCAGCCCCAAAGTATTTTAATGAGAGGAAAAAAGCCAAATTTTTGCCATTCTTTTCACATATTAAAAAATCTTTGGCCTGGAAATTAAACTGAAAGTTTCAGGAAACCACTTCATGATGTCAATGTATGAAAGCAATCAAAAGGACTTGTTCTATTTTGTGAAAGTAATAACAATCCAAATTGTGCAAGGCCTGGAATACCTTCTGTAACTATCCAGACAGAGTAAATTCGATTTTAACATTTCACAATCTCATAAAACTCTTTAATTAGAATTCAAAATCCATTCATTCTAGTTAGTAGCTTCTTACCCACCCAGATCAGATATCTTATCAAAGGGGAACATGGCAACCCCAGAGATAATTTGAAATGGCCGTACCATCAGGGGTGTGCTTTGGCACTTTCTCACTTCTTTCCCTCTCTCCCAGCTCTGGATGAGCTCCTTCCCCAACAACTAATATTAATGGTGTATCTACCAAATGTCAGGGCTGCTTTTGGAGTTAGGAACATAGCAATGAATAAGAAAGATGGCACCTATGTCCTCACAGAGCTTGTATGTGTTGAGGAAGATAAGTCACAAACACATTAAAGACACATAAGTTAGATAATTGTTGCCTGGCACGGTGAGGGCACGCCTGTAATCGCAGTGGCTAGGGAGGCTGAGGCAGGAGGATTGCAATTTCAAAGCCAGTCTCAGCAATTTAGCAGGGCCCTAAGCAGTTTAGTGAGACCCTGTCTCTAAATAAAATACAAAAGGGGTTGGGGATGTGGCTCAGTGGTGTAAGCACGAAAGGACAGGGAGCAGACCTCTACGGATTCAAGGAAGCCTTTATTCCTTTGCAGACTCAGGCACCATTGGGGGCTATTTTCTGGATGGGGAAAACGGCCATCAGTTACAGAGGGGTTTTTTGGTTTTACAGGGTACAATAATGTAATCACTGGAAGCTGTGTACATGCAGTTTTGACCCTCAGTGTCTAGTTGTACAGGTTAAAATTTTAATTTAGGAGAGTAGTTGTAAAAAGGCAGAAACTCATTGTTGTCTGGGGAGATAAGAGTCCACCTGAGGGATGAGTACTGAAATCTTGCCCATTGTCATTTAGGACTAATTCCCCGTGGGGGAAGGACAAGGTTTAGAATCCAGCATTTGGTATCCACCCCTTTCCCCCAGGGCCCATTGTTATCAGGAAAGAATGCTCTGGGAGAGGATTAATGTTTGGCCAATTTCTCCTCCCTCCTTCAAAGCCATACCATCCCTCTATTTTCTTGGGAAGCTGTCTTATAGGAATATTATTTTCCATAACCTTTCAAGTGGTTTAGATTCCCCGGGTTTGATCCTTGGTACCAAAAAAAAAAAAAAAAAAAAAGAAAGAAAAAAAAGGGTTGGGGAGATAGCTCAGTCAGTAGAGTGCTCGCCTTGTAAGAACAAGGCCCTGGGTTCGATCCCCAGCACCAAAAAAAAAAAAAAAAGAAAAGAAAAGTTAGATAATTGTATACTGATTCACATGAAGAAAATTACACAGAATAAGGCATTAGAACAGGGGGAAAAGTCCCCTGTTAGCTGGAAAGGGTCCTGGCACTCACTCTGTTGTTCTCCTGGGGACCATAAACAGTTTCCTGGCATAACACCATCAGCTAAGTTCACTTTGTAATCCTGAAGTAAGACCAAGGACACTGCAAACCATGACCAAACATCCCTCTCTCCAGCTAGTATGAGTGAGTACTGCTCTTTACCCATTGCAGCTCAAGCCCACTCCGCTTCTCCTGCCTCCCAGTCAAGACTTAGTAAGCACTCATCATACTCCTATTTCCTGATGGCTTCCAATCTAGAACTAACTGCTCTCCTTCAACACAAGCCCAAATCCTCTAATGAGTCCCTTGTAAGATTTTCTTGCTGAGATCCCATGTTTTGTCAAAATGTGTGGTCTCACTTGCTGTCTTGGAGCATTTAATATGTCCAAATTTGTTAAATTACACTGACCTTTGATTAATGAGCATCATCAAAGAGGAGAGGGATTTTTGTTGTTGTTGTAATAGGAAAGTCTTTGATGGGGAGGATCCTTGTGCTGAGAACTGAAGTTAAAGAGAGTCATTTGAAAAACTAGGGAAAGAAGCATTTCATTCAGAGGGAAAAGTAGGTAATTTGCATTTCTTAACCAACACTGGATTTTACACACATCATCTCTGAACACTGATTTTGAGGTAAAGAGGATGTTAACTATATTCTCATTTTCTACTTTTAGTCAAGAAAAGCATTTAGAGAAAAACAAATTTGGTATGTCACGTAAAGAAGTAAGGAAGTACAGCATGGAAGAGACAGTGAATGTGCATAACGCTGAGGAAAACTTATCCTGGGATTTACCCTCCTCTTAACTTTTGCCCAGGAGCCTGTTCTCTGTTGGCTAAACCAATCTTTGTTAAGTTTGTATATTTTTTTAATTTTTATTTTTTAAGTTGTAGATGGACATAATACCTTTATTTATTTATGTGGTGCTGAGAATCAAACCCAGTGCCCCATGCATACAAGGCAAGTTCTGTACCACTGAGCCACAATCCCAGTCCCCCACCGTTAAGTTTTAACACATAATTAACAATAGAATTGATAACTATCCCTTCTGGAAGTACATTTATTAAGAGTCTTCTTAAAAATGAAAAATAAAAAAGTCAGGGTATTTTTGGCTAGTGGGAACCCAGGTCCTTCTTAATATTGAGCCAGAAATAGATATAATAATGACATTGAACTATATCACCAGAAGATGAAGTATAAAGATATTACAAAGGGCTAGTGCTTATCAAAAGATGTTTTATTGATTCTACTGTTCCAAGATTTTAGGGAGAAGGAGAGAGGGGAAAAGATTCCTTAGTCAATTCCTTTGTGAAGAGCTATATACCATTGACTTCTAACAGAAATTTATATTATATGTTAGAATATTAAGGATGCTGAAAAATTTAACGTAAGATTATCAGACTGTATTTAACACAGCGATGATAAACTTGAATGACCACTGAACAACTTCTCCCTTTGATCACTCTACATTTTGAGGGGTTAATTTTAGTGAAATACACACTCACTGTTAATGGGAAGTCAATCACTGTCCTTGAGGTGAAGTACTTACATACCTTATTGGGATAAGGCTATCTGACCGGGAAATGGGGGTGCCAATTGAAGGTGGTGTAACAGGGTCCTTACCTCACAGTTCTTCTGTAGGTGAGCTTAAGTATCACCCATTAGATGACATCCTTCCATCCCCTTTGACTCTCCTGAAGTCAGGCAATGCCTCTGGTACCATTACTTTTTCTAGTTGTTGTCTACATAAATATCAGCTAATATTCTTAGGCCGAAGTATTATTTATAAAACATTATAATATGAATAGATTTTCTTCCTTCTCCAATTATTTGCTAATATTGACTGTTTCCTTGACTACTTCATTGACAGAGCATCTGCATAAAACTGTAGTTTAATATCCAGCATCCTTTGTCCAATACTGGCGATTGAATCTAGGCCCTCATATGTGTTGGACAAGCACTCTTATCACTGAGCTACATCCCCAGTCCAGTATCTAACATTTTAATCTTTTTACCTTTATCACTTTTCTTTATTATCATATATCAAACTGTGGACCTGGTACAAATAAAGGGCCCAAAGAGAAGCAGTAGTCCCCATGTTTGTTGACCTATAGTCTGCTACTATGACTTTCATTGTCTGGTGCTAAGAAAAATGTGGTGAATAGGAGAATATCACTAATAGTATATCATGATGGTTTGTACTTCTTTTTTCAAAATAATTCATGTGTGCATGTGTGTGTGTGTGTGTGTGTGTGATTCCAGGGAACCTAACACAGAACCTCATACATGCTAAGCACTCTATTACTGAGTTATAACACCAGACCATGTTTTTATATTTTAAGGACAAACTGCCCTAAAAAATTTTTTTTACAACAGATAATATTACTACAAGTTGCTATTATTTTATTTATATATTTTTTGGTACCAGGGATTGAACACAGGGGTGCTTAATCACTGAGCCACATCCCCAGCCCTTTTTATTTTTTCTTTAAGAGAGGGTCTTGCTAAGTTGCTGAGGCAGTCTTTGAACTTGTGATCCTCCTGTCTCAGCTTCCGAGTGTCTGGGATTACAGGATCTAGTCACTGCACCAGCACGATTAATATTATTAAGAGATAACTTAGGCTCATTAAAACTTTAATGAACTTATTTGATCTTTCAGTTATTCATGAATTGGGCAGCACCAGACCACAGACAGTTCAGTGCTCCACCAAAGAAGCAGGAAGAAGAAACTTTTATAAGGCATCTTATTGTGGAAATAGGAGAAAAAGTATTCGATTGGTTAAAGAGCAAAGTTCCTTGTTGGAGGTTGCTTGGCAACTTCTGCCTAGTAAAGTCTCTAACTAGGGGTTAGCTGGTGGTTTCTTTTATTAATTTTAAAATTTGTTCTAATTAGTCATACATGACAATAGAATGCATTTATGCATTTTGATAAATCATAAAAAATGGAGTATAATTTCTCATTTTTCTGATTGTACATGTTGTAGGATCACATTGGTCATGCAGTCATATATGTACAGAGGTCATAATGTCTGTGTAACTCTATTATCCTTCCTACCCGGAAACCCCTTCCCCTCCCATCACTCCCCTCTACCTTATTTAAAGTAACTCCATTCTTCCCTAGTGCCCCAGTCCTCTTATTATGACTCAGTATCTGCATATGAGAGAAAACATTCCACCTTTGATATTTGGGGTTTGGTTTATTTCGCTTAGCATGATAGCTGGTGGTTTCTGACTGGTTGTTTACACTGAGTTGGGTTTCAGTTTGCTTCTGAAGGAACCCGTGGCACTGGAACCATCTGAGCCTAACAGCCTCTCAGATAATTAATTTAAGTAAGATACAGAAAAAATTAACCTGTGTACAGTATGTCCTAAGCTTTCGATAGTCTGGATCCTGGAGAGGAAGACATGAAGATGAAGTTAAATGTGCAAGAAAGATGAACTACCTATGTGAAAAAATTGAAAAAAGAGCCTGAAGAGTTTCAGCAAATCATCACTAATACAAATAAATCAAAACTAATACAAATGTGACCCTGAGTGAATGAGGAAAAACAAAGGAAAAGGAGGAAGGTCGTGTGGCAGTAGTTCTAAGGAAAGTTCAGCAGGGCCTGGAGCTCAAGTCTCCCAACTAACGAGTGTCATGTCTCCCAAGAATGAGCCTATTGTTCTAATTCTGCCAGGTTGTTTCCCGACAGCAGCCCATAAAAACTGTGGTCTTATGCAACTGTAGTAAAAGAGCATAGAACATAATATCTGGGCCATGAGTCAATTACTCTTCCTGTTGTCTAAGATCTAAGAGGTGCTTTCTTTGAGTCATCATGCAAGGTTCTCAAAATATAATATGCATACAAATTTCCTAGGAATCTTAAAATGCAGATTCAGTAGTTCTGAAATGGGGTCAAGTTTCCATAGTTCTAACAAGGTTTCATAAAGGATGATGCTGTTGGATCCTAGAACTCACTTTGAGTAGTAGCAAGGGCCTTGGAAGATCCCTGTAGAAACCATACAAATAGATTTATTAACTCTTTGCAGACTTAACGTCTTAGCCCTGGTGACATACAACTCTGTTGCAGTCAGCTATACACAATTTCAGGTTAGGTTTTTTCCCATTAACTCACCCTGCCCCACCCGCCTGTAAAATCTCAGCTGCCAGACCCTTCATATTAACCTGCACAACCACTTCATGACCATCGTTGTATCTTCGCATATGTACGCTCATTTTGGTATTAAGAGAGGGCTTTGGTCTTCTTTGGTCTCAATCACACACCTTAAGTTTGGATAGTTTATTCTCAATAATAAGCAAAAGTTTTAAGTTAAAATACAAACTTAGACACATTAAAACTTCAACAGTATTGCGCTCTAATGTCTGCCCTGTGTAGAAATTGTGGTGCAGCCATTCACCTGTTCTCTTTTAGGTGGGAGTCCTGAGGCATTGGCCACAAGCATTTCCTCCAGATTGCCTGAGGACTTCGGCAGTTATCCTAACTATGTGTCCATCTTTCTTTAACAGGATCTGTTCCCTTCCTTACTCTAGTCACAGGTCTCTTTACATATTTTGGTTCAATTCCCTACATGTTGTCTATTGTTTAAAACAGTGGTGTTCATATTTTTCTGAAGCCATGGAATTCTTTAGTAAAATAGATTAAGTTGATATGACTGAAACAATGGGAGACGAAATTAGAGATGGCCAGAAATACACCTTGTGAATTAAGGTGTTTAAGTGTTATCATGAAAGCTAGGGGGAGTGGTGAATGGTTTCAAGGAAGGAGAGACATGAGCAGAATTTTGAATGATTACTTCAGAAGTAAGCAGAATAACTTAAAGAGTATCCAGATGAAATCAGAAAGGAAGGAGAATACAAGGAATTACAAAAGATATTAAGCAGTTAGAATCATAAGAACATGCTGTGTGGAGATGGAGTTAAGAGTATAGAGTGAATTCAGAGAGTATTGTGCCTTCTAAGTTTTAAGCTTAGGCAATTATTGATGTAGTTTTGAGGTCTGCCAATTATTGAATCAGGAAGACAGGAGGAGGAATATTAGGTTATTGAGCTGTTTCAGACACACTGAGTTTAAACACTGAGTTTAAGTACCCATTAGAGTAAATTGATGTGGAAATAAGCAGAATCAAGTTTAGAAACTCCTCCAGTTGAGGACCATTATTTGTAGAGCAGTCCCAGAATCTGCTTAGGCAATTGCTTAGAGTTCACACCAAGTAATCTTTGCCAAATGAATTGTCTATAAAGTTGTGCTTATTTCCAATATATTCTTCAAAATACAGGTTGCCTGCAACTTTTAACTTCACTATTTCTCTCCTCTTTCCAAAGTGCTCCTTACATATTCAAGTCTAGGGCTAAACAGTTCAGAAAAATAGAAAGAGGTCCCCCATTCATCCTTTTCAATAAAGTCATTTCTGTTTAGAATCTAAGTTCAGAAGATTTAAAGGTTGTATTTATGAAGAAATAGGAATTAATAGAAAATAATGATTATAATCTGCAAAAGGTAAGATTGACTGGGTTGCCATACTGTAGTAGGAAAAGAGGTACTATGTATAAAAATTTGCACTTTGTTTAGAAGGTTAGGGTTTAATGCAGTGGTTTTCAAAACTGGGTTTTCAAGTCCTTAAGGGGGTACAGGGAGAGAAAAAAGGTTGCTCAGTAGTTGGAATTTCAGGCCCATTACTGCTATTTTAGCCAGAACAATCTAATTTGTTTTATATAGCTTTCACTGAAAAAAAGATTCCATGGTCTATTTTTTTTTTTTCCCCTCCATACAGACAGGGTCTTCCTATGTTGCTCAGGCTGACCTAAAACTCAGGATTGTCCTACCTCAGCCTCCCAAGTAGCTGGGACTACAGTCTTGCCAACCATGTCTGGCTTCTACGTTTTTGTTTTTTTTTTTAAATATGTTTAAGAGTGAAAAACACTATTTTATGTAACAAGTTGTAAGTCATACGAAGAGGCTGGTGAAGAAGAGTTTAGGATAAAGGAAGGAAAGAAAGCTGTTTAACAACAGGTAGCTGCAAAAGGTTTCCCACTGTTCTTTGCAATTCCACACACAGGACATTCTAAGACATTTTTACTCTTTACTTTTGTGCCCTCCAAATCTTAGATTCTTAAAGGCAATGCATGACATTTGATTTTGCACCTTCAATGTTTGGTACACTAAGATAAATGTCTGTTGAATTAACAATTCTAGGAGGTACTTTGCCGTGCATCCTTAACTCAGAGAAGAGTTTCAAAGGGGGTCAGAAAAATGCTCATGATTAAGGGACAGGGAGGAAAGATGTATTTTGAGTGTTTATGTGTATGTGAAGGGCTGGGGAAAAAATGAGGCCTAAACATGAGAACGAACATCTCCATTGATGTGGTTTTTTTTTTTTATTTTTATTTTTTTTTCATTGATGTGTTTTATAGAAGATGGCCAATACAATTTGTAACTTACGTACTGCAAAGTGTCATCGAGTGTGTTGGGGGTGGGTAAGAATGACATATTGATTCAGATTTTTTGAATAATCAAACAATGATCCTTACGTTAATTGTATAACTAGTATCTCCTACAAAAGACATTCTCAGACAAAATGTTCAAGGACATTAAAGAAAACAATTGCAACACAACTGTGAGAGAATAAGGTTTTCCCTTTCGTTTTCTAAACTGCCTGTTCTCTCCTGTTCTCCTGTTTTTGGCAACTCTGAACCATGTTTGTAAAAATCAAACAAAATAACTTAAAACATGTTAAAACCAAACCAAACAAAACCCCTGCCTTGAAATGTCAAGACTGGGGACTGAGACTTGAGTCCCTTCCTGAAAGTGGCAGGAAACCCGAGTAGTGCCCGATGTCCCCAGGGGGTTCCGACCGTGCCGAGGCCGCAGTGGGCGAGCAGAAGCCCCCAGCCCTCGCGAATTCCCCGAGACGAAGCCCGGAAGGCCTCGCGCCGCTCCCGGAGCCGGCCGCCCTCCCCCGGCTCTCCAGAACGCTGAAGGGCTGGGAAGACTCGAGGCGCGGTCGTGCGTCCCTCCGACGCCGGGGAGCCAGGAGCCCCTCGCACCACCTGGCCCGCAACCCGGAAGCAGATGCGGACTGTGCGGCGCTGCCGGGTTGCGGTTCCGGGTCGGGCCGCGCCGCACCCCGCGCTCATCTAGCAGCCGCGGCTCCCCGCCCCCGCTCTCCGGACCTGGGCATCGGCGGCCGCAGGGCCGCTCCCGGGGCCACATGGCTGAGGGGGACGCAGGGAGCGACCAGAGGCAGGTGAGGCCCCGGCGGGGCGCTGACCCCCAGGCTCGGCCCGGCTCGGCCTCGCCTCGCCATCCCGGGCCTCCTCCGTCCGGGGCCGACCCGGTTCCCTCCTGCATAGCCCGGGCCGCCCGGCCGCGCCGTTTGCTCCACCGCGTTCCATTTTCCTAGTGCTTCCCCTCTGCCGAGCGCTCCCGGGCCGGCTGCATCTCGGCATTTGAGGGTTTGGCCTGCCTCGGACGGTGTCCTCGTCAACCATTAGCACGCGACTGAGCAGCTCTGGGCCGGAGGCAGAAAACCGGGTTCTGCATCCCGCCCTGTCTCCCGGGTCACCTTGGACAAGGTTCTTAGGACCCTTGGTTCCCGCCTTAGCAAATATGGGCAATAACACAGACCCTGGGGTTTCCAGAGAGCCCACCAAATCTTATATTCCTCTTAGTTTTGAGCTTTTTTTCTGTGTATGATTCACGTGGGCCTTCATAAGGCTATTCCTACAGGGCCATGAGGACAAGATGAGATACTGAGTTGAATGTATGCTTCACTTTCCATTTTTCACCATTTGGTCCAGTTGTTATTTTTTAACCTGCAAGCCAAAATTATGATTTCTGAAATATTTTGAGGCTTTGGATACCAAAATGACAAAAATGAACATCCAGCCCCACCCCGTGCCCATATTTAAAAAATAAAATAAAAATAATAATGAAGAATGAAAAGAAACTGAAACAACATGGAATATCCAGAAGAATATAGGGAGGGTAGAAATGCTATTAGTGGTGGGAGTGGGGATTATCTGTTTATATGTTTATCTTTTCAATTAAGACTCTCACTAATGGTTATGGAAGTGCAAACCCTTGGCCCACTAGTGGCTCAAAACACAGTAAGGACGTAGCAAGGACTATTACATTCACTCCAGTAGTGTCACTTACCCAGAAAATAGAGCTTTGGTGACCTGATGCTATGAACATTTGGCCTGCTAAGGCTCATCCAATAATCCTTTATCCAGTATAATGATGTTGAATGCTTATACCATATAAAGTACTGAGGAGGTTTTAAAGTTATATGTACACCGTACATTTGTTGACTTTTTTTTTTTAATCAACTTTCAGAATGAGGAAATTGAAGCCATGGCAGCCATTTATGGCGAGGAATGGTGTGTCATTGATGATTGTGCCAAAATATTTTGTATTAGAATTAGCGATGATATAGATGACCCCAAATGGACACTTTGCTTGCAGGTATATGTATATATATATATATATATATATTTTTTTTTTTTCCTGCTTCTCTACAGCCATTTTCCCGTTACAGTATTGACCATGATTATATATTATTGTATTCTCATGATTATTCATGCATGTGTTATTTTCTGAATTATCTTGGTTGTTGGCTTTTGTTGTGATAGATTAAACATATGTAGTTGTTAAATCCCAGATCATCCTTAAATTGCGCATGTGTTGATTGTTTTAATCTTTCTTATCCCAATTCTTCTAATTATTAAATGTGTTCATGTCCCATCGACAGACTTGAGTTACACTTCCTTTCATTATCCCATTCGTATAATGGGAGTTTTTGAACCTGAAAAGATGGCCAGTATTTAAAAGGAAAAATAGGTTAGCAATGTGGATGATCCATAGAGTAGATACTCTATGAATTGAGAATCATTTCTAGTTAGGATAAAATAAATGAAAAGTTCAGCTACAGCTTTCTGTCTTGGTGCATATTCTTTAATGACTGCCTGTATTTTCAACATAAAGGGTGCTAAAGTTGAGTTTTTGTATTTGTTTTTTTATAATACTTGTTTGAAAATCTATGGTTTTCTACAACTTTTTCATATAGCATATTTAATAGCTTTTTTTTTTTTTTTTTAGTATTTTTTTCAGAAAAATACCTGGAAAATGTTTTAGTGTCACTCTATTCATAATGCCTCTGTTACAAGTTTCCCTCTTCCTTTCAACGATCTTCACCCTTATTCTTTTTTGCGGGGGAAACAGGAAGCGTACTGGAGATTGGACCCAGAGTTGCTCTACCACTGAGCTACATCCACAGCACTTTAAAAAATTTTTTTTTCTTTTGAAATTTTGAGATAGGTTCTTGCTAAGTTGCTGAGGTTGTCCTCACGTTTACTAGCCTCCTCTGTTAGCCTCCTGAGCCATTGGGATTATGGGTGTGGACCACCACAACCTGCTTTCTTTATTTTATTTTTTTAACTTTCTCTACAAATAATTTGCTATTTGTTTTACTCCTTAAAATACTGGTAGCATCACTAACAACGTATTCAATGTTAAAAGCATAAATTTGGTAATTCTTTCCTGAGATTTAGCAAACCAATGATTATAAGTTTGGCAAGATAGAAATTTGTTCAGTGGCTAGTTTTATAAATATAGTTATTTTTGAACCATTATGAATTGTTAAACAGTTTTGTTTTTAAACTGCATTATAGGTGATGTTACCGAACGAATATCCAGGTACAGCTCCACCTATTTATCAATTGAAGTAAGCTATATTTCTAAATTTTATTTTTATAAAAAGACATTTTCAAAGATATTTCTCTGTACTATGCATTGCATTTTATATAAAATATTTTTATTAAAATATAGAGATTAGAAAACACCTTTTTGATTTGGTGTAGTACATTTAAATAAAAAATTAAATTACCTAAAAACACATTGAATTATGCCACCTAATATAAAAGAGAAGTACAGTGTTCATGGGGTTTAAGTAGCTACAGAATTATCTTTAGAGATGGGGAAGAAAACCTCTTTATTCAGCCTAGTCATCTGGAAACCCTGACCTTTAGGGTTTCTCCTAACCTGCTGTCCTAGCCACAAAATATTGTGCTTAAGAATTCCCTCCCTTCTAGGAATTATCCAGGGTGCTTCTCATGGTTGTCCCTGCTCCCTCTCCTCCTTGTTATTGAGCTTGCTTTTAAGTCCAAGCTTAATCTTTATGCGTCATGACCTGTTGATGCAAGCAACCTGTGATCTACCTTGCCTCCTTGACCTAGTAGTATGTATAAACCATGGGAATAGATTGGCATAACAATCTGTTATTAAAATTTTTACTGACTAGTGGGATTACTTTTTGTGTGTTTTAAAACCATAGTAGTAAATTACTAATAAAACTGGTTCTGTAATTTAAAAAAAATTATTACAAGTGATAAATGAATGATTGTAAACATAAATTTCCTCTTTCAGAGAAAATTTTTTTACAGTCACATAACTAAAAGCTTGTTAGAGCTGTTGAGACACTAGTTACAAACAATAGTTGGGAACTTATGGTATTGTTGCAAATATTGTGAATCTGGAAATTTAGATTCTAGAACCTGTTCTGCCACTTATGTAAACTTGGGCAGGTTTATGATACCTTATGAACTCATGTTTGTTTTTTAAACCATTAAAACTGAATAATAGAAAAAAGACATACAAACCAAATGGCATCTTAACAGTTCATGTGCAAAAATGTTTTCAGACTCAAAATAGCTCTCTTATAGAATTCCAGGATGTGAGAGGAAAAAAGCAAACTAAACTGGAGGTAGATAGATATACAGATAGTTTATATATATATATATATATATATATATATATATATATATAATAGATTCAATAGAATAAAAATGACCATGATTTCCAATTTCTTAACAAAAAACTGATTAAGTTGGTATTGGGTTTTTCGTAGTTTCTTGGGAGGATTAAATTAGTTAATGCGTTTTGAAACCCTATAGAGTTATATAAAGAAGGATTTTAATGAAAATAGATGTTTTTTAAAAATTAAACCAATCTGTGTATTAATGAAAAAAAGCAAACTAAACTGAGGTAGATATACATATAGTTTATATATATATAATAGATTCAGTAGAATAAAAATGACCATGATTTCCAGTTTCTTAACAAAAAACTGGATAAGTTGGTATTGGGTTTTTCGTAGTTTCTTGGGAGGATTAAATTAGTTAATGCATTTTGAAACCCTATAGAGTTATATAAAGAAACATTTTAATGAAAATAGATGTTTTTTAAACATTAAACCAATCTGTGTATTAATCAGTAATTCTTTTTGAAATATTAATGCAGTTCTTGAATAATCTTCTTTATTATGCTTTATTCAATCTTAGTGCTCCTTGGCTTAAAGGGCAAGAACGTGTGGATTTATCGAACAGCCTTGAGGAAATATATATGTAAGTGACAAGTGATTAAAAATATCCTGTTAGTCATTCTGTTTTGTGCCCTTACTGAGACTGTGATATGTTAGTACCTTTTCTAAACTTTTTGTTAAAACTTTCCATTAAGAAAAAAACTCACTTGAAATACCTTGTTATGTTAGTTATGTAATTTCATAGGTACATTTGATATGACTTTTATTTATTTACAAAATAGTAACATTTAGAGCTAATAGACATAAAAAACACTTAACTGGCTTGCAAAAGTAAATTCAGAGGTATTGCTTTTTTATATATTTTCATCGCATGTGTAGAATGAAATTGATAGAATTCTAACCATGATTACCTTATTAAACTTCTAAATGTTTTGAAAGATAATTTCTCTTATTTTAAGCCATAAGACTCAGAGTTTATTGATACGGTTTTTCTTCCTTTCTTTCTTCCTTTATTCCTTCATCAACAAATATTACATGGAAAGCACTGTATTAAATCCTGGATACACATGGTTATCAAAACCAGAATCCCTTTTTTCCATGGTATTTAGAATTTGCAGGGAGGAGGAAGATATCTTTGTACGTTGTAAAATGAATGTAAAACTAAAGCTGTGATAAATTCATAAAAGGAAGGTAGACAGTGCTATGCTGAGTTTGAAATAAAACCTGTCCTACTCTAGGAGGTCAGGGGCAGCTTGTTTGATTAAGAGCTGAGTTAATTAGGTGAAATTAACTCCAGTGAGAGGTCTCAGCATGTACAATGGCTCTGTGTCAGGAAACTTGACACCTTTCAGGAAACAGTAATGGTAATACCAAATCGGAAGAGAGAGGGCAGGAGAGGGAGGGGACATGGTGAGAAATGACTTGAGAGGTAGACAGGGAAGGTCCTGTGGAGTTTTGTCAGCTATGTTAAGGAGTTTTGTCTTTATTCTAAGCATCATTGGAAGTAGAATTTTAAGTAGTAGGGTACCAGTGATAAGATTTTCATTTTGAAAAGATTGTCATATTTCTATGTGAAGACTGATTGGAAAGTAGCAAGAATAGATGTGGGATATCAGGAGGTTGATAAATTAGTACAAAGGAGATAAGATAGATTTGGATTAATTTTAATTATATATACTAAATTTATTAAGATGAATAATAAATTGGATTAAATAAATAAATAAATCTGGAATATAATTTTTTTTCCCTAATCCAGGAACTAGTAAGGATTCTATTATATGTTCTAGGTGGCCACCCCATTTGGTACAGTGAGAGTACTCCCTTTGTGTCCCTGGGATCCAGGCCAGGTTTCTTTTCCTTCCAAAATATTTAATTAGAACATGGTAAGTCATTATGGAATCCATTCTACTTGTTCCTTTCTAAAGGAAGTAGTGTCTTTCTTGGGTCCCCATTTAGTGATTCTTTTATCCTAGGCCTATAAATGTTATTTCCTCAATAGCATTTTTTTGATATCTGTCTCTAACCTTACTGGCCACTCCAATTTTTATGCTCCAAACTTCTTTGAATAATCCTTTATTCTTTATTTGCTAATTTATCCCATCTTAAAGCAGAATAAGTTGTTTACAGCAAATTTAGTCAAAATTGACATTTTAATGATAACATCCAGTGGTTGTTTTTCAACACTTACCTTACTTGACCTCTGTAACTTAGTGATATTGACCACTTCTTTCTTTCTTAAAAATCTTTCCACAATTCTATCATGACTTCTATCATATTAATCACATTTATCAGTTAGATTTTTCTCCTACCTACGCAGTGTTATACAGTCTCCAGTCTGAAATAGCTTCCTGTCTACCTTTTCCCTATCCCCAATGTCTTTCCTTTTACTAAGAGATACCCTTCAGTACAACATAACTTGTGTGTTCTCTTTAACTAGTTCTGCTGAGCTATTTGAGATTTAGGAAGGTTTAGAGATTATAAAGCAGTTTGTTATAAAGAGAGAATATGGGTCTTATTGTTTTGTTTATTTAAAGAGTGTTTGAATAATCTCAGTTCAGTGCTATTATTTTCACATATATGGTCTAAATATAAATACTCATTATATGGTGTTTTATATAAAAGGAGGTGCTGTGGTACATGTTCATAATCCCAGCTACTTTCTCAAGTAGGAGGATTGAAAGTTCAAGGCCAGCCTGGGAAACTCAGTAAAACCCTATCTCAAAATAAAAAATAAAGCCAGGCGTGCTGGCACATGCCTGTAATTCCAGCTACTTGGGAAACTGAAGCAAGAGGATCACAAGTTTGGGGCCAGCCTAGGCAACTTGGTGAGACGCTGTCTCAAAATATTAAAAAGGCTGCGACGCACCTCTGGTTCAATCCCCAGTACCAAGATAAATAAAAAATAAAAAGGTCTAAGGCTGTTGCTTGATGGTAGGTAGGTATTGAGCTTCAGTGCAACAACAGCAACAAATTTTAACCATATTTTCCATAAAATTCCAGCAGGGGGCAGCAAGTGAAAAATGTTTTCCAACTTCAAAAATTAAACATAACACAATATGAACATAGTTTTTAATGATTCTAGTTTTTATTCTAAATATTATAACATTAAGATTTATACATTTCATATCATTTTTAATGCTAAATTTGATTTTTGCCTAGGTGAAAAGATAAATTATGGTTAGTTGCTGGTTATGGAAAGAGAAAAAAATTAAAAAAAAAGTTTTTCCAGTAAACATTTATGGACCATCTCATTGTTAGGTACCCTATTAGGAATTTGGGAATAAAAATTAAGAGGAATGTGTAACTATACAATATAGTGGGAAGATTACTAAGTTCCATGTATAATAGCACTTTTTGATGGTTTAGCAATAAATTATCTCACAGCATTTGGATAATGTAAGGGTGGGTTCCATTGTGAAGGTGATTTTTGTTTGCCAATTAAATAAAAGTGAGGAGGACTTTTCTGGTAGAGGAAACTATTTAAGCAACATCATGTCAGATGAGACACAACCTATTAATTTTTGGAGTTTTGCAAATTATGTTAGTCAGCTTTCCATTACTCTAACAAATACCTTAGATAATCAATTTATGAAGAGGAAAGGTTTATTTTGGCTCATAGCTTTGGAGGTTTCAATCTAAGATTTGTTGGCCTCATTGCTCTGGTCCTCTAGTGGCACATCATAGCAGGAAGTCATGGTGGAGGAAAACCACTTCTTTCACTTATCTCATGCCTGGAAAGTGAGAAAGAAAGGAAGAGAGCTGGTGTCCTACTGTCCCTTTCAGGGCATGGCCCCAGTGACCTGAATTACCTCTCTCCAGGCCTTACCTCTTAAAGGTTCGTTACCTCCCAGTAGCACTAACCTTCAACACATGGGCCTTTGAGGACATTGCAGATGTTAACTGTAGCACAAATAATTTTAAGTTTTAGATATTATGAATTGGGGTAGGTATGAGAGGAGGGACCCTGTAAGACAGGATAAGGAATTTGGGCATTATCATGTAGGTTCTGTGCATTTTAGGGAGGGAAATAGAAGTAATCAGATTTGTCTGACTATAAGGAGGAGGAGCTGGGCAGGAATTGGACTTGAAGAAAATGAGTAGAAGGTTGTAAAGTGTTTGAAGAAAGAAGTGCTATAGGAAGAGCAGGCAGTAACTCAGGAGGGATATGATGGAGGCCTTTATTAAGGCAAAGAAGAGGCAAATGGAGAAAAATAGTTAGTTAAATAGATATTTACAATATAAACTAGGGCCAGGCATGGTGGTACATACCTGTATTCCCAGTGGTGTGGGAGGCTGAGGCAGGAGGATCATGAGTTCAAAGCTAGCCTCAACAAAAGTGAGGTGTTAAGCAACTCAGTAGGAATCTATCTCTAAGTAAAATACAAAATAGGGCTGGGGATGTGGCTCAGTAGTTGAGTGCTTCTGAGTCTAATCTCCAATACCCCCCACACACCCCCTAAAATAAGAATATAACCTAGGATTTGGTGAAGGATTTGATATAAATTAGTTTGATTATCTTAATTTTTTAATGAAAAAATAACCATAATTTAAAAAACATTTTTTTTTTTTAGGTGTTGATGGCCCTATATTTTATTTATTTATTTATTTATTTATTTATTTATTTATTTATATGTGGTGCTGAGACTTGAACCTATGCCTCACACATGCCAGGCAAGCACTCTACCACTGAGCCACAACCCTAGCCCCACAATTATTTTAATAAAATAAAAAAGTACATAATAAATTTAAAATGTTTAGGACATTATATTAATTGTTAAGATAAAATGAAAGGAGTTTATGGTATTTGAATTTATGATGGTCCATTTTAACAATGTTTAATTTAAAAATATAATTTTTTTTAACTTCCTATAGCTTTTTTGTTCTTGTTTTTTTTTTTTTTTTTTTTTTTTTTTTTTTCTTTTTATTGTAAACAAATGGGATACATGTTGTTTCTCTGTCTGTACATGGCGTAAAGGCATACCATTTGTGTAATCATAAATTTACATAGGGTAATGTTGTTTGATTCATTCTGCCATTTTTTCCCTTCCCCCCCTCCCCTCCCACCCTTCCCCTCCCCTCCATCTATACAGTCCTTCCTTCCTCCATTCCTGCCCCCCTCCCTAAACCCAACTCCAACCCCAACACTAACCCTTCCCACCCCCATTATGTGTCATCATCCACTTATTAGCGATATCATTCTTCCTTTGGTTTTTTGAGATTGGCTTATCTCACTTAGCATGATATTCTCCAGTTTCATCCATTTGCCTGCAAATGCCATAATTTTATCATTCTTTATGGCTGAGTAATATTCCATTGTATATATATACCACATTTTCTTTATCCATTCATCAATTGAAGGACATCTAGGTTGGTTCCACAATCTGGCTATTGTGAACTGAGCAGCTATGAACATTGATGTGGTTGTATCTCTGTAATATGCTGATTTTAAGTCCTTTGGGTATAGGCCAAGGAGTGGGATAGCTGGGTCAAATGGTGTTTCCATTCCAAGTTTTCTAAGGAATCTCCACACTGCTTTCCAGAGTGGCTGCACTAATTTGCAGCCCCACCAGCAATGTAAGAGTGTACCTTTCTCCCCACATCCTCGCCAACACCTGTTGTTGGTTGTATTCTTGATAATTGCCATTCTAATTGGGGTGAGATGGAATCTTAGGGTGGTTTTGATTTGCATTTCTCTTATTACTAGAGATGTTGAACATTTTTCCATATGTTTGTTGATTGCTTGTACATCTTCTTCTGTGAAGTGTCTGTTCATTTCCTTAGCCCATTTGTCAATTGGATTATTTACATTCTTGGTGTAGAGTTTTTTGAGTTCTTTATAGATTCTGGAGATTAGCGCTCTATCTGAAGTATGATTGGCAAAGATTTTCTCCCACTCTGTAGGCTCTTTCTTTGCATTGCTGATAGTTTCCTTTGCTGAGAGAAAGCTTTTTAGTTTGAATCTATCCCAGTTATTAATTCTTGCTTTTATTTCTTGTGCTATGGGAGTCCTGTTGAGGAAGTCTGGTCCGAAGCCGACATGTTGAAGCTCTGGACCTACTTTTTCTTCTCTTGTTGTTTTTTGTGGTGCTGGGCTTTGCACGTGGTAGGCAAGTGCTTTGCCACTGACCTACGTCCCAGCTCTTTTTCACATTTTGATGAATCATGGAATCTTAGGTTTCAGTGTTGTCAAGTGAGGCCTGTCAAAGCAGAAATTGTGCTGGACAAAGCTATACAGACAAGGAAGACTTTTCTTCAAGTTTACTGGGATAAGGAAAGAAAGGTCAGAGCTAAGTTGGAACCTAACTCTTCTAAAATGAAAGGCAAGAGAGTTTTTAAGGTCTAGAAAGAGCTACATGGAAAAGTATACAGGTTAGGGGGTGGTTAATCAATGGATGTGTTGAACATTTTGAATTATTACTGGTTACAATGGTGCCCCTTGCTGTTAGGCTCCGAGACTGGGAGATAAGGTCACTGTCTTCCTTGAGGATTATGTTTCTAGGGGATGTCTTTCAGGTTCTTGAGATGTATTTGAGTTGTAAAATCCAACAAAGATCTTCTATAAAATGTTTCATACATATTTTTAAAAGGTAGAGAAAGAATTTACAATGGCAAGTTTTTCAAAGAAAACATTATAAGAAAAAGGAAGGTTGGGGTATAAGGACAGGGAGTAACCTGTCTAAGCTTAGGCTGAGGATAAGGCTGTTCTGGTCAGGCTTCTGTAGTCAGTTTTTGAAGTAGTATGACTCTCTTATGTCTGTTTTCTTATCTGTAAAATGGGGATGATAATATTATGAAAATTAAATGACACAGCCCATGTAATGTACTTTAGTATATAGTAGGCATGTTTCAGTCAGCTTTCTATCACTATAACAAAATACCTGAGATAATCCAATTTGTAAATTGACAAGGTTTATTGTGGCTCACAGTTTTGGAGGTTCATGTCTGGCCCCCTTGCTCTGTCTGATGAGGCAGCATACATCATGGTGGGAGCACATGGCAGGATACAACTACTCATATCATGAGCCAGGGAACAAAGAGAAAGAGGAAGGGGCTAGGATCCCACAATCAACTTCAAGGTCATGTGCCCAGTGGTGTAAGGATATCACATTAGGCCCTACCTCTTAAAGACTCTACCACCTCCTTGGACTGCCACCCTGGGGACCAAGCCTTTTTTTAACACATGGCCCTTTCAGTAACATTCAAGATTCAATTTATAGCAAGCAGTCATTTTTGTTGTTCTTATTAAGAGACTCATCTCATCCAGTTTTATTATTATTATTATTATTATTATTATTTTTTTTTCAGTTTTATTATTTTGAAAATGTAGTCACTGAAACTTAGATCAAGTGACTTAAGGTCACACAGCTTATAGTGCAGAGCTTTACCATTAAAGTTCACAAGTGTAGATACTGCAAAATGAGAGCTACAATATTAGAGCCATAGGTAAAATTAGAGTTAGAAGTAACTTTGTTGTACTCTTTATAGATGGGATTGTTATTTAAGTTGTTCATCAAATAGGTCAAATAAAATATTTATGTTTAACTTTTTTCTACAATTTGACTTTGTAGGTAAAAATCTAACATCTCAGTTATAATGAGTAGTTCTCCAATGTTGTACAGTTCTTAGGATTTAACAGACTTCCTTTAGTGTCATTTGGGGAAGGGGATGAGAGTTTCAGTAGACAGGACTCAGTTTTTGTCACTTTAATTGGCTTCTGATTTCATTGCAAAATAGCAGAAGTTTGAAGGCCACTCTTACCAAATTTTGGTGGATATTTTAAAGATAGGAATAAACTATTGTCATTAGAGAAAACACAAATATAACAGTAACAACAGTAATGAACAAAAAACTCCAAAACACAACCCACCCATCATCACTTTTTATGACCTTTGAGGTCTAAGGGAAAGAATGATTTCACTTTATGCAGGAAGTCTTTCACATCCTGTGACTTTCTTATGCCGGCTTTTCAATAGCAGTCTTGTTAATTGCTAGTGAAGAAAGTACTCAATAAATGATGCTAAACAGCAGTGCAGTTGTATATTCCTCTGCAGGAAGCCATGGGCCAGGGGAGAGGCAATCTGGAGTGAAAGTTTCATTTTTTTTGTTATTGGGGAAAATTACTTATTAATTGTAAAAATTCTTCAAAGGTTTTTTTTTAAGTTTTAATATGAATTTGTATTTGCAAAGGAATGATTTTCCTGTCTCAATGGGTAGTTGTAAGGATTAACTGAAGTAATAATCATATACAGCATTTTTACATGTCTTTTATGTAGAAAATGTTCAGTAAACACAGGTGTTAGTATCACTGGTTAGGGTGACGTTGATGTGAAGAATTCAGTAGAATGAGATTAGGAAATAGAGTTATGTGCAAAACCAAGAATTTATTAGGGTAGTGATTACAAATAGTGAGTAAAGAGTCCCCATCACCTTACTTTCTACCATATCCCCAAGGCTATAGGTAGTGTGTGATTCGTAGGAGAGGCTCTTGAAAGATTTGTTGAATGAATTGAGAGAGGTTCACTTTGAGAAGAAAAAGATTTGGAAAATTTTCTTTTTTTTTTTTTAACTTTAAAAGCTCTTTAGGGCTGGGGAGATAGCTCAGCTGGTAGAGTGCTTGCCTTGCAAGCACAAGGCCCTGAGTTCGATCCCCAGTACCGCCAAAAAAAACAAAAAACAAAAAAAAAAAGCTCTTTAAATTTTTTAAATTTCTTATAAGCAAGAATTATAGACTTTTAGAGACATAATGCTTTAAACTTCTCATTTCATGGATGAGGAGACTGAGACTCAGAGAAGTCAAGTAACTTATTTACCTAAGGTCATAGCTGTGGGTAGGAGAGTAAAAATGCAGTTGACCTGAGCTTTGGACCTCAGTCCTGTGTTCTTATTTCAGCTCTGGGCTTCTTAAACTGCGTGGAAGATCATCTTGGACAAGTCAACATATTTCTATAGAATTTATTTTCTCATTTGTATTATGGGGAAGTAATACATTAGACAATCACAAGGATTAAATGTGTTTATATATGTTAAGTATGGGGGATTTAGTATATCCATAATACATTTTATCTTGCATGTCTTCATGAACTCTTTCAAGAAGAATGGATAGAAATAGAAATTGTTTAAAAGAAATTCAGCAGTGTTCTCAGTTTTAAAAATCCTTTCCAAGTAACTTTTGCTCTAAAAAGAAAGGTTATAAAAAGACATAAGGAGGATTATTTTAGTGCTGGAAGTTATTGTTGATATAAGGAGGGTTTGAGAATTATTTGAAACTAGTTTTGTTTCTTTCATTTTCTTCTTCATGCTTGTTTTGAAATGGTGGGTGCTGATGAGTGGTGATAGAACAGTTTCAAGGGGAAACTTAAAGGAAGGTAAGGTATTGCTATGATATAGTGGAGTGATTTTTTTAACACACCAAAACTAACCTAAAATTTGAGTCATTACTTAAAGAACAGATACTTGACCTTTATTTTATTGTTGTTGCCATGGTGTAACCTAATTATGGGCATGACTTTAAGACCCAGAACACATTCTTTTTCTCAATGATCCTCTGATACAATTTTAATCAGGGTCAGCCAAACATTATTTCTAACCAAAATGAATCGATTAGGCAATAGGATATTTTGTCAAAAACAAGGTATGACTATAAAATTGTTGAATGAATTGTCTTAGTTCTTCTGAATCAACTGTATGAAGGAGTTCCCAGTGTGCTTTGCAGTTTTCTTTTTGAAATAAGTATACTAAGTTGTACCAATTAAGTGGTTGGAAGTTATTCAGAAGTTCAGAAAAGTGAGCAGTGATTAGACATCAATACTGAAACTGTATTCCCTGATAGAAACATAATCACATTTATACCTATCTAGTGCATCCAGTTCAAATGCAGAAATTTTCTTTCCCTTCTTTGGTTCAACTCTTCTATTTATTTTAAGTAAGACTATGTTAATTTTGGAGTTAGTTGGGATTTTTAATGTTGATATAAACAATCTTATATGTTAAATACTCACACAATCTTTTTATAAATACTTTTGAATAAGACATGATTAGATTTTTAAAATAACGTTGTCAGTTTTAAATGTGTCTGTTTTGTTTAATTTGAGAAGGGAATTTTTGAAATAACAATTTTTTCTCTTGAATTTTGTTTAGACAGAATATTGGTGAAAGTATTCTTTACCTATGGGTGGAGAAAATAAGAGATGTGCTAATACAAAAATCTCAGATGACAGAACCAGGTAGGATTGAAAAATACTATTAATGCTCTGTTAACTTATTATAGTAATTAATTTTTCACATAGATATTCTAATTGAAGTTTCATATGAAAATTTGTGGTTTGTATGTAAAAATAAAAATTTTCTTAGAAAGTTCATTTACTTGTATATTTATGGTAATTTTTTTCTTTTTATTTATTTATTTTTTTTTTAAATAAGGCTTAGCTGCTTTGTTTTCATATTATACTTCCTTTTTCTTTTGGTACTGTGGGCTTAACCCAGGGGTGCTCAACCACTGAGCCACATCCCTAGCTCTTTTTTATATTTTATTTAAAGAAAGGTTCTTGGGCTGGGGAGATAGCTCAGCTGGTAGAGTTCTTGCCTTACAAGCACAAGACCCTGAGTTCAATCCCCACTACCACAAAAAAAAAAAAAAAAAAAAAAAGATAGGGTCTCTCTAAGTTGCTTAGACCCTTGCTAAATTGCTAAGGCTGGCTTTGAATTTGTGATCCTCCTACCTCAGCCTCCTGAGCTGCTGGGATTATAGGCTTGTGCCTCGAACCTAGCAATTTACATATTATACTCTTAAACAAAATAGTTTAATGTGAGTCCATAATGTGTTCTCTTTAATTGCTATTAAGGTAATATGAACTTTGTAACATTCTTTGTGAATTATGGACTATATAAATTAGATATTAGCTTCGAGTGAGTCTAGTGTTTATAGAGAAAAAACTTGAGATGCACAATGACCAATATTAGGATATAGAATTTAATTTTGAATTTAATTTTTTGAAATATAATTCATATGCCATAAGTATTTACCATTTAAAGTATACAATTCAGTGGTTTTTAGTATATTCTGAATTGTGCTGCCATCACCACTAATTGTAGAACATTTGGAAATTGATATTTTTCTCTATTATCAATCTTTCATTAAGTATATGACAACATGGAAATTTCTAATGTCTCCTATTCACTTTAGTAGTCTTTGTTTCATTTACCACAAAGGGCTTTTTAGAGAGAACAATAACTCTATTTAACCTAATATTATTGGTAAATAGCATTTTGTTGATACTACTGGTAGAATTATTTTTAATTTGAGGGCCAAAATGATTTTTAAAAGAACCTAGTAGTTTATTCTTACTAATTTTTTGGAGGGTTATTTACAGAGAACCAATTCTTTAGGATTCCCTCAACAAAATCAGAATACATTTAAAGTTGATAGTAGTGTGTTTTTTCAGAGAATTTTTTCATTTTTTATAGATGCAAATATTTTTATTGTTTCTATTAAAATCAGAGGTAAGTGACAAAAATAGTCAATCCATACAATAATTAGTTTTGAAATATTTTTCTTAACTTTTTATGATAATCGTTCTGATTTTGCAGCATTTCAGGGATCTATCAGAAAAGTGATTTCAAAATTGTCAAAAAAATAACTTCTGTCTGTCTACCTCTAGAATTAGAACAGTCACAGAAATGGAATGTATATCAATAAAAATTTAGGACTCATAAGTTTGGAGTCACTCAACTTTTAGGAAATTTGAAAATTTGATTTTATTTTAAAAATGACATTTTCCTTTTCCTACCTATAATCACAATATAGTTATGCCACTCTTTCAAGTTTTAGGGTTACTGATTTGTGTTGCATAATTCAAAATTTTGAATTTGTAGAAATTTGGTGTTTTTTTCTTTTAAATCATTTTTGCAGATATTACATTAAAATGGAAGGATTAATAATTCTGAAGAACTAATAAGGGTAAGAGATAGTGATCAGGATGAGAATATTCTTCTTTAGGAAATAGTTTATTTTTATTTTACTGTTAACCATTTCAAATTTATCTTTTTTGTCTTTCTAGAATAAAAATTTTAAATTTGAAATAATTATACATAACTACAGTTTTTAAAAAAATTGAACTAGCTTTGCCAGTGCACGTGCCTGTAATCCCAGCAACTCGGGAGGCCGAGACAGGAGGATCACAAGTTCAAGATTTGCCTCAGCAACTTAGTGAGACCCTTGTCTTTTTATTGAGACCTTTTCTCAAAATAAAAAAAATAAAAAGGACTGGGGATGTAGCTCAGTGATTCAGAGTCCCTGGGTTATGTCCCTAGTACCGCCTCCTCCCCACCCAATTGAACTAACTTCAAATTTACAGAAAAATTGTAAAAATAGTACAAAGACCTCTTTTATATTCTTCACCCTGACTCCCTATTAACATCATACATAACCATGTTGTAATATCGAGAACAGTGTAGTACTGTGAAGTAAACTAAAGCACTTACTCAGATCTCACCAGTTTTTCCACTAATGCCTTTTCTGTTGCTATAGGACCCTGTCCAGGATTCTACATTGTATTTAATTATGACTTCTCTTTATTCTCTTCTATGATTGTTCTCATTCTTTCCTTAACTTTTACAACCTTGACCCTTTTGAAAAGTACTACTCATGTATTTTGTAGAATGCTCCTCAGTTTGGGTTTGTTGAGTTGTTTTCTCATGAATGGAGTAAGATTAGCCATTTTTGACAAAAATACCCCCAAAATGACAGTGGTGTCCTGTATAGTACATCATTTCAAGGAGTCATGATATCAGTGTGCTGTGTTATTGGTGATGCTTACCTTCATCCTTTGATGAAGATGGTGTCTGCCCGATGTCTGCACTGTAAAGTTACTATGTTGGGGTTTTCCTGAGAAATGGGTATGTTCATGTGTGTACATGTGTCTGTGTATCTTTGTGTCTGTGTGTAGAGAGAAAGAGATTTATTTTAAGCTTACACAGTTGTGGAGGCTAGCAAGTCTAGCATTTGCAGGATAGGTCAGCAGGCTGGAGAATCAAGGAAGAATTGATGTTGCAGTTTCAATCCAAAGGTAATCTTTGGGGAAAATTCCCTCTTCTGGGGAGGTCATTCTTTTTGAATGAGGTCCACTTTTGTTATGGAGAGCAATCTGATCTACCCAAAGTCATCTGATTTAAATATTAATCTCAGCCAAAAAAAGCAAAAACAAAAACAAAAATTAAAAAACTTACACAGAAGCATCTAGAAGAGTATTTAGCCAAATATCTGTATACCCTGGCCTGGGTACCCAAGTTAACATGTAAAAGAACCATCATAATTTTACTATTTTTCCTTTGTGTCTTGTGGGAAGTTTGTTTTTTTAAATTGAAATGTGATGTCCCTTAAATGTATGAACTCAATTGATCATCCTTCCTTGGCCTTTTGAGCATTTATGACTACAAGTGTGTGCCAAGGCTATGCTAATGTACTTGTTCCTTAGACTTTCATTTACATTTTAGTATTCATCAGAAGATTCTGTCAGCAGTAGTTTTACTATGTTGTTTACCTAATGATGATTCTCCATTTCCTTCCTTTATTCATTGGAATTCTGTTGTGAGGAAGAGGAATTCTGATTCTCTTTGTTGAAGAATGGTGTTTAGAGTCAAGATCTCATGTTTTTTTTAAAAGAGAAATTTTGTAATTGCTTCATAGATTAATAATAGTGTCTCATATTCACATAGGCCCAGATGTGAAGAAGAAAACTGAAGAGGAAGATGTTGAATGTGAAGATGATCTCATTTTAGCATGTCAGACAGAAAACCCAGTGAAAGCGCTGGATTTTGATATCAGTGAAAGTCAACCAGGTATAATGTCACTACTGTTTCTTATGAGGAGTGTGGGGTGGTAGTGTTGTGTTATGGAAATTTTGGCGTGTTATGGAAATTCCTTTGGCATGTTATGGGAATTTAGTAAATTCTCATGTGTTAGGAAGTATTTATTAATTTGCAGACAGATTTACTTTTTTTCCTGACTGTTGATCATTTTGGTGTTTGCCAGGTCTGTCAGACTAGTGAGGAAAAAAATAGAAGTTTCCTTTTATCCCCCCTGACTTTGTTGAGTTTTGACTTAATGATGGGAGAAATTGAAACTGAAAAGTAGCTGTTAATGGTTTCAATTCATATTCTTCGTATTTCTGTTTTGAAATCTAACTTTCTCCTGGTGTTTCAGGCTTTAGTCTATGCTCACAAATATAAGATAACATGGGAAGTAGAGCTGCTGAAATTAAAGCTAGTGAAATACCTTTAAGAATTTAATTTTCATTTCAGCAAATTTGTTCCACAGTAATATTCAACTTATAAATAGGTTGATGTGATGAAATCAGTTCTGTATTTCCATGAGAAAGCATGTTCTGGTTTAGTATTTTAAAAATTTTCAATATTATCATCAGTTTAAGTTTCTTACAAAAACCAGAGGGAACCAGATAGACCAGAGGGAACATTAATTTGGTTAGAAGATGAGCAGTTTCCTATGCTATTTTACAGTAGCTTTTAAAAACAGTATTCTGAAACATTAAGTATTTTGAATGGTGGTGCTCCAGGGCTACTGAAAGAGGATAAAGTCGGGGAGAGGAAATAAAAGTCGAGGAGAGGATCCAGAGCTCCTACTTGTGTTTCAGCCTCAGTAACTCCATTTTAATCATTTATGTATTCATGGATTTGACAATAAGGCTTTTTCTGGAAAATAGGAGCCAACATTTAAAGAAAAAGGGTAAAAATAAATTAAAATAAATAGCACCAGTGGGTCAGTAATTCATGTTGACTTGTATGCTGTGTTTGATTTATCTGTGTCAGTACAGTGACCGGAAGCAATTCAAGAAGAGGGCAGAATAGGGGATGTAGCTTAGTAGTAGAGCACTTACCTAGAATGCACAAGGCCCTGGATTTAATCTCAGCACTGGGGAAAACAACACAACAACGACAACAACAACAACAAAAGGCAATAGCATCCTACCAAAACCTGATTTTTTTTGTCTTCAGTAATTTTTCAGCCTAAATGAGGCAGTTAGTAGCAACCAGCATGATTAAATTTATCTCCAGATTTAAGGGTTAATTAGTGACTCTTAAACTTGTTGAAAAGACACAATAACTGGCATCATGGTACTCTTCAGGGAATACCATTTGGCTATAGTGTTGATGTATTTCATTCCATTTTAAGAAATAGGAACAGTCTTGTTAGAAGAAGATATATTGTAGCTATACAATTTACAGTAACAGGTTTCTCAACCCAGAGGTCTGTGTCCATAAGATGGATAAGTAAGTGGGGGAGTATTAGCAGCTGTCAGTCTTTGTACTCTTAAAAAGTAGCACACCTTTTGACCCACTTATCCCACTCCTCAATTTATACCCAAAGGTCTTAAAATTAGCATACTATAGTAATTCAGCCACATGAATGTTTATAGAAGCTCAATTCACAATAACTAGATTGTGGAACCAACCTAGATGTCTTTCATCAGATGAATGGATAAAGAAACTGTGATATATATATACATCTATACACACACACACACACACACACACACACACACACATATACGATGGAATTGTACTCAGCCATAAAGAATAATAATATTATGGCATTTGCAGATAAATGGATGGAATTGGAGAATGTCATGCTAAGTGAAATAAGCCAAGCCCCCCAAAACCAAAGGGCAAATGTTTCCCCTGATAAGTGGATGATGATACATAATGGGGGTTTGGGAGTGGGGGGTAAGAGAAGAATGGAGGAACTTTAGATTACATAGAGGGAAATGAGAGAGAGGAGGAGGTGGGGGAATGAAAGATGGTGGAATGAGACTGACATCATTACCCTATGTACATGTATGATTACACGAATGATATGAATCTACATTATGCACAACCATAGAAACAAAAAGTTGCACCCCATTTGTGTACAATGAATCAAAATGCAGTCTCTAAAAATAAAAAAATAAATTAAAAAAAAATTTGCTATGGTATTACATGTTGTACCAGTAGTTCAGGATTTGAGACCAACCCTTCTATCTCCACTGAATGACATTGGCATTTATAAATCAAGTATTTTTATCTTAATTATATCTTAGACCTTTTGCATAAAATTATAATTTAAATGTAATTTTGATAGACAATTATTAATGACTATTTAAATTTGCTATATAATTTACATTTATTGCCTGACTTCCTCTCACCCATTACCAGTTTTTCAGTATTTGAATATAAGACTTTTTGAAAAATAAATTAATTCTTTAAATTTATAGAAATAGAAGAATTACCTCCGATTGATCATGGCATTCCTATTACAGACCGAAGAAGTACTTTTCAGGCCCACTTGGCTCCTGTAGTTTGTCCTAAACAGGTAACGTTAACTCACTTTGATGTTGTTTTGCCAAAGTAAGTCAAGAAAATGATTTTGTAGTAATACCTTTATTTTTGCTCTAATGTTTAATTTTTACATAAGATGAAAATTATTTGGGAGTACTTTACTATTCCCAAATTACTGTGAATCATGGAAGATTAGTTTTGTTTCTGTTTGTTACTACTTTCAAAATTGTACCTACACTTTGATTAGGGCTTAATCCTCCAATGACTCTTAAGAAAAACCCATTTTGTTAATATAAAAAATTATGATGCTTAACAGCTGATTAAAAAGAATTATTTGACTTCTTTAGTGGGAGTTCTGTGCAACTAAGTCCATTTGACAGTTGCCCAACAAAGAGCACAGTAGGTAGATGGGCCAAGCCCAGTCTTCCCTGCCTGAATTCCTTTTCCTTTCTGCTTTCTGGTTTTATGATACCTTATTTCCCTTAGGTGATCTATTCCCATCAAAAGATATAAATAGGAGACTTTTTCATCAGAAACTATTCCTGGGTCTTTTTCCACTTTATTTTCAGCAAAATCCTTTTCTTCTTTCTTGTTGCTATAATGTAGTACAGGTTAAACTTAGTTGATGTATGAGACAGTTCCAATTTGATATATAAAATTAAATAATAATAATAATAATAATAATGTCTCATTATTTACCACACGTTTTAGGGATCATTGTCTTCCTTGGTTTTCTTTGCTATTCTTGAAGTTCTTTTAAAAGACCTTTTAGGAATACAGTTCTTTGTATTAGGCCTTTCATTTCTCTTTTAATCTCCAGAAGAGGAAGTTCTTTTCTACATAGATTTGTGATTAAGACCACAGCTTTTGGTGTACCCTTCAGGTCTTTCTTCTCTGGAATCCTGGTTTGTTCTTGACCCTTCAGTCTTCTTATTGGGGTACTTCTCAGGCCTTCATTACTGAATTTGTTCGTTCTGTTTCTGTTTTTCATCATGGTCACTTGGACTATGTGAGAGTTGAAACAAATCTTAGAGGTCATTTCCTTTTTTATTTTATAGATTAAGAATCTGAAGCTGGGATGGTGATGCATGCCTATAATCCAAGCTACTTAGAGAGACTGAAGCAGGAGGATGGCAAGTTCAAGGCCAGCCTCAGAAACTTAGTGGGACACTTTTCCAAAATAAAAAATAAAAAGGACTGGGAATGTAGGTCAATGGCAGAGCATTTGCCTACCATGTGCAAAACCCTGGGTTCATACCTAGTGACTCTCTCTCTCTCTCTCTCTCTCTCTCTCTCTAGTGACTCTCTCTCTCTCTCTCTCTCTCTCATGACTCTCTCTCTCTCTCTCTCTCTCTCGTGACTCTCTCTCTCTCTCTAGTGACTCTCTCTCTTTCTCTCTCTCACACACACACACACACACACACACACAGAATCTGAGAACCTGAAGGGTTACAAAATGATAAAGACAAGATCACACAGTTTGTGGTTCAAATTGATCTGTCCGATTCCAGCTCAGTTTTCACTGCCTCAGTATTTCTTACATACTCCTTGCCATTTATAGCCCTTCTGAACATATGATCACATTTTACTATCTTCTCTCCACCATTCTCTCTCACACACATAATATTTGCTGATTTCCATTGTCTACAAGGGAAAATCTAAACTTCTTAGATAAGACATTTGTGATATGATCCTAGCTTATCATTCCTGACACATCTATCATCTCGTTCTTACTCTTAAATAACAGCTACATGAAACTTCCTGAACTTTTCTTTTTATATTCCTCCTAGGATATCTAGTTAAATTCAAACTAAAGGTAAACATTACATGGGGCATAGTTTTACTTATGTTTGTTTATGTTTATCTGAAATTTGAATTTAACTGAGTGTCCTTTATTTTTATTTGCTAAATCTGATCATATTATATTACACATACATAATGCACATGCTGTTTCCTCTGAGCAGAATGTCTCCTTTTTGCCCCATCTTCTTTTCTTTCTCGTGCTCTCTCTCTTTTCTCAATGTTTGAGACTGGGGATTGAATCCAGGCACACTATACCACTGGGCCACACCCCTAGCCCAGCCCTTTTTTTTTTTTTATTTTGAGAGGAATCTTGTCAGTTTGCCCAGGCTGGATTTGAACTTGTGATCCTCTTGCCTCAGCTTCCCGACTTGCTGGGATTATAAACATGCGCCACCGGACTCTTCTCTTTTTTGGGGGGGGAGAGGGGGCGGTATTGGGGATTGAACTCAGGGGCTCTCGACCACTGAGCCACATCCCCAGCCCTGTTTTGTATTTTATTTAGAGACAGGGTCTTACTGAGTTGCTTAGTACCTCACTTTTGCTGAGGCTGGCTTTGAACTCCTGATCCTCCTACCACAGCCTCTTGAGCTGCTGGGATTACAGGCATGTGACACCCTGCGTGGCTCTTCTATTTTGATGCAGACAAACTGCCAGTTATTTCGCAAGACCTGGCTCCTGTGACCTTATTTAGGAACCTTATTTGACTTTCAGAGAAAGTAATAGTTTTATCACACTTGGAACATACCATTATTGTATAATTACTGCATTGAGTACATACATTTGACATAGTTCAGAGTTGATTTTTAGAAATTTTTACATATACATTTAAAATTCTCCATATGGGGAAGAAGTTTTCATGTATAAATGCCCCAGTCATAGTTCGTGCCTAAACATCTGTTGGTAATTAGTGCTAGAAAATACCAGGTCTGTCATTTTCATACTGATTGAGAGTACTCGTTTCTGCCCCTAGAAATGAGGAGGAAACTTTGGAAGTGACCTTTTCAGAGTCTAGAAGGTTATTTAAAAGACTGTTTAGTTTAATACAATTTTTATATTAATATGTTTTAAGATATTTTTCTAGCATTTGTTCACAGAACAAATAAAAAGCATACATTACTTTGTATATATTATTGCTGTTTTTAAGGTGAAAATGGTTCTTGCCAGATTGTATGAGAATAAGAAAATAGCTAGTGCCACCCACAACATTTATGCCTATAGGTAAGTGATTATCACAATTTTTGGAATATGCAATTTGTAAACAATGGTTGGGAAATGATGCATAATTAAAATACACTGTTATGTGTTTTTCCATTATAATAGTAATAGCCATGAGGAATATTTGGAAACTGCAGAAAAGGAAAAAAAATATTAAAAAGAAGGAAGAGAAAATCTAGCATTTTCTGACTTTAAGTGTAGACTGTAGTTTCATGTATTTTCTGTCTTTTCTATGCGAAGTTTTATTTTTTTCAGTGATTTACCCTTATATTTTTTTTCTTAATTTAACAAAAACATCTTCTCAGGTTGTTAGAAATACTTGATAAATACTATTTTAATTACTGTTATTTATTTGAGGCTCCATTCTACAATTTATTTAACCATTTTTTTTTCTTTAGCTTTTCATATTTTCCACCATTATAAATGATAGTACAGTGAATATTTTTGTGTACCTTTTAGATTATTTCTGCAGGATAGGTTCTGGTGGCTTCAACTTTTTTTTTTTTTTTAACTAATGAAATAGGGCTATAATTAAAAGAAAAAAAGAACAAATTCTTAAGAGTAGAATTATTAAAAAGCATGAACATTTTTGGAACTTCATTCATATTCCCAATTTTTTTCCAAAGTTCATTTTCAAAAGTTTATGCTCCTATGAGCAGTGAATTAAGAGTGCTTCTTTTACTACATTTAGGGTTTTTTTTTTTGCCGGGGGGGGGGGGGGGGGGGGGGAAGGGTACCAGGAATTGAACTCAGGAGCACTGAGCCACACCCCCAGCCCTATTTTGTATTTTATTTAGAGACAGGGTCTCACTGAGTTGCTTAGTGCCTTGCTTTTTGCTGAAGTTGGCTTTGAACTCTTATCCTCCTGTCTAAGCCTCCCAAGCCACTGGGATTACAGACATGCTCCACCACACCCAGCTGTGTTTAGTTTTGAATACTAATGTATACAAATCTGCTAATTTGTAAATGAAGACATAAAGGGCATATTTTTAATATGCAAAATAAGACAACTTAAGAACATAGTTTAGGCTTAAAATAAAACAATATACAATATATTATATAGGGATTTGGTACAAATTTAAAATTTAGTCGAAACTATTTGTAAAATCTAGTCTCTCGAAACTCACATTCAAAAGCAGCATATTACTAAGTTCATATCTTTTTTAGGTGCTAAATGTACAGAAGACTATTAGTTTTGTATTTTTCTTCTTAAGAGTTTCACTGAACAGAATTTTAATATATACTTAATGATTTAGGGCCATTGGTATGAAGATAAAGGATTAGACTTTGCTCTCAGTGGTTTGTGCTATAAAAATAATAAGTTAGCATTCATTGATTCCACATGCTTATTCAGTGCCTATTCAATAGTTTATGTAAAATAATTATGATTATTTCAGCAGTTGTACCAAATATTATCTTTTTAAAAAGATCCTATAGTTACATGATAGAACTGAATTTGATAATGCAATTTTATTTCTCTTTATTTATTCCTGTGTGGCTATTTGGCTGCACCTTCAACAATCTTGTACATAATGTTGACCCAACAAGGAAGGCTAAATTATGTGCTGATTGTTCTATTTCAGGCTCCAGTTTTCTGATTATTTCTGTCATTTTTCTTTGTTCTTCCATATTCATAAGTGGTCATTCATAAGTTCATAAGATTCATAAGTTGCTCCTCAACCTCCCTTCTGTAATTGATGTTTGGGAATGAAAGAACTGAGCTTGTCAGAATTATGTATCACTAGAAAGGCACAAAGTGGAACCTTGAAGAACTCCATTGGGAGTAGAATCAGTGAACTTTTTTTTGTCTTTGAGTTGTATATTTTGAATGCATAGTGTCCTTCTAAGACGTCACTGTCTGGTACTGGGCTGTTTCCTTTGTAGTTGTGGGCACTCTTCAGGTTACTGTACACACAGCTGTTGGATGCTGTGTTATCTTCCTGGCATGTGAGGAAAGGGTTAATGAAAATTTCCAGATTCCTTTTTTCCTGAAATCTAACAGTGCTGATTTAAATAGTCAGATTTTCTTCATTTGTCCCATAAAATAATGGTATTAGATTATAATTGCAAGTCTAATCTAAACCAACCCCTGACTCCTTATCTTAAATTTATCTTTTAAATTTTTGTTTAGTAGTACTACTTTACTTTTCCTTATACAAGATCAACTCTGAATAAAAATAGAGCCTGTTCATAGTTAGTAGTATTTATTGAGTGATTAAATGAATGGATGAATAGATACACGGATGGAAGGATGAATGAATTAATATTATTGCTGTAATATATAATTAATGTAATTGAATTAGGTATGTAGTTGAGCTTTTATAGTTTTTTTATGTTTATTTAAAAAGTTTCCAACTTTTTATGACTGTAGTTAGGTGGATATCTTTGCCACATTTACCCAGTTTCACATATGATTGTAGGGGCCTAAAAAATCCACTAGCTGGTGTACCTAAATGGTACTACATAAGCACACACTTAAAAATACATAAATATACATTTTATATTTAATATGCTATGTAATATTCATATGTTTATATATTTATATATTTATCTCTAACACTTATTTGCCAAGCTTATTCTACCAGAGTGTTACCCTGCATCATTAATCTGAATAACTTTTCCAGTAACTTAAATGATAAAATATCATGATTATCTCTAATATTGATAACCATCCTGGGACAAATTTTACAGAGAAAAATAAGTCTTTTAATTCTTACTCAGATTGGGGAAAATAGATAAATGCTTGATAGATGGAATGAGAGGAAAATATGAAACACTAACTTACATTGATTTATTAATGTTTCTTATGTGACTTTTTTTTTGTTTCAATGGATCTTAGGCTTTTTGAAGACCTGAGTATGCTATGTTATTTTCTTTTATACCACTTCATAGGGATTATTATTTTAATGTTTCTATACAGTGTATTCTCAAAAATATTTTTCAGTGATAACTCTTTACTGCATAGATTTGATGTTAAATAAAATAAGGGAAATGACGTGTGTAGAGTCAACTTCCCATAAAAGCATCTCTGATTTAAAGGAGACACCTTTGATTCCTAGTTTTTCTAAATGTACATTATTTTAAAAAGGTGAAACATACTGGATAGTAAATTATTCATGAAAATGTACCTATTTTCAAGAAAAATTCTTTAAAAGAAAAATTTTGAGAGTAATCAAATTGATCACAAGTATTGAGAGACTTTCACTATAATACTTTGCGGTTTCAAAGTATAACTGAAATACTGCTATATGTGTTTCTAGGATATATTGTGAGGATAAACAGACCTTCTTGCAGGACTGTGAGGATGATGGGGAAACAGCAGCTGGCGGACGTCTTCTTCATCTCATGGAGGTAGGTGTAAGTTAAACTCTGTGAAACCTATTCTGTATAAGCCATAAAATTTCTCAATAAAACAGAGCTCCACTTAGGAATAAGTAAATCAGTTAAATGAAAGAAGATATATTTAATTTAATTAATAGTTAATTTTTAAACATTGAAAATTTTAACCACTGGATACGGGGCAGAAATTAAAAGGTTTATAACAAGTGCTTTCTTTTCAAGGGATAGACAATAGAAGATTTTCTTCAACTTTGGGGAAACTCTTTCTCTCTGGGACAATTTCCTCTCCTCTCTTTTCTGTTCTATCTTTGTGGAATTCCTTTTAGTTGAATATTAGAATTTCTGGATTAATCGAGAATGTTTCTTTTTAAAAATTAACTTGTCCATCTTATAGTCTTTATATTCTAAGACATTTTCTTAACTGTCTTTCAGGGTTTCTGTTGAATTTAAAAAAAATTTCTTAGCAGCCATGTATTTAATTCTTAAAAATTTTTCTTGTTAACTGTTTTTCTTTTTTTATAGAATCCTGTTCTGGTTTTATGGATGCATTATCTTCTAAATTTCTCTGCATATATTAATTAGAGCTTTTTCCCCCAGATGTCCTCTCCTTTAAATGTTTCCTGATCCATTTTAGTTTGTTTATCTTGTCCTTTCTCTTTCATGCTGCTGGATTTTCTTCATCTGTCTGGTGATCATTGATTGTGCATTAATTTTAAGAATGGATTGTTTTTTTCCTAAGGTAGTTACTGTGGTTTCTTCTGCTAATGTATGTGGAGCTTTGTTTCCTAACTAAGCCTTTCCCTTGAATAGGAACTCTGTACATTGGTGGGCTTCACTTTAAGGGCAGCATTTGACAAATGTCAAATAATGAAGACTTTAGTGGTTGGCACTAGATTACTTGTGCAGCCTGTTTGCTCCCATAGCTTGTGCAGACAGGCTCTTTTATTTTTTGTCATTTTGACCTAGTGGTAAAAGGTCAAAATGCACTTTTGTGGTTGAAGTCACAAAACCCTACCTGCATGGTTTCCCCTTCCCTGTTCACTCTGCCAGGTTGCCCCAGAGTTTGGAATTTGAGGACACTGGAACATGGTGTTGGTTTTCCAAATTCCCTTCTATTCTAATGTGTTACCCTCGAATTGTTAGTCATTTTAGTGCATACTCATATGACTCTGCCATTCAGGTCACTGGGAAATTTTATGTGCAATTTTATATATGGGTTATTTCATTCTTTTAAAAAACATTTGTACATGTTTATCTGTGTGTCTAATTATGCTTCTGAAAATAACAGATTTTGAATGTGAGGAATGTCCTGGTGGTGGTATCACGCTGGTATGGAGGGATTCTGCTTGGACCAGATCGCTTTAAACATATCAACAACTGTGCCAGGAACATACTGGTGGAGAAGAACTATACAAGTTCACCTGTAAGTGGTTATTGTTATCTAGTTTGTTTGTTTGTTTGTTTGTTCCTTTGTTGTTGTTGTAGTTATTGGGGTTTGAACCCAGGGACACTTTACCACTGAGTTATATTCCCAGCCCTGTTTGCTTTTTATTTTGACACAGGGTCTCACTAAATTGCTTAGGGCCTTGCTAAGTTGCTGGGGTTGGCCTTGAACTGGTGGTCTTCCTACTTCAACCTTCTGACCTGCTGGGATTACAAGTGTGTGTGGTACTGGGGATTGTACCCAGGGCCTTCTAATCTGGGGGAGCACTCTGCCACTGAGCTACATCCCCAGCCCTGGTATCTAGCTTCTTAATGTAAAATTACAAAAAGAAAATTAAGAATAAATCAGTGTGTGAGTGGTACATTAGTAAAAACTTTGGACTAGGAAACTGGATCCTTAGGCGTTAGTCAGGACAGTCATGTGACCTTGAACAAATCATTTTTTTTGAGCACTGATTTCATAGGTTCATGGAGTTTAGATTAGGAAAACCTTTTAACAATCATCTTGTTTCCACCCACTAAAATTGAGGCCCAGAGAGATTGTAGGTAATGTCACACTGGACTAGAAGTTCTTTAAACATCTATAAAATTCTAAAATTCTGTTAGTGTCAGACTGTTTACCTTTCCCCGGCATACCTTTAGATACTTTCTTCTTTGTACTTTGAGTTTATTTTGTATCACGTTTTAAATGTGGTCATATCTATTTTATTAGAGTAAAGCTTTACTACTTTACTTGGGAAAATAGAAATAGATTAAATAATACTGAAATTATTCAAACATAAATCTACTAGGTGTTTATCTTGATATCCTTGATCGTCTTGAAAATACTATAATAAACTATAAGTGAAAGTGCCCTGTAAGACACAAAAATGATGCATATCAAAGTAATTATACCCTCACCATTATATATAGACTATATATATGATTACATGTAAGCGTTCATCATCATGTGAATGAGGAGATGCTGTACTGATTTGTGTCTTTTTCAGGAGGAATCATCTAAGGGTTTGGGAAAGAACAAAAAAGTAAAAAAAGACAAGAAGAGGAGTGACCATTAATACCTGAAACTATATGAAAGGTTAATTTGCCTGTAATTATACATACATTCCATAGTCATCAAGGAATATACTGTACAGAGAGAATATCCTTGGCTGTTCAAGTCAGCCAATTCATTGTGGACACCAGCATTATCTTTTCCTTCTTGGTTATATCATATGCCAAAAATAGAGAACTTATTTTATATTCATGTGTGTTTTAGGCTTATTTGGAAGAACTAATCTGAACTTAATCACCGCTTCATCTAATTTTAGGAAGGTAACAGTTGCCCAGGGCAGTACCAGAATTAACTGTCCATTTCAGTACATGACAAGTGCCTTTGTTAGGTGAGGAAGAAATGTCTCCAGAGGAATATAAATACCTGATTTCTTGTCATAGAGATTCTCACACTGTTAAATGAATATTGCCTTTTACTGCTCTTTATGGCTTATTGGAATAGGGGCTCATTGAAAAGATTGATCTTGGAGAGTTTCTTCTTGTGATTTCAGTTCATAAGTATGTCACTTTTCATTTTATAGTGTTCTTCACTGAGTAATAGATTAAGTGAAAATCCAGCTGTATCCATCTGCAGTTATGTGTCAAGGTGATAATTCATCTAACATATTTGTTAGCCTAAGTGTTATGCCTCGATTTCTGTCACAAATTGGTGATTGTGCAATTTCACAAAGTGATTTTCTAGTTTCAGCCTTTTTTCATTTAATTCTCGTAATGTAAAACAATGAATATGGAGTGTCAGTAGGCTCCTTTCATCCCTGAAATGTGTTGATGTAATATTCTGGTTTCTTTTAACAATCCCAAATTACCTTTCTTGTGATCCTCGTTGAAGAATTAGAACCATGCTAGAAGCTATGCTATGGCTAATGGGACATTTATATAATGGGATAGAAGTGTCAGATTGGCATGGGGGTAAGGCCATGAGTATGCTATAAATTTGATGTATACTTCCCATCAGTGCTTCAGCCAGCTTTCCCAATTCTATGATTTTGTAGAGAGAAGAGGAGCAAGGAAAACAGAATCCTTTTTTTCTCTATTCTTATCAAGTCTTCCTTTTTAAAAAAAAATGTTTTATGTTTCTTTCATCTGCAAGTTACTGCTAGGCAGTAAGTTTACCTTTGCTATATAAGAAGTTGTGAACTTTTCCCTTTCAGATATGATTGCAAACAATTGTTAACAGTTAATCAATTGACCACAGATTTGTCTGGCATTCTCCTCCCAAGGGAGAGGACAGAAATTAGGAGGCAACTTTGGAATGGCACTAGAGTATGGAAAGCATTGGAGGCTGGGCAGATTTTTTTCTTTTTTTCTCAAATGTTTCACCTTTAAAAAAGCCAACATTCTTACTAGGTATTTCTAATAGTAATCAAGTAAACAGCTATACACTAGGATGAATTCTGAGACATAAAATCTTATATTTCAACATTATTTAATGTTGCGAGTTATCAAGAATCATAGGATAACCTATATGTATTTGGAGTACTTGTCTCAGTTTCCATGAAAAGTTAAGTATGTCCTATGTATTAATTGTTAAACTTATTAAAGAAATTAGAAGTTTTTTATTAACACTAAAATAATTTTATGGACTGGGGTTGTGGCTCAGTGGTAGAGCACTTGCCTAGCATGTGTGAGGTACTGGGTTCAATTCTCAGCACCGCATATAAATAAATAAAAATAAAGGTCCGTCAACAACTAAAAAAATATTCCAAAAATTTTTTACAATTTTGGCATGTCACACCTGAAAGGCAAAGAAATAGTAAGCATTTTCTGCAGAATAACAAATCTAATTTTAATTTCTTTCTTGATATTTTATGTAGCATTTATTTGGGCCTTTACAGAAAATGAAACACCTCTTATATGTATGATCTCATTTTCCCTTACTTTAAAAAAATTTATTTTTGCGAAATTTTTAACCATATTTTACTGAATTAAAAAAACCCAGATCTCTTTACCTAAAGTCAGTTAGCTGGTAACAGGAGAGATCCATACTTCATTAATGGTAGAATGAATACTCTACCATTAATGAAAACCCTAATGAAATTACGTTTTTTTTTTTCTTCATTTGAAATTTCTATTAAATAGAGGATTTCTGATTTTCCAAGTAATAATTTTCTATAACTAGATCAATGCTGTGGATAGATCTATAATATTTTATAGTCTATTCTATTAGTTAATAATATTCTCCTTATGCCAGTATATAAAAGCAAGTAACATATACTTTTTAAACGGAGATAGCAACAGCTGTATAAGTATGCTCTTGAGGGTATGTATCATGAAACAGCGTGTTTTAAGAGAATTATATCAAACTAATCACAACCAAGAAAGAAAAGCATAAAGTGGATACTGTTTGCAGGGCAGGTGAAATTTAATGAGAAAATTGTATAATCCTAATTCCATAATAGAGATAACCATTATAAACATTTGGTATGTACATTTATTATTTTTTCTTATGCATGATTTTGTATATATGGCTATTTTTCTTTCCATAAAATGGTATTAAACTGTATATACTGTTTTGTATCCTACATATTTCATATAGAAGTATATTGTTAACATTTTCCCATGTCAATAAATATTCTTCTATGGCTTAACATCTTATGACTGCATTGTATTCTGTCTTCTGGGTATGCCATTATATACAAAGTAGTCACCCATTTATTTTCAGTTTTTAAGTTTTCTCCAACTTTTCACTGTTATAAACTTGTGGAAAACTACATCATTGTATGCAAATTTTTGTATGTGTTTCTGATTATTTCCCTTAGGAAAAACTAGAAATGGATTTCCTTGTTCAAATGTTTACACATTCTTTTAGCTCTTGATTGGTTTAGCCCAAATTCTCTCTAGAAAAGTTTTATCAAAGTATCGTATTAGAATATACTTAGAATTCTAGTCAGTGATGTGAGAAAATAGGCAGTGTGGTTGGTAAAACTCTTCATATCCATTTTAAATTAATCTTTGTTTTGAAATAATTGTAGATTCATAAGAAATTGTGAAAATAGTATCAGGGTCCTGTGTATCCATAACTCAGCTTTCTCTAACAATAACATTTCACAAAACTATAGTACATTTTCAAGACCAGGAAATACATTCTAGATACAGTTCCTTTGTTATATACATGAACTATAAATATTTTCTCTCATTTTGTAACTTGTCATTCTCTTAGCAGTTTCTTTTGCAAAGATTGTTAAATTTGATGAGATCTAATTAATCTTTTTTTCCTTATTATTGTTCTTTTGGAGTTATGTCTAAAGACTGCCTAACCCCAGTCCATGAAGATTTTCTTCTGTTCTCTTTTTAAAGCAGTACTGGTTTGTTTGTTTTTTTCCCCATTTAAATCTACTATCCACTTTTAGTTTTTGTATAGGGGATGAGGTTTAAGTCAGCATTCTTTTTGTTTGCATATGGATATCCAATTATGGAAGTGATTGATTTTGAAATTGAATGTTTTATTGAGATATTTTCACAAAATAAACATGCTTATGTAACAAATACTTGGAGAGAAATCAAGGATACTATGATCACCTCCCAATCCTGTTGTGTCTCATCCATTTATTATCTGCTTCCCTCTTTGCCAGTAACAGCTTCCCTGACTTCTGAAACCAGAGATTAGTTTTGTCTGTTTTGAGATTCAACAGGGTATTTGTGTGTACCAGTAGTTCTTTCATTCTTATCATTGCATTATGTTCCATTGAATGAACAAGACTCAATTTATTTATTCTTTTTGCAGTTATTTGGGTTATAGATTAAAGCTGTTTCAATTAGTGCTTCTACAAACATTCTTATACATGAGTTTTGGTGAATATTGTAAACATTTCTGTAGGGTATATGTCCAGAAGAGGATTTGTCAGGTCATGGGTTATGTGTATGTAGGCCTGTGCTGGTGTATTTTAACAACTGGCCCTGGGTGGGTGCTGATTTGTGATGTGTACTAGTTTCTGTGTGTAGATAGTCCCACTCTGTTCAATTTCAGGCAACCAAAGTGAAGTCAGCTAGCTCACCCAATACCTGAAAATTCAGCAATTGCTCTATGAGCTGGTATGTATAAACTCCAGTACAACACTCATACTGGCAAGCAGTTTTCCAAAGTAGATATACCAATGTACACTCCCACCAGTTGTAAATGAAAGTTCTAGTCACTGCATATCTCTACCTAGTATAACCTTTCTATGTTAATTAGGCTCTTGAAGTGTGTGTGGTGGCATCATTTTGTGCATTTTGTGGTTTTAATTTGTATTTCCCAGATGACTCATTCATTTTATACCTGAACTGAGTCACCTAGAAATACTCATTTCCCCCCTTCCAGGAATGGAAAGTTAGGACTTGTTATCAACTTCAGATCAGATGTAGGGAAATAAGGTTATAAGGTTTTCATATCTGAAGACCTAGTCTATACATTTCAAAACCCTATCACCACCTTACTGGTATAATCCCAGGAACTTAACCATTTTTTTGCCATCAGTTTTATATTTTATAAAACTATGAGTTCTGTATCTTCCCTATCTAGGTTACTAAGATTAAATAAGATGCCTTTTAGGCCTGGGGATGTAGCTTAGTGGTAGAGTGCTTGCTTAGCATGTGTGAGGCCCTGAGTTCAATCCCCAGTAGTAACATAAATACCCATCCACCCCCCCCCAAAAAAAAAAAAAAAGTGGCTGTGAAGCTTTGCCTGTGAAAAGAATTCAATAAAGTCATATCTTTGTTTTAGACGGGCTATTTCTATGGATTTTAATAGTTCCTAGAACTCTAGGTTGACACTGGGGTTACCAAGTTCTTGGACTACCTAGGGAGATAATGGGGTACAGTATTTAAGAATTTCTTAGGTTTGAATCCTACATCTACTTTTTACTAGTGTTGCAAGTTTGGGCAATTTATATATTTTTTTGTACTGAGATTTGCAAAGCTTATAAAACAATTGAGTGCCTATCTTTGATCACACTTGCTTGCAGATGTTATCTTTGTCTATTGTCATATGGTAGACTTGGCTGACAGCAAGACAGAACAAAGTCAGGACTGGGAAGCTAGGAGGTAAGACTTAGCACATATATCTCAGCCAGCCATGGGCTGATATGAGAGGACTACTTAGTTACAGAGAAACAAGGGGGAACTCTGGAGTATAGACCAGGGGTTGACCACCTTTTTCTGTAATCACTGAGATATTTAAAGTTTTTGGCTTTATGAGCCATACAGTCACAATTATGCAGTTTTGTTGTAGGTTGAAAGTAGCCATATACAATGTATAAATGAATATCATATTTGTTTTTTAATAAAACTATGGAAATTTTATGATTTTCATGTTTCATGAAATATTATTCTTTAGATTTTTTTCCAACTATATAAAAATGTGAAATCCATTTTTGACTCATAGGCCAAACTATGCTCTGCAGGCTATAGTTTGCCAACCCCTTGTATAAACTGAAAAATGGGAGAGAGAGACAGTCTGGAGTTACAGCTCAGTAGTAGAGTACTTGCCTAGCATGTGTGAGGCCCTGGGTTTGATCCCAGAACCATAAAATTAATAAAGGGGGGGTGGGACAGACAAATCACAAAGTATAATGTTAACATAAGATTTTGTATCTGAGTGTAGAAAGAGACTTTTTTCCCCCCCCTTTTAACCCAGATTTTTGAGTTGGGGTCCTCTACAGGGACAAGAGATGAATCACAAATATGTGTTTGTAATTAAGGAGAGGTAGAGTTTGAAGTCTTAGATTTAAATTCTGTCTCCATTTCTTGAATGTGGAGCTATCTTTGACATGTTCTTAGATAACTTCTCTGAGCCTAATTTTCCTCATCTGTAAAATGGGGCTAATAATTCTAGAATTTTGGGAAGGTTGAATGAAATTCAATAATGGTTGAAATGTCATGTATCATTGGAGAAGAAGGGAAATCAGATTGGTCTGTAGCAAAAGATCTTGGTACTAAGGAGTATCAAGAGAAAAGCCAAGTGATAGATGATAGTGTTCTGAACTGAATTAATTTAATCCTTCCTTCCTTGCTCTCTCGCTCTCTCTCTTTCTCTTTCCTTCTTTCTTTCTTTCATTTATTCTTTATACCGGAGATCCAACCCAGGGCCTTAAGTGTGTTAAGCACAAACTCTGCAACTGAGCTACACTCCCAACCTTGAACTGAGCTATTGATAGTGGTGATGGAAGAAGTAGAAAAATTTAGATGTATTGGGGTAATAAAATGGAGAGGACTTGGTAATGTGAATGGTGAGGGAGAAGGAGGAGTTAAGATTGGCATTCAGGTATGGGACAGTTGGGCAGATGATGGTCCACTCAAATCTCACCTCTTTCCTAATGGGAAGCCATTTCACCTTCTAGTTCAATCCCAGGATTTCTTCAGTGGTTGTTGCTCTGCCTCGTTTGCATGATGCCCTTTGGCACAGCTGCCTGCCGAATGCTATCAGTCTTGATATGATGCTGAAGTTCTAGCAGAACAAAGAAGCATTAGATTAGGCAAAGAAGCCAGTCATCAGAGAAAATAGGATTTCCTAAGGATGGAACTCATAGAAACTTCCGTAAAAAGAAAAAAGATATAACCCAATAAGTATTATGGAATCATTTCAAGTTAAAATAGAAGACTCTTTGAAGCCCAGATGGAAAGTGAATCAGGAAACCAGTGGTATAAGGCAGGAAGGAAAAAAACTGACTGTGAAGTTGTGATTCTACGTTACTGGGACACGTGGGAGGGCATGTGTCGCGTTCCTTCTGCCCGCAGAGAGAGACACGACCAACTGGTTGTTCATCAGAGCTCTTTATTGTCCTTCTTGTTCTTCTTGTTCTCCTTCCTCTCTTTTTACAAGGAAGTCATGGTCATTATATATGGATCATGAACCAATCAGGTTACAGAGCATGTGGGGAGAGCATGATAACAATGTAATACAATAAGCATGATAACAATGTAATACAATAAGGGCGCAGGGAGCATGAGTCACCTTGTCCAATCAGAGCAGTCCATTCTGGCACTGGCTTAGTGCCGGGGCAACTTCCTTAAGCAGTGTCAGCTGTTTGTTGCAAACCAGGTTGCCCCGGCTCAGTGCCAGTGTGGAAGTCCTTGTCAGCTGTTTGTTGCAAACCAGGTTGCCCCGGCTTAGTGCCAGTGTGGAAGTCCTTGTCAGCTGTTTGTTGCAAACCAGATTGCCCCGGCTTAGTGCCAGGTTCCGCACTGAAGTCCTTGATGTTGCAAACCAGGTTGCCCCGGCTTAGTGCCAGGCTTTGCAAACCAGGTCGCCCCGGCTCAGTGCCAGGCTAGGGTGGGGTCTGCAGTACCCCAACAGGCATGAATGAGTAGACTCAGGAATCTTGTCTCCTTTTAACGGGAAATCTGTGTAGTTATACAACAACACATCTTAAAGTCAAAAAGTAATTTAGACTTAAGACCAAGAGACTTTTTTAAAGAAGTTAATATTGGTAGCACTGGATGATTTGACAGAATCAAGATGCCAAGAATGTATAGAAGAAAAACACCTATAGCTTTGCGCTAGGGCTGGTGGTTTAGCTTAATGGCAGAAGGCCTACTTAGCATATGTGAGGCCCTGGGTTTAATCCTCAGCACAAAACAACACCAAAAAAGAAGATTGGTTTGAACTAAATGTTCAGGTTGCATCATGGAGAAGAAAACAACATACATTCAAGAAAAATGAACATAGTATGGGTAAATTAGGCATTGATGTTGACTCCTTGGCAAACTTCCTTTAAACTGTATTATCCATTTTTGGTTTAACTCTGTCAGTTTGTTGTAATAAAAATTCTTTAGAAAGTAATAGGACCCATTGAATATGACAGACATCAAATGTATAGACAACAAAAATAAAAACTGCACTGCATCTAAACTAAAGACCACAATCAAAAGACTGAATAGGCAGCCTACAGAATGAGAAAATATTTGCACATCATGTATCTGTTAAGGAGTTAATATCCAGAATATATAAAGAACTATAACTTAACAACAATGACAAAACAAGCAACCTGGTTAAAAAATGTGTGAACAACTTGAACAGACACTTCTCCAAAGAAAATGTACAAATGGACAACAGACACATGAACAGGTGCTCATCATCACTCATCATGAAGGAACTGGCAAATCAAAATCACATTATCACCTCATACCATTAGGATGACTACTATCAATAACTAGTATCAATAACTAGTTGGAAGGATGTGGAACACTTAGGGTCTTTGTGCAGCCATTATGGAACTATGGTGATTTCTCAAAAAATTAAAAGTAGAATTACCATGCAATTTCACTTTTAGGTGTTTACTCCAAAAGAATTTAAAACATTCTCAAAGAGCTATTCCATACCCATGTTCATAGTAGCATTAGTCACAGTAGCCAAAAGGTAGAAGAAACTTGTGAACATCAAAAGATAACTAGTAAGCTTGGTGTGATGGTGCCTGTAATTCCAGCTACTTGGGAGGCTGAGGCATGAGGATCACAAGTGTGAAACCAGCCTCGGAAACTTAGGAAGATCCTGTGTCAAGAAGAGTGGAGTATGTAGCTCTGGTAGAGCACTTGCCTGGCACGTGCATGACCCTATTTGTGTGTGTGTGTGTGTGTGTGTGTGTGGTGCTGGGGACTGAACTCAGGGTCTTGTGCATGTGAGGCAAGAACTCTTATCAATTGAGCTACATCCCCAGCCCCAAGATCCTGTGTTTAATCACTAGTACCACGCCCACACACAAGGATAGAAAATAAATAGAAATAAATAAAATAATAGAAAAAAAGTAAAATGTGGTAAATAAACACAATGGCTTATTCAGCCATAGAATGAAAAGAAATTCTGACATCTGCTATAATATGGATATACCTGGAGCACATTATGCTAAGTAAAATAAGTCAATACAAAGAAACAAATACTCCATGGTTCTACTAATAAGAGGAACCTAGAGTAGTCAGATTCATAGAGACAGAAAGCAAAATAGTGGTTTCCAGAGACTGGATGGAGGGAAGAATGGAGAGTTGTTTGAGTATAAGGTTTCAGTTTTACAAGATGAAAAGAGTTCTGAAGATCAGTTGTTCAACAATGTGAAAGTACTAACACTACTGAACAGTACACTTAAAAATGGTTAAGATGGCAAATCTTATGGGTTTTTACCACAAGTTTTAACAAGGCAATTAGATTCTGAATATTCTAGGATAGTAGTAGTTTTTTCCCAATTGGCTGGGTAATGTGGTAAGCAGAAGGAGCTCTGGTGGGGAGTAGCTGATGACAGTCATTCAAAGGCCTGGGGAGGATGAGTGGGAGAAAAAAGTCACCCTTGAAATACAGGATCTGGAGGATTGTACTGGTAGAAGGCTACCTCATGGTTTGCTTTTTCTCTTTCTTCATTTTATTTTTTTATTTATTATTTATTTATTTATTTTGGTTCATTGTACACAAATGGGATACAACTGTTGTTTCTCTGGTTGTACATGAAGTAGAGTCACACCATTTGTGTAATCACACATGTACATGGGTAATGATGTTTGTCCCATTCTGTTATTTTTCCTTTCCCCCACCCCTTCCCACCCCTCTTTTTCCTCTATACAATCCATCCTTCCTCCATTCTTGCCTCCCTCCCACCCCCCCCCATTATATATCCTTGTCCGCTTATCAGAGAGATCATTTGGCCTTTGGTTTTTTGGAATTGACTTATCTCACTTAGCACGATATTCTCCAACTGCATCCATTTACCTGCAAATGCCATAATCTTATTCTTCTTTATGGCTGAGTAATATTCCATTGTGTATATATACCACAGTTTCTTTATTCATTCATCTATTGAAGGGCATCTAGGTTGGTTCCACAATCTAGCTATTGTGAATTGAGCAGCTATGAACATTGATGTGGCTACATCACTGTAGTATGCTGATTTTAAGTCCTTTGGGTATAGGCCAACGAGTGGGATAGCTGGATCAAATGGTGGTTCCATTCCAAGCTTTCTGAGGAATCTCCATACTGCTTTCCAGAGTGGCTGCACTAATTTGCAACCCCACCAGTAATGTATGAGTGTACCTTTTTCCCCACATCCTTGTCAACACCTATTGTTGCTTGTATTCTTGATAATCGCCATTCTAATTGGGGTGAGATGAAATCCTAGGGTGGTTTTGATTTGCATTTCTCTTATTACTAGAGATGTTGAACATTTTTCATATATCTGTTGATTGCTTGTAAATCTTCTGTGAAGTGTCTGTTCATTTCCTTAACTCATTTATTGATTGGGTTATTTGTATTCTTGGCATAAAGTTTTTCGAGTTCTTTATAGATTCTGGAGATTAGTACTCTATCTGAAGTGTGTGTGGCAAAAATTTTCTCCCACTCTGTAGGCTCTTTCGTCACATTGTTGATAATTTGCTGAGAAAAAGCTTTTTAGTTTGAATCTATTCCAATTATTGATTCCTGTTTTTATTTCTTGTACTTTGGGAGTCATGTTAGAGAAATCTGGTCCTAAGCCAAATGATGAAGATTTGGACCTTCTCTAAGGTGCAGGGTCTCTGGTGTGATTCCAAGGTCCTTAATCCATTTTGAGTTCAGTTTTATGCAGGGTGAGAGATAAGGGTTTAGTTTCCTTTTGCTGCATATGAATTTCCAGTTTTCCCAGTACCATTTGTTGAAGAGGCTATCTTTTCTCCATTGTTTTTGGCACCTTTGTCTAGTATGAGAAAATTGTATTTATGTGGGTTTGTCTCTGTGTCCTCTATTCTGTACCATTGTCTATTTTGGTGCAAATACCATGCTGTTTTTGTTACTATTGCTCTGTAGTATAGTTGAAGGTCTGGTATTGTGATACCCGCTGCTTCACTCTTCCCGCTAAGGATTGCTTTAGCTATTCTGAATCTATTATTCTTCCAAATGATTTTCATGATTGCTTGCTCTGTTTCTATGAGGTATGTCATTGGGATTTTAATTGGAATTGCACTGAATTTGTATAGCACTTTTGGTAGTATGACCATTTTGACAATATTAATTCTGCCTATTCAAGAACATGGGCGATCTTTCCATCTTCTAAGGTTTTCTTTAATTATTTTCTTTAGTGTTCTGCAGTTCTCATTGGAGAGGTCTTTCACCTCTTTTGTTAGATTGATTCCCAAGTATTTTTTTTTTTTTGAGGCTATTGTGAATGGGGTAGTTTTCCTAATTTCTCTTTCAGAGGATTCATCACTTATGAATAAAAATGAATTAGATTTATGAATTGATTTTATATCCTGCTACTTTACTGAATTCATTTATGAGTTCTAGAAGTTTTCTGGTGGAATTTTCCGGCTCCTTTAAATATAGAATCATGTCATTGGCAAATAGGGATAGTTGGAGTTCTTCTTTTCCTATTCATATCCCTTTAATTTCTTTGGTCTGTCTAATTGCTCTCTGGCTAGAGTTTCAAGGACGATGTTGACTAGAAGTGGTGAAAGAGGGCATTCCTGCCTTTTTCCAGTTTTTAGGGGGAATGCTTTCAGTTTTTCTCCATTTAGAATGATGTTGGCCATGGGCTTAGCATAAATAGCCTTTACAATGTTGAGGAATGTTCCTACTATCCCTATTTTTCTAGGGGTGCTGTACTTTATCAAATGCTTTTTCTGCATCTATCGAAATAATCATGTGATTCTTAACTTTAAGTCAGTTGATATGGTGAATTACATTTATTGACTTCCGGATGTTGAACCAACCTTGCATCTCTGGGATGAAACCCACTTGATCATGGTGCACTCTTCTTAATATGTTTTTGGATGTGGTTTGCTAAAATTTTGTTAAGAATTTTTGCATCTATGTTCATTAAGGATATTGGTCTGAAATTTTCCTTCCTTGATTGTGTCTTTGTCTGGTTTAGGTATCAGGGTGATATTAGCTTCATAGAATGAATTTGCAAGGGTCCCCTCCTCTTCTATTTCACGGAATACTTTGAGGAGTGTTGGAATGAGCTCTTCTTTGAAGGTCTTTTAGAACCCAGCTGAGAATCCATCTGGTCCCAGACTTTTCTTGGTTGGTAGACTTTTGATGACTTCTTCTATTTCATTGCTTGAAATTGATCTGTTTAAATTGTGTATGTCCACCTGATTCATTTTTGGTGGATCATATGTCTCTAGAAACCTGTTGATGTCTTCGAGATTTTCTATTTTGTTGGCGTATAGATTTTCAAAATAGCATCTAATTATGTTTTGTATTTCAATAGTGTCTGTGGTGATATTTCCTTTTTCATCCTGAATTTTAATAACTTGAGTTTTCTCTCTTCTTCTCTTTGTTAGTGTGGCTAAGAGTTTATGAATTCTGTTTATTTTTTCAAAGAACCAACTTTTTATTTTGTCAATTTTTTCGATTGTTTCTTTTGTTTCAATTTCACTGATTTCAGCTCTGATTTTAACTATTTCCTGTCTTCTACTACTTTTGGTGTTGATCTGTTCTTCTTTTTCTAGGGTTTTGAGCTGTAATGTTAAGTCATTTATTTGTTGTCTTTTTCTTCTTTTATTGAATGCGCTCCATGCAATGAATTTTCCTCTTAGTACTGCTTTCATAGTGTCCCAGAGATTTTGATATGTTGTATCTTTGTTCTTGTTTACCCTTAAGAAGTTTTTTATTTCCTCCTGATGTCTTCTGTTATCCATAGCGTATTATGATCTGTTTCAATAGCGTATTATTTAATCTCCAGGTGTTGGAGTAGTTTCTGTTTTTTATTTTGTCATTGATTTCTAATTTCATTCCATTATGATCTGATAGAATACAAGGTAGTATCTCTATCTTTTTGTGTTTGTTAACAGTAGCTTTGTGGCATAATATATGGTCTATTTTAGAGAAGCATCTATGTGCTGCTGAGAAGGTATAGTCACTCATTGATGGATAGAATATATATGTCTGTTAAGTCTAAATTATTGATTGTGTTATTGAGATCTATGGTTTCTTTGTTCAATTTTTGTTTGGAAGATCTGTCCAGTGGTGAGAGAGATGTGTTAAAGTCACCTAGTATTATTGTGTTGTGGTCTATTTGGTTTCTGGACTTGAGAAGGCTTTGTTTGATGTACATGAATCAGAGCCATTGTTTGGGGCATAAATATTTATGATTGTTATGTGTTGCTGATTTATGCTTCCCTTAAGCAGTATGAAACGTCCTTCTTTATCCCTTCTAAGTAATTTTGGCTTGAAGTTCACATTATCTGATATGAGGATGGATACCCCCCATTTTTTTACTGAGTCCATGTGTGTGGTATGTTTTTTCCCATCCTTTCATCTTTAGTCTGGATATCTTTTTCTATGAGTTCCTTGAAGGCAGCATATTGTTGGGTCCTTCTTTGTAATCCAATCTACTAGTCTTTGTCTTATCATTGATGAATTCAGGCCATTAACATTCAGGGTTATTATGGAGATATGATTTGTATTCCTGGTCACTTTGTCTTATTTTTGTTTTTTAACTTGACTTGGTTTCTCCTTTATTTGGCTATTCCTTTAGGGTAGTTCCTCCCTATGCTGACTTGTATCATTGTTTTTCATTTCTTTCTCATAGACTATTTTGCTGAGAATGTTCTGTAGTGCCGGCTTTCTATTTGTAAATTATTTTAGCTTTGTTTATCATGGAAAGATTTTATTGCATCGGTAAGTTTTGCTGGGTATAAGATTATTGGTTGGTATCCATTTTCTTTCAGAGCTTGAAAAATGCTGTTCCAGGCCCTTCTAGCTTTTAGGGTCTGGGTTGAGATATCTGCTGATATTCATATTGGTTTCCCCCTGAATATAATTTGATTGTTTTCTCTCGCAGCCTTCAAAGTTCTATCTTTATTTTGTTTATTAGGTATTTTTATTTTAATGTGCCTTAGTGTGGATCTGTTATAATGTTGTACATTTGGTGTCCTGTATGCCTCTTATACTTGATTTTCCATTTCATTCTTCATATTTGGGAAATTTTCTGATATTATTTCATTGAATAGATTGTTCATTCCTTTGGTTTGTATCTCTGTGCCTTCCTCAATCCCAATAATTCTTAAATTTGGTCTTATAATGATATCTCATAATTCTTAGAGATTCCATTCATGATTTCTTACCATCTTCTGTGGTCAACTTTGTTTTCAAGATTAAATATTTTGTCTTCAATGTCTGAGGTTCTGTCTTCCAGGTGTCTTAGCCTATTGATTATGCTTTCTATGGAGTTTTAAATTTGGTTTATTTTTTCTTCATTTCAAGGATTTCTGGTTTTTTTTTTTTTCAGAATCTTTATCTCTTTATTGAAATGATCTTTTGCTTCCTGCATTTGCTCCTTTAACTATTGATTGGTGCAATCATTCAATGCCTGCATTTGCTCTCTTATCTCATTGTTTGCTTCTCTGATCATTTTAATTACGTACATTCTGAACTCCCTCTCAGACATTTCTTCTGCCATGCTGTCATTGGATTTTATTGATGTAGCATCTATGTTTGTTTGGGACACTTTCTTCTCTTGTTTTCTCATATTGTTCATGTATCTTCCCCTCTAGGAGTGCAAATTTGAGGTATTGCATTTTCCCTCCCATAGACTTATAGTGTCCCTGAAAACTCACCTTGAAGTGTGAGATCAATATTAGCAGCACACCATAGAAACAATATGCATCCTTAACTCAAATAGTCCCTTTTAAGATATTAACCATATTGTCTTAATAAGCAGAGATTATGAGTTTGATTATTACCTACAGCTTAGCCAATAGGTTTGGAATAAGGACCATGATTTCTAATGGTGGACAAAGAGGATGTGGAGGGGTGTAGGATATAACATTAATGAGATAAGAAGTGTATCTATAGAAGTATGTCATAAGAGTAGTGAAAGTGGAATTAAAAGAAATTGGTTGTTAGCATGTGAAAAGGGAGATAGAGTCTCTGAGGAGACAGATAGATAAGAGGAAAATAGAGAGGATGAGAAAAATATTAATAAAAGAAAAGTAGGAATAATAGGTATAATAGGAATAATCATAATATTACTACTAGTAAAAAAAAATCTATAATAAAACTACACAGTACTATTCAAACCTCCTAGTCTTCAGTAACCTGATACCTGGGAGGAATTTGATAATGCAGTGACCTAAAAAGGGTGCTGTCCCTCAGGGATGGTGGCTTCCAGGTGGGGTATAATCCCTGCTAGTGGGCAGAGGTGCCTCCATGTGTTGACAGATGGTCAACTGCAGCATGGGCACTAAACCTCGGCCTGGGGCCAGGCTGGGCTGGGCCTGGGTCTCTGGGCCGGCCTCCCCAGAGTGGAAGTCTCTTCTTTCTTCATTTTAAATGTATTCAGAGCTTTTGCTTAGAAGAAGGGTCAATGTGGCTGGAGTGCAGGGGGTTTCCTATGGAAATGAAATAGAAAACTAGTCAATAGGCCCGTCATGCAGGATCTTGTTAAGTCCCTGATAAACAGCAACATGAAGCAACTGGAGGATTTTAAGAAGAGTGATGCAATCAGATTTGTGTTTTAGAAAGATAACTGGTTACTAGGAAGGGAATGGATTGAAAGTTAACATGTAGATGATGAGAAACATTTCAGAAGTTATGGAAGTAACACCAAGATGTTACTGGTTTGTACTATGATAATGGCAATGCAGTTGAAAATATGTAGACAAATATGAAAAATTTAGGAGGCAAAATTAGAATCTGATAATAAATTGGATGATAGGATGAGTTATTGGCATAGATCTATGATACTTTTTCATAGATATGCCTATTGAACATCCATATTTTATTTTTTGGAAGTTTCTTTGGTACTTCTATTTCATGGCCAAAAAGCACATGAAAAGATGTTCTACATCATTAATCATTAGGGAAATGCAAAATCAAAAGCACAGAGAGATACCTCTTCACATCCACTCGAATTGGAATAATATATAAAAACAGAAAATAGGGTTGGTAATAATGCAGAGAAATTAGAAGCCTTTTATGAAAATAAGAGTTGGTAGGGTGCTTACCTTGCAAGCACAAGACCCTGGGTTCAATCCCTAGCAACACCACCAAAAAAAAAAAAAAAGAAAGAAAGAAAGAAAAAAGAAAATAAGAGTTGATTAGGTACAAAGCCCAGAGTTTCATTCTATCTAAATTTATTTTAATTTATTGAACTTTACTCCTAAGTGTCAAATCTTTTTCAAATTTATGTGTTAGGGCCCTCCCCTGCTATACCTGATGTATGTCTAACTCTTTGTAAAATATTTATGATACTCTTAAAATTCAAATTCTATAAATTAAAAAACATAGATTATATGTATATCGAGCTACTATCTAATATCGGTAATCTTCATAGGTGGGTTCACCATTTGATAAAACCAACTTACAAAGATTGTGGTATAATCATGGATTTTAATGTTTAAAAGGTCATGATTATGCTAAATGAGATAAGCCAATCTCAAAAAACCAAAGGACAAATGGTCTCGCTGATAAGCGGATGATGACACATAATGGGAAGTGGGAGGGAGGCAAGAAGCGAGGAAGGAGGGACTGTATAGAGGGAAAAGAGGGGCAGGAGGGGTGGGGGGGAAGGAAAAAATAACAGAATGAATCAAACACCATTACCCTATGTAAATGTATGGTTACACAAATGGTATGCCTCTACTTCATGAACAGACAGAGAAACAAGATGTATCCCATTTGTAGAATGATTAAAGGCTTTTATATTCCATTAGCAATTTCCTATTAAATAATGAATTAACATAATTTTCTTTTAGTGATCCATGATGTATTGGCATTGTTCAGGTCCTTTAATTTAATCCCTTAAATGTGCTTATATAGTTAAGAAGAGAAATAAACCGCATTTCACTTTGACCAGTCACTGTGAAAAGTGCATGTTAGGTGATTGTACATTGAGTTAAAGATTCATCTTGCTAGAATGCTAGAATGTTCAGAGGGACACAGCCAGTCTTATATTTAATTTATTTTTTATTTTTTGGAGAGGGACACATACAGGGAATTGAACCCAGGGTGCTTAACAACTAACTGAGCCACATTCCTAGCCCTCAAGTCAACCTTACCCCTCAGATGATGGATTCTGCAAGCCTGTCTAGAGTATATTTCATTTCCTTTCATAGTCAGGGATTAAAATCATCACCATGCAGAGACTTTCTACCAGGTTTACATTTAGAGAAGGAGAGGAAGTAGAAGGACCAGGCTGTTTTCTTTCCAAGATAATTTTGTATTTTCTTAATGACATTTTTCTTCCTTCATTCTTTTCAGACTTTGATCTTTCATCTCCCTTTTCCTTTTTTAATCTGTCTTGATTTTTCTGTATGATTATAAGTTCTTTAATTCTACTTTATTTCTGTAGAAATAGCTGCTAAAGCTCTTCATCCAGATTCTCGGTTGTTGTTTTCCTGCAGCTACTTCTTTACCTCTCCATCATTCATCCAGTTTTGAAGAATCACCAAAGATTAGTGGATTCAAGTAAAGGATTGACTCAGCATGCTGGGTTGTCCAAATCCTGCATATTTCACACAAAGATTTAGCCCTTGACTTGTACCTGGGAGATAACCTTTAAACTCTTGGAGTGTTTTTGCATGTTACCAGTGTTTTTGTTGCCAGGTATGGTGGTGCATACCTGTAATCCCAGCTACTCAAGAGGCTGAAGCAGGAGGACGGGAAGGAGGATCACAAATTAGAAGCCAGCCTCAGTAACAGTGAGACTGTGTCTCAAAAAAGAAGAAGGAGAAGGAGGAGAAGGTGTGGGGAGAGGGAGGGGAGAAGGAAAAAAAAAAAGGAACTGGGGATATAACTCAGTGGCAAAAGCACCTCTGGGATCAGTACCAAATAAATAATAAATAAGAATAAATAAATAAAAAGAAAAAAGTTTTTGTTTACCTGGAACGGATGCTAACAATGTGATTTGTAGTGGGACACTGGAGAAGCTGGAGACTGATTAACTGAGTTCAGCCTCCAGCCTCCAGTGGGTGGGCACTACATGACAGACCCTCAGTAAAAAATCTGGACATCCAGGCTCCTGTGAGCTCCCCTGGTTGGTAATGCTTTGTGAGTGTTGTCAGACATCGGTGCTGGGAGAATTAAGCCCTGTTCATATGGTTTCACTGGAAGAGGACAGCTGAAAGCTTGTGCTTTATCTCTCCTGGGTTCTGTTTTATGTGCTTTTTATCTTTACTGATTTTAGTCTGTGTACTCTTGCTATAATAAACTAACAGCTTTTCTGAGTTCTGTGAGTCCTTCAAGCAAGTTGTTGAATCTTGCACATGGGGATCTCTGACAACCTTATGGCAGCCCAGCCAGTCTTCCCGGCTCCCTTTTGATATCCCCTCTGCTGAAGTGAGGTAGCAGGAGCCTGACTAGGGTCTGGGCAATTCTCTGTTTCCCACAGTATTGCATTGACACTCTAAGATGCAGAGTTGGTCTCAATCAACCCAGTACTATTCCTGTAAGCCCTAAGAATGCAGCAAGCTTTCTTTTACCCTCAACAACCTCTGCTGGACTTGTCAGGCTCTTCATAACCAAACTTAACTATGGGTAGGCCATAGTTTTGCAATCAAATGTGTATATAACATGGATTGTAGACTGACTGAAAACTTAGTTATTAGGGTTCCCACTGTGAGTCAGCTTGGTCTTGCCTGTTTTCTTGGCCTATGGTCCAACCCATAGGGCCCTTAGTTATCTGGGTTGAGCAAAACAGGGTCATATTATTCTTGAAAGTTTTCTAGAAACTTGCTCTACTTTGCACACTTTGGTAGTGAAAACAGAAACGTTTGTTAGTAGGGAGTTGGATCTGGATCTTCTGGTTGTAGAGTATGGACTTTAGATTTCCAGTTCCTTTAACCATTAGAATTCCTACCAAGATTTTAACAAAGGAGTTGGCAAAAAAAAATATCAGATGACAAATGTTTTATGCCTTGCAGGCTATGTGGTCTTCACTGCAACAGGGAACCTGCATAACCTTTCTCAATGAAATTTGATCTTCACTCTGGAACATCCACTCTGAAATGGCTCAC